>NW_006799940.1:3467862-3489228 GCF_000485575.1 Poecilia formosa
GTGTGTGTGTGTGTGTGTGTGTGTGTGTGTGTGTGTGTGTGTGTGTGGATATGTTCTCCGGAGCCTTGCTAATGACCTAATTATTCTATGCAGGTGTGGTGCAGCAGAAGCACAACTAAAAGTTGCAGGACATCGGCCCTCGAGGACTGGAGTTTGACACCCCTGCTTCTTCTTGGCTTTCCACTCATCCAGCTGAGCTTTAGTCTTTGCATCCACCTTCACCAGCAGGTTTTTGTCAGACTAAATTTTAAATTAGTCTGAATGGAGAGCCCCATAGTTATCCTAACATGTAAAACTTTTATTCTCATTATTTATTTGATAACCTTCCCAATAAATTGAAAAAAATAAATTGGCTGCTGATCATTTTGTTCCTTTACAACAACCTTGTAGTTTCTGTCATTTGAAGATTTTAAGTAATTTGCTCTAGTGTACTGTAAGGAAATGAAACTGTTATGTGACAATTAGTAATACATGAGATTGGTGAGAACAGGAAGAACCATTTCAAGACAATTTAACTCCATTGTTCCTACAGAAAAATAATTTAGATACTTAAGTGTAAGTACACTGCTATAAACTGGAAGTAGAAAGGCACATGGTTGAGTTATAAGTTGGTTAAGGAACAATATTTCATCAGGGGTGACCATTGTGATTCAACTAAGCAAAAATGAAAATAACTGGCTTAATAAAAAATTTTGTTTGTTATTTGTACCATATCGAGAGGAGGTCGATTACTATTTTTTGCGTTTTCCAGTAGCACCAATCTATTGTACTCATTTTAAAAGAATTACACAAAAATCAACGTTGCATACATAAATGTAGCTGATTACCTGAGGGGAAGCCAGCATACTGATGAGGTATCCCAGGAGGGGGCAACAGCGGCCGGTTTAAATGAGGGGGGAAGGACATTCTGAATGTGGTTATGACCTGATAAGCACAAACAAACACCTTTAATCATGTTATCAATTGTGATTATTTAGACTTTATATATAAATATATCAATATTATACAGTAATTGTGTCTACATTAGTTTGTAACGTTTAGGGCACACAAAAAGAAACACTTCCTGCTATATTACCTCAATGTTTAACCAGAAATCGGCAATGAATTTTATTCGACTCAATTGGAAAATTACTTAAAAATAGGTACGTTTATCTGGAGGGTATCAACTAATTTAATGCTGTGAAGTCCAAAGCTTCATAAACTGCTAAGTAAATTTGAGCGTGGCAACTAAAAACAAGCAGCTAAGTTGGCTAAAGCTAGCACTGAGCACGTTCCTACACCCGGCACAACTAAATAATGCTAACCTGACATTAGCCTCAGTCGCCCTTATCTAATTTACAATACTGGCTTTTAATCGGCTAAAAATACGTTTTAAAAAACTCAAATGTAAATGTATACATACCACAAAACCAAGTGGCGCGCAGTAAGATAAAATCCACTATACAGAGTTTAATTATGGTGATAATTCCGCCAACGTTTAGGACGTTAGATTAGCACTTCTGCTAGCCGCGGCCTTCAAATATCACTTTCGCGCATGCGCTCTGCGCACCGGGGTAAGTGCGTTTATTTTGTGTATCAGGATGTGGCTGTTCAGGCGGAGGGTATTCCACATCCCACCGTGGTGGACAACATTTTGTTTCCAGTTTGGTAAAGTCATCAAAAGGTCACCCACACATTTAATTGGACTGTATTTTTTAACAAACAGTTTTACAAGGAGAGCTTACCAAATTACACGAATTCACAGCGGAAGACACTTACAAAGCAGCGGTCCCAACCCTTCTTGTCCCTCAGCACGCAACGCATAAAAATGTCAAAAATCTCAAAAATAATAGAATCCCAAGTTCATTTAAAGTCAGTAAAATTAATTCCAATACAATCCAAACCATCAGACTCGGATCCAATACATTCCAAATAATTTCATATAACAATAAAATGCTGTTAAATAAAGGACTGGTTATCAGAGGCAACTAATTTGGCAAGCATTTGTTTACGTTCCAAATAAAAAAATCTTTGCAGCACATCCTATATCTTGAGATATCAAACAGAATGTGTGTGAACTGTCGCTTGTGATATATATTCATCTAAGATCATGGTGGGAAAATGTCACATTTTCTATTTCCATTCTTTCTGCTCAAGCGTTGACCTTACTGACTTAGCGAATAAAAAGTATTTTTATTTTCAAACTTCAGCTTTAGAAATCTAAATTAATTAGTAAACGATCTGGTTTTCATTAATCTGCCTTGTTTTATTTTTACAGACAAACGTTCAGAGTCAGAACTTTTGAATATACTAGTGTTTCGCCCCTTATTAACAAACAGGAAAGTCCTATAATCTTTTATTCCAGATGTCGGTAATAACATATTCACTTTATTTCCAGACAAAACGTAGCAAATATTTTAAAATAAGAAATAATATAAATCATCAAGTGAAGAAGACCACATATCTAACACTAATAATAATAATTGTTGTTAATTATTATTATTAGTGCTAGATATGTGGTATTATAATAATAATAATAATAATAATAATAATAATAATAAATTCCTGTTACTCATTTCCGTTTCCCCTTCGCAACTTCGTGACGTCACTCACGGGCGGGTTTTTGATGGAAAGCGCTAGAACAAACGAAGCACACCCTCCGTGTTTCGAAATATCCATCCATCACATTAAAAAGATCTGTGTTCTTTGTCAAATTACACAGTAAGCAATGGCGTACTCTGAATTTCGACTTTGTGACCTCTTTTGTCATATGCAGATTGCTTTGCAGTTCTATTTTAAGACATAATCTTTAATGTCCAGAAATGTCGTCTCTTTTAATGTTTAGCTGTTCCTCAAACTGCCACATGATGGAGATAATTGCACGCCGAGATGAGAAGATTTAATTTACTGAATTATTAAAGCACACTTTGTTTATTAGAACGTTTGGAGGTTTGGTTGTTAATGAGTGTGTTTTTGTTGTTGTTCGTACTTCAGCAGTATAATTTCACTACAGCTAACTGAACTCACTCAACTCATTGTAAACTATATAGTTAAAAAAATATTAATAATGTAAATTTTCATCATTTTAAAATCCCAGTTTATCTTACTTTAAGTATAAAGTAAATTTAATTCCATTTTCAGCTGTATTTACATTTGCCATTACTTGAAAGCCTGGCTGCAGTAAAAGAGGTGCCGCGGATGGATACACTGGAACCCACGTGTATAAAGACTCCCTGTGCTGTAACATAAAGTTCCTTTCCTTTTTCTCCCATCAGTGAGCGCAGGGGACTACGCTTTTGTTGCATTTTATTCAAGAAAATTCAACTAAATTAACAAGGTACGCACACCAGTGTTTCCGAATTTTAACGCAGACAATATATATGTAAATATTTTTTAAACTATCTATGTAGTTTTGTAGTAATACATCGCTGATTAAGAGTTCATGAGTCATGTCAACCGTTAAACGCAGTTTTTCGTTGGAAGCCGCTATAGGCCTTCGTATGAGCTAACTGTATACTCATGGAGTTGATGAGCGATGTTTAATTCGCTTATACCCGTATTTGTCCTGTAAACATGCAGTCTGTTGAGCGGTGATGCTGGGCAACGTGAATGCGGCACTGCTGCACTGTGATGTCAGGCAGGTGGGGTGGAGGTTACGTCTCTGAATTAATGGACTTCAGTGGGCTTGCAGTTAAACTATTAACGGTCACAATGTCTGGATGTGGTCACAAAACTGGGAAGGGGGAGATTCTACGTTAAATTTATTAATACGAAAATTTCAGTTACGAGGCACACGTAAATTTCAGTTATGTAATCGAAGAATACGTTTTGAACACAGACCGTGATTCAAGCTTAAACTACACTACGGTTTTCTTAAATTTTAAATTACTTTAATAGCTAGTGGACAAATGAGGTGATTGAAGACTCGACGTAGATTTTGTGCTGGAAACTTATCAAACGTTGAGCGTACCAACGGTTTTTGAAACGGCCGTTTATCAAACTGTCGATTGTTACGCCAACCGTTGGGATTTGGGAGCTCTTGCTGTCCGAGTTGATGGGTCCCGATTTTAGTCATTATGTTTATGGAGTTGCGTTGGGTTGTTTCAGGCAGTCCCGACTCCGTTTCTACAGTAAAGTGTAATAACTTTGCCGTTTTGCCGCTCCTAAGCACGTGTTTTCGGTTTCATTGTCTAGGCACAGACGCCATGTTTGTTAATGGACACTTCCGCTAATGTGTAGTAACTAATGCTGGAAACGGTCCCAACTTGATAAAGTTGGGACGGTTATAAAAAACGCACTATAATCTGCGATCGGCTGTACTTATCTTTTCCTTCAAGAAATTGATGTGCCATGTTAAGGATGATAGACCATGTAGTTTTATAAATTTAGTTTTAGCTTTAAAGTTTCAAATTGAATAAATTCAATATGGTATGATTTGGGAGGAATCATGTGGTTATCCATCCTTACTGTTAAACGTTCCAAAACCATTAGGTATTCCAAATGTTTACACCTTTAAAATATACATTTTTTATATAAATTTGGTCTTGTGGAATACATTGTTTTGCTTTTTTGTTTTTCTTCAAAGTTCATTTTTGATCTGATTTTGAAACAGTTGTAGACTTTAAGCACATAATTGGTGCATTATTAAGCTATTCTACATCATAGAATTTTAAAGGTGGAAATTTATTGACTTTCTTAGGAGTATTGTCTTCTGAAGCACCTAAAAGTAGTTGATCTTGTTTTTCTACTCCAAAAAAATTGAGTTTCATAGAATTACTTGTTGCCTCGGCATAACTGTGGTGGTATTGAAGAGCAGCAAAGGGCTTAAAGTTTGTTGATACAAATTTGCATTTTACTTTGTATATCTGAGGCCCTGAACACAACTCTGACTCCCAGAAATCTGTTTTTCAATTTGAATCTTCCAATAAGAAGTCTTGTTTTTCCATCCTAACTTACTGTTGACAGTTTGCTCCATCCTCACTGTACTCGGGTCCTGTTCTAGATATATTGCAATCATTAATGAAGATTGTTCATTAATCCCTCCCCCCCAGTCACTTATGCATGATTAATCATGAATTTTATCACCCAACTCAGATACTTGTGGTACATCACTAGTAACCTTCACTAAATCAGAGTCTATTTGCAATTATTTGAATTTCTCACATCTCAATATTCTGTGCAGATGCCTGAAGAAATGCACCAAGAGGAGGAGGTTGAGACCTTTGCCTTCCAGGCAGAGATTGCTCAGCTGATGTCCCTGATCATCAACACCTTCTATTCCAACAAAGAGATCTTCCTCAGGGAGTTGATCTCTAACTCATCTGATGTGAGTGAGCAAGGTCTTCTGTTCTCACTGTACAACCTTGAGTGAGAGTACCAGCTTTTTAGGTCAGTGAATGTGCAGTATACACACCTTGCATAACAAATCTGACTTTCTGCATCCGCAGGCTCTGGACAAAATCCGCTATGAAAGCTTGACCGACCCGACAAAGCTGGACAGTGGCAAGGATCTGAAAATCGACATCATCCCAAACAAAGCGGATCGAACCCTGACCCTGGTCGACACTGGAATTGGTATGACCAAGGCCGACCTCATTAACAACCTGGGAACGATCGCAAAGTCAGGAACAAAGGCCTTCATGGAGGCCCTGCAGGTACTCAAACAAAGCCTAGCTGTTAAATTTTATTTAAAACCTGATGGGTGTAAATGATATAACTAATGCTGAATTTTTATTTGCTTTTTCCTAGGCTGGTGCTGACATCTCCATGATCGGACAGTTTGGTGTGGGTTTCTACTCTGCCTATCTTGTTGCTGAGAAAGTGGTCGTCATTACAAAGCACAATGATGATGAGCAGTATGCCTGGGAGTCGTCTGCTGGAGGTTCCTTCACAGTCAAGGTTGACACCGGTGTGTGTCCTGAATAAGGTTTTGTAGTCTTAAAATCTGCAGATGCTTTTTTGTTTCCCCCTCTTAATAAATATGTGCTTTTCCAGGTGAGCCCATTGGCCGTGGAACAAAGATCATCCTGTACCTGAAGGAGGACCAGACCGAGTACATCGAAGAAAAGAGGGTCAAGGAGATCGTCAAGAAGCACTCTCAGTTCATCGGCTACCCCATCACCCTGTTTGTAAGCGCTGAAAGTGCTCCCCTCTGATTGGTGGAAACTGTTAATTGGCAAACGTTTTAAACCGACTTTGCATATTGCAGGTGGAGAAGGAACGTGACAAGGAGATCAGCGACGACGAGGCAGAGGAGGAAAAAGCCGAGAAGGAGGAGAAGGAAGAAGGCGAGGACAAGCCCAAGATCGAGGACGTAGGGTCAGATGATGAAGAGGATTCCAAAGACAAGGACAAGAAGAAGAAAAAGAAGATCAAGGAGAAGTACATAGATCAGGAGGAGCTGAACAAGACCAAACCCATCTGGACCAGAAACCCTGACGACATCACAAATGAGGAATACGGCGAGTTCTACAAGAGTCTGACCAACGACTGGGAGGATCATCTGGCCGTCAAGGTATGTAGAACCTCTTGAAGATGGCAGACTCTGAATCAGAGACTAAATTGGAGTGAAAATGAACTTTGACTCTCTTACAGCACTTCTCAGTGGAAGGCCAGCTGGAGTTCCGGGCCCTGCTCTTCATTCCCCGCCGTGCACCTTTTGACCTCTTTGAGAACAAGAAAAAGAAAAATAACATCAAGCTGTATGTGAGGAGAGTCTTCATCATGGACAACTGCGAGGAGCTCATCCCAGAGTACCTGAGTAAGTTATAGGTCTCCTTTACTCTGGAATAGTCCTGGCTGTAAACCAAAGCAGTGACGACATTAAAGTACAAAATGATAGAGCTATTACTTTTGTCCCATCAGACTTCGTCCGTGGTGTGGTGGACTCTGAGGACCTGCCCCTAAACATCTCCAGAGAAATGCTGCAGCAGAGCAAAATCCTGAAGGTCATCCGCAAGAACATTGTGAAGAAATGTCTGGAGCTGTTCGCAGAACTGGCAGAGGACAAAGACAACTACAAGAAGTTCTACGAGGGCTTCTCCAAGAACATCAAGGTACCCAACACTGCAACAAAAATGACTTCTAGACTCCGCAAACAATACTTGGTATTTCATGTTTAGATAGTCGAGGGAGCTAATAATAATTAATTTTTTTTCCACACCTTTGTGTAGCTGGGAATCCACGAAGACTCCCAGAACCGCAAGAAGCTTTCAGAGCTGCTGCGCTACCACAGCTCCCAGTCTGGAGATGAGATGACCTCCTTGACAGAGTACCTCACCCGCATGAAGGAGAACCAAAAGTCAATTTACTACATCACAGGTAAACTTCAGTCATGAACAAAGTCTTTGATGTTTAGGCTTTGTTTTAAAAATGTCTCGGCTGATTATGTCTGCATTCCGTCTTCCAGGCGAGAGCAAAGATCAGGTGGCAAACTCTGCTTTCGTTGAGCGCGTCCGCAAGCGTGGCTTCGAGGTGCTGTACATGACCGAGCCCATCGACGAGTACTGCGTGCAACAGCTGAAGGAGTTTGACGGAAAGACTTTGGTCTCCGTTACCAAAGAGGGTCTGGAGCTGCCGGAGGATGAGGAGGAGAAGAAAAAGATGGAGGACGACAAGGCCAAATACGAGAACTTGTGCAAGCTCATGAAGGAGATCCTTGACAAGAAAGTGGAGAAGGTTTGGCGACTTGAAGGCTTGGCTAGACTGAATGTGTTGGGATTGTTTAACTTCATCCTCTAACGCTCCATCCCACCTTCTTTAGGTCACAGTGTCCAACAGGTTGGTGTCGTCCCCCTGCTGCATCGTCACAAGCACCTACGGCTGGACGGCAAACATGGAGAGGATCATGAAGGCCCAGGCGCTCAGGGACAACTCCACCATGGGCTACATGATGGCCAAGAAGCACCTGGAGATCAACCCAGACCACCCAATCATGGAGACCCTGAGGCAGAAGGCCGAGGCTGACAAGAACGACAAAGCTGTCAAAGACCTCGTGGTTCTGCTGTTTGAAACGGCCCTGCTGTCCTCTGGATTCTCTCTGGATGATCCACAGACCCACTCCAACAGAATCTACAGAATGATCAAACTTGGCCTGGGTAAGGGCACACTTAAATTAATTTATCTAGCTTCATTTATCTCTCGTACTTCAAAGATGATTCAACAACTACTCGTCTTCTAGGTATCGACGATGAGGATATTCCCACAGAGGAGGCCACCTCCACATCTGTCCCAGAAGAGATGCCGCCTCTAGAAGGAGACGACGATGCTTCACGCATGGAAGAAGTTGATTAAGCCGACCCTTCACTCAGATTCCAAACACTTTAGCCCTACTTTTGCCGTTGTTCATCCTTTTAAAGTGCAGTAACTGCAAATTATTAAACATTCCTGCAGTGTAGGTCCGGCGTTACTGGAGCCAAACACTGCAAGACCTTTAAAGAGAAGCAGTTTTCATTTTTGCTGTGAAAGTTTAAGGTGACCTTTGTTTTTTTTAAAGTAATGTTCCAACTTAAATGTTAATGGTAAATGTTCTAATATAGGACTGTTGCATTCCATGATCAAAGTCCAGAGTCTCTTGGGAAGGGGTAATGTTATGTGCAATGCTGCATGGAGAGAAGACTGTATGATTCCTTTGCCCGACTGCAGGTTCGACTGTATTCCAAGTCTTGTTTTTTTGCAAAAAAAAAATAAAGATGTAATACCTTACTTTGTATCTCTTCCTTCATTGGTAAGGTGCATTGCTTCATGCACTTACTTTGAAACTATAAATTCATATTTGGCTATATTGACTGTTGACCCCACATCTCTCCACTAGGGGGAGATACAGCTCTAGGATGTACATCTCAGCTGGTCCCACCTCTTCAGCTGTTTACAAAAGCTGTTTCCATAGCATCTTGCACATCTAAGGGCAAACTGCTCAGCTATTGAGTGTGAAGATTTTATACAGAAGTTGAAATGACTTCTACTTTTCCCCCTTATGTGTTTCTACCTCAAGTCCAACAAATATTTGACAAATATCAACTTGCTGAAAAGTGCAATATCTAGACCCCAAGCCCATCTTTCCTCAGTTCTCATCAGTTGTTTGAACTGAATTGGGGAAAGGTGACTGACCAAAATCCCCCACAAGATTATCTGCTAAAAATCCTTCCAGTACTGTGTACTGGGTGGAAGTTGTGCCCTGTTAACTTTATACAAATTTGAGAACAGCATACCCACATTCTAGCATGGTGTTTGCTATGGTTTCTTAACTGCTTTGGGACCTGGATGATGTGCAATTGGAACCATGAATTATACTTGCACATAAAATCTAAGATAAAAAGACCAGTTTAACCTCAATCACAGTTGTTATGCAGCAGGACAACCCCAACTGTATTTTCTTTTCTTTTTTTTGTAGAAGAAAATTCATTAAGATCTGCTTTGTAACTGAAAGGAAGTTAAAGGGTGTGAATTCTTTCTGGTAGCAAACATAATACTAGCAAATTTGTAAATAAATAAATGCACTGGTTAGCTTATTTTCACCCCTTTGTACTCTTATAACATGGCACCATTTCTCTTGACCTAATAATGGTGCGGGGGGGCGGCGAATATCAGTTATGATTTTAGAGAAATCTGAAAAAGCAAAGCATGAAAAGGTACACCAAGAGCACAGATATCTTGAAAGTATGAGCCATAAGCTACGCTGCTGAGGGGGAAATGTATCACGTACAGGTTTCCTGGAAGTCATGTGCTTACAAATGTATGAGGGGGTGGCACCGGCAGCTTTTCTGCTATTGTCAGTAAAACTGACATGTAGGTGTCTCTCCCTCCTCAACACTGACGCTCACATGTGCCACAGTCAGAGTAGCTGCGGGGAACTTCATCTGTGTCATTTAGAAGAAAAAAAAGGACTATTTTTACACTTCCTCAAGCTAAGATTTTTGCTGCATGTGACTGACATTAAATTTCACAGCTATTGTTTTAAAAGACTATTGGGGAAAATATGTTGGAGCCTATAAAAAAAAAAAACGTTAATGTGCAGCTGCAGTGATGCAAAAGGAAAACTCTCTAATCCTCTTGAGTTTAATTTGACCTCAGGAAAATTAGATCTCCTCTGTGAAGCCTTCAGAGGTTCGCCATAGAAGACTGAGAAACAAAGAAGATAGCTCATGGCTAAAGTTAAGGAAAAGTTAAAAACAGGCTTAAAATCCAAAATAATATTCAAAGTTTACACTTTATAGTGTTTTAGATTAAATCAATCAGAATGGCCCAGTCAAAGTCCAGATCTCCATCCTGCCGAGAATTAGCAGCGATGCTTATAATTTTCCTCAACCTGTTTGAGTCTGAGCCGGTTTTCGAATACCTGAAAAATATTTCAGTGTCTAGATGTGCATAGCTCTGGAAAGACGTGCAGCGGTAACTGCAGCAAAAATGTTACACAGTATTGATTCACAGCAACTGAATATAAATGTAGGCAACACTTTAGAGGTTACCAAAAACAAATAGTTGTTCTGTTAAAAGTTCATAATAGTCCATGATTTTCTTCCATTTTACAGTTGTGCATTACTTTGTTTTGTTCTTTTCTATCAATTAAATTTCCATTTAAAATGTTCCTGAGTATAATGTTAACACCAGAGGTGGTTAGTAACTACATTTACTTTGTAACTAGTTACATTTACCTGAGTAAGTAGTCTTACTAGTAGTTTTACTGCACCTTACTTTTTACTGTTGCTTTAGTAATATTATTATGAAGCATCATTAAGCCTATTTGAGTATAATTTCTGGATACTCTACCTACTGTGAGTAACTTCGCTGAATGAAGAACAAACCAAAAATGTTATTTGTATTAAATAATCAAAACAGAATTTGTGCATCAATTTATATTTTTAGTTTGTCTGATGACATTATGAAATATTAAATCTGATTTTACAGATTAAAAGTGAAAAAGCTCCTACCAGGGTCCACCCTGGGTAGAGACCCACTTTAATAAAAATGCCTCTCAATTTCTCTAAAGATTTTACTCAGTGTCCTTCAGGTAACTATTGAGGAATGTCCCCACAATTTATCCGAATGGGTTCTATTTCCAGATATCTAATTAAAGAAATTCCCAAAAGCTTCCAGGTTAGCTGGAAGTCCTAGGGTTTTACAAACTAGGCATTTGGGAACCTTTACAGTACTTTCTGTGAAGCTTTCCCAACACTGCATGTAACAAACAACTTTACAGAAAGTTCTTTGAAGGCTGCTAAATCTAAGATCTCAGGGGAAACATGTATGTATCATTACCTGAATGTTTTCTTTTACAGGAAATGAGCTTTAAAGTAACCTACTTTTTTTAAAAAACGGGCGGCTTACTGGATGACATATAAGCAACACTCATTTAAACCTGTGCTTTGAACTTTAACAGGTTTAAAATCAATACAAGCTGATGACACACAGTGAGGGTTTTGTTGGTATCTGTCCGTATATGTGGTCTCAACATTTCTGGAAAAAAAAAAAAAAACACCAGATCAGTGGAGAATTTCTCAAATCATTGCATCTCACGTTATCAGTTTTTGCTTGGTGACAAATATGAAGAAATCGTTCTGTTCTTGGCAGTGGGTCAAGATTGAAAACGGTGAATCACGCAACATGAAAGGGACGTTTTATCAAATCTCTCGAGTGCTACTGGAAACAATCCCAGTGAAAGTCATCACGAGTCAGCGTGTACTTCCATTTTCATTCAGTTCAAAGGTGAAATGCTCAGACCTGATTTTTTTTTTTCCTCCTTTCAAAACAAAAGGCTTCCTGTGGAAATATTCGAGTCTCTTGTGTAAATCTGTTCTCAACCACAAATGCAAATTGAAATATTTCAGAGTGGGGGGTCCTGGTGTGTCAGTGGGCTTTGAGGTATGAATGCATCTGGTGACCTTTGCAGCTCTACGTGTCTGGTAATGCAGCTAAATCACCTTTAAATGTGGCAACCATCAAACTAAATGCCTCTCGTTGGCGAGTCTTTCAGTATCTATGATTAATAACTGACATATTTTGCTTAGCGCATCTGTGTGCCTTGGTGCCATCGATTACTAGTTACCTCTGTTTCACAATCAACGATAACAGATGACCGCAGAGAGTTACAGTCATGAGCAGAGTTACAAATACAGTCTCAAGAAAATAAGGTGAAATTTGACATTATATCCGGTATGCCAGCGTGCTATCAGGTTTCAGTGACATTTAAAAGGCTCAATGTGAGCGTAAACACAGAACTACTACTCATGATCTGAAACATTTCTGCTACGTCAGGGGGTGGTGGGTTTGACTGAACCTCGTAAACACTCGACAGGAACAGCGTTGACGCCCACATCAAGAAGAAAGGAAGCTAGATGAGATGATAAAAAAATGGCCTGCAGAAGAGAATTCGAGCCCTGTATCATGAGGTATAAGATGCAAACACCCACAGTAACCTTTACGATGAGCTAAAAGGGAGCGAACAATCACATGTGGTCTGTCACTCAGTGTTTATTCTCCACTCTCACTCTACAGCATTGTGTGGCGGTGTTGGAAATGCTGTGGTTCAACTGCTGCTAAAAGAACCAGTGTGTAGGAATTTTTCAGCATTCACGACCAATAACACTTCCACTTTCCATGTGGGGAGAAAAGTTACACATGTGGAAGTGAGAAAATCACTGTGCAATATCAAAAATGGAAAGTAGCACCATTATGATTGGGGTAACACACCTGCTAGCACTGGTGTGAAATATTCAAAAATGGCTGGTTCAAAGACTTTACCCGACAACAACGAAACTACAGTGGATATGAAAACTCTACACACCCTTGTTGAAATGCCAGGTATTTGCAAACCAGAAAACATGAAACCAGAAAAAAGTATCACAAAATGTTTCCCAAATATAGTGTGGCACACAT
Organism: Poecilia formosa; assembly: GCF_000485575.1. Classification (NCBI taxonomy): domain Eukaryota; kingdom Metazoa; phylum Chordata; class Actinopteri; order Cyprinodontiformes; family Poeciliidae; genus Poecilia; species Poecilia formosa. Next base: position 3,480,715 of record NW_006799940.1, read on the forward strand.
GTACAATTCAACAGAAAAATAAAGAAGTCTGACAAAATGTAAAAACTAATCATTTGAGTCATTTGTTTATTTAATTCCATGTTATTTTCTCAGTTGCTTATTTAAGTTTTGCATTTGTCTGCAAATGATGGGAATAATCCTGATGTGAAAAAGTGAGATTTGCATCTTATAAACATTTTCATGAATGACAGAAGTTCGACAGATGTTCAACAGCAGAGAGTCCTGATAACTGTAGTTAAGTGAGCCAATGGCAAAGATGAACATTGTCCAGCTAGTTGGTGAAAAAACTAAACGTTCTTACCAATTATGGAAGTAAAAAACTAGCTAGCTAGCAAGGGTATCTTAGCAGTTAGCTAGCGCTAGCGGCAACCGCCTCCAGTCACAGGAGGTGACTGGAGGTGACTTTCATGTAATAATAAAATCCAGCGAGAAAAAAAAGACTAGATTAAATAGTCCTGCCAGACAAAAAATAAGACGTACAATGAACGTAACAAAAGCTAACTTATTTTTAAATTAATTGAAAACAGTTTAAGACCTGAATTTTATTAATTTAAGACTTTTTAAGGATGTGCAGACACCCTGGAGCAAATCATGTCTGATTTAAGAAGTAATTACATTATTGTAAATATGTACAATTCACAGTAATTTATCTTAGTTGTTGTGTTGAAGCATATTAAATATATTACAAATTAAAAACACAGTATATCATATCATAGAAAAAGAAAAATATGTTAAATGTACACATCTATTTTGTCACGGTATTTTGTTTAAGACTAAAGTTTTAACCCTTGAGTGTGATGTTCTGTACATATTTAGCCATTGTGCACAGTTTTTGTTTGTTGATCATTTTTTAAAACTGCATTGACAGCTCAGTCATTGAAAAACAAGACCAGCTTTGAGCAAGAAGAATTTCAACAAAACTGGAAACTGGTCCAACTGGTTTAAAAATCCCTAGGCGCACATAACTCAAACTGTGCGAATGGACATTTTGTTGTTTAGCACTCAAATTGGGTTTCTTTTCATGTAGCAGATACTAAAATAAATTCCTGATTAATTTAGGTTGCTCTTTGTGACTGTGGCCTTACAAAAGCCTTAGAGGGCAGATTTCCTGAAATTGTGAAATACAGTCAAACCACAACAGTCTTTTTATTGCTCTTAAAGCAGATAAAATATTTTAAAATGCACAGAAATAGCCTTTAAAGCCACACCCGTCTGAAACAAAACATTCACTACCATGTACAGCAGCGAAAAACTACAGATTTCAACTGTTTTGACTTTTATTTGTATAAGTGAAATGTTATAGAGAATCAAACACATTTTAAAATCAGAAGACAAGCAAGAATGTTCTGAGTACATTAAGAAAAAAAAGTTGTGAAACTATGATTTTGTCATCAAAGAGGAAGAAAGTGTATCCAAACCAAATTCTCCATATGTGAAAACTATTAACCAGTCTTGTTAAATCATGAATTAACTTGTAATTAACCACAATTTTGGACTGGTTTCATTTCACAATCCACACCCCAGCCCAATATCTGGGCAGAGAAACAAAGTCGCTGGCAACTATCGGTCTGGAAAAGGTTGGAAACTGATTTCTAAGGCTGAGGGACTCCAATGAACCACAGTGAGAGCCATTATCTACAAATAGAGAAAACAGAACCAAGCATAACAAAAGAACCAAGGATAACATCTAACGCACTGCATGCCTCACTTGTCTCGGTTATAACCCAACAATACAACAAAAACCTGGGCAGAAATGAAGCGCAGTTGCAAGAGGAAAACCACAGCTGACCAATAAGAAAACAAAAGCTTGTCTCATAATTACCAAAAACATTACGATGATTCCTACAGCCTAGTCAAAGTATGGATTTTAAATACAATTGAGAAGCAGTGGTGTGATCTTAAATATGTCGTTTATGCTTGAAACCCTCTAATGTGGCGAAATTATACAAAATTTGTTCACGGTGGTGCAAAGACTTCTGGGAAATTAGCGCAAACGCTTAATGGAAGTCATCTTGTTTGTAATATTCTTGGTGGAATGAAAAGGGTTTCTTACATTTCATTTTTCTTCTGTCCACAAGGCTAAAGTATAAGGGGTTATACCTCCTATTTGTAAATGTTCCACTTTTATTAAGTGCTTCAGTGCTTGGGATTGGTTTTTCAGTGTCAACAGTTTGTGCATCATTGCCTTTACTTTGTTCTAAACAGGATCAGGGCATTTTAGGAGGAAAAGGTACAGTGGAAGAAAAGACGGATTCACAGATTGGCTGGTTTGACTGGACTGCCAGTCAGAATATTCTGACAGGGTCTTCAGAATAACCTTTTTTTTTGTTTTTTTTTACAGCTACATTACTGTGGAGCAGCTAAGTCAAAAGAAATACAGATAATCTAGAAATGAAGCTCATGCCTAAATTATCATGTTTTTCATTTGTTTACATCATAAAAAGCTAACTTGGGGGGTGAGGGAGGCAAATTATTCCATAGGGCCCTTAAAATATCCAATTTTCAGCTTATTCCAGTCACTGTCGTTTATTTTTTACGCAAGCACAGCAAGGCGAAAGTGAAGTGTTGTGGCGAGAGAAACTGGATAGGTACTGGATAGTTAAATCAAAGTAGCAATGCTGCTCAGACCAGACAGAAAAGTATGACGATCAGCTGCATTGTGCTTGAATTTTATTATTTTTCCAGTCATTTGGCTGCACAGTAAATTAAAGGCTGACTGGGCTCAGCAGGGAGGGCTTTTGAATCCCTAGATAGGGTGCCATTTGGTCTCCACGCTACTGCTTTCAAACAACCTCTCTCTCTACATAATACCACTCTTCAGTGACTTTTTTTTTTTTTTTTTTTTTACATCATTTTCAACTTTCAGAAACGGAAATGAATGTAACTATCTTCAGATGCAAGCCTGGCGACAACTGAAAGGGGAAAGTGGTGAAGATGATGATGTATGACCTCTAACCTCTCCTCCAGAGCAGGTGCTGTTGAAGATGTAAAGATTATTTTGGGAATCTCCGGATTAATTTAAAACAGCTGTATAATTCATGGTGGCCAATGAAGAGTCAGAGTTCTTGGTTTGGTTGTCCCTGCAGTCAAAGCCAGAGTTCAAAGTGACTGGTCCACCAGGGGCTGAAATCAGAGGGCAATGTGTCTGTGGTTTCTCTTCCATCTGACCTTTCTTGTCTTTTGGTAACTCATTTGAATTATTGAAAAGAGCACTGGAAATGCTGTGACGATGAAGCAGCGTTACATTAAACCTTCTGAGACAAGAGGAGCCGGAGGGGAATTCCCCGCTAGCATCTTCAGATTAATGAACAAGGGGGAAACGTTTTCTCACACTTCACAGTCAAACCCGGTCTTCAGTTTGATTTTCGGTGAATCATAAGAATGGATTGGTTAATGCATCCGTGCAACATGCAAAGAGCACTTCAGACGTATTTCGAAAACAGCTCTGGTTGGCGTCGCTCCGAATGAGAAAGAGTGGAATGAGTACAAAAAAACAATATTTAGCATGTGGAAAAATAAGTAAATTACTAATTTAAAGTGTCCTGAAGTCAAAATACAAATGAAGTGTTTAATGAAAGTGTTGAGTCGCCAATAGATGAATTGTACCTTTGATTATGGGTTTAAGCTAGCAGTTCGTCATCTGGTTGAGACTACAGTGATGCTTGTTGGGAGAGAAAGCCACCAACAAATCATAAAGTTAAAGCTGACCAATCTGAGGGGCTTTGCATTGATTTGGTGTGACCATCCAACCCCTGCAAACTAAACTCCCACCACATCACGACAGCGCATACAGAGACTTTTACAGTGCCAAACATCGCCCTTTTCTTGTCACACAAGTCATCTGTATGAAGGGGAAATCGTCTCAAAATGTTAGCTTGCACGTGTTCAATGACATCTCAAGTCTTTTAACAGCCTCAACCAGGTTCTCTTCCTGCTGCGCTTGAAGAAATGTATGATCCTGCCACCATGTTTTACTGTAGATCTGGTGTGTTCAGACAAGAAGTTGAAATTTAGTCTCATGTGTCTAACCATTTTTGTCTTTGGGGAATAAAAGTCAACAGTGATTGCCAGCCAAATATATATATATATTTTATACTAAAATGTATTTAAGAAAAACACATTGTACCCTCTTTATCTAAAAACAAAGACTGGAAGAGGAGAAAACTTGGAAAATCTAAAAATTTTCACAGTTTTTCTATCAAATTTTCAACTTCTTAAGATCAGAAATGTCCTATTTTTTTTCCTAGAAAATTTCTGATAGTACTCTCAAAATTTTTGAGTTTTTTTTTTTCTGGAATATGTACTTCTTTTTTTCTCCCATCAACAATGGCCCAACTGCACCATCACAGACTTCTGACAGTAATTGTTGGTTTCATTAGTACAGGGAGGAAAGTAAAAATGTACCCCAAATGTTTTCTGATTTCTATTTGTAAAAAACATCACAGTTACAATCTGTAACATAAAAAAAACAAAACACATTCAAGTGTTTGGTTTTAAAGTGACAAAAGGGATCTGAATACTTTTGCGAGGCGCTGCATCAGTAAGCGGTGTGTTCCCTTTAAAAAAAAAAAAAAAAAACCTTCACCAGATAATGCCACGTTAATTTAACAGGTTTTTATTATTAATCCATTTACCAAAGAAAAGTAGTAGAATGATAAAAACCAAGTACCACTAACATTGCATTTCCCATGTGTGCATTCTGATCTGAAAACTACAGTAAGCTCACAGCTTTGTGACAGTGTTCATCCAAACATTCACGTAAAAACAAACCAGTCAGTCCTTTAGAAAAGAAAAAAAAAACAGAGAAGCTCATTGGAAAGAAAATAAAGGACATATTTACAAGTTTTTTTTTGTTTTCTTAACCAGGTGTTTTAAACTTAAAACCAAACTAAAATTAAAAATGCAATCGGTACTATGATGTCTAATTAAAATGATGTACTTTTTACAGTCCATTTGTTATTTCCCCCGAAATATGATAACGGAGGCTGCTGAAATATTTGACAAGTTAACAGAAATGCATCTAATGCGTTTACAAAACTGTGATTTCAGTTTTAAAATATAAAATTCTACATAAAGTCACAGACGTTTATTCTCAGCATTAAACCGTTTATATGGTATTTCTGTGGCCCAGAGATAAATAAAGCATCTTTAAGAAAAAGTTAACCCTTTTATTGTGTTTCTTGGATAGCGTTGATTAATGCTGAGGCATACAGTTACCTTAAATTGGCTGCAAAAGCCACATATGGTGGTTAAAAGTACAAAAACAAACACATAATTCAAGAGGGACAGAGCTCCAGAGGCTGTTTGGAGTTTAAAATGCAAGACAATCATATAGGCACTCGAAACCTCTGACCAATTATGCTATGTTGGCCCCTTAGGGGCATCTGTGACAGTCAAAACTCCCGTTTTTTGTACCAATATCAACAAAAGCAAAACAAACCATCCAAAGTAAAAGCATTAAAAGAACTAGGAAACAAAATGCAAAACAAACAAAAAGACAAACAGCACCACAGAAAACGTGGTCGTACTTCGTAGTTTGGCGCGCCTCCGGAGCGCTACACCTTCTGCGGCAGTGACGGCTGCCGGCTCGACTTCATGCGGCTGCGCGCGTACACCCGCAGGAAAAGCGCGACGAAAACCACAGCGACGCCGAAGCCCCCGACAATGGTGACCGAGTGGCCGTAGAGGAAACAGGAGAGAAGGATGGCGAAGGCCTGGCGCAGCGTCATGATGATGGTGAAGATGGCAGCGCCGAACTGGCTGATGGTGTAGAAGATGAAGAGCTGTCCGCACGCCGAGCACACGGACAGCAGCACGGCGTGGAACGCAAACTCCGAGTGGCGCGTCATGAAGGCCAGCGACTCGAAGAAGGCACCCTGCTCCAGCAGCGAGCCGACGGTGAAGAGGCAGGAGAACAGGTTGACCCCGAACATCATCTGCACGGACGACATCTTGTACTTGAACAGATTGTCCTGCCAGTTGGACGTGAAGCTGTCGAAGACGATGTAGCCGATGAGGATGACGACGCCGCTGAACGTGGTGACGGTGGATGGGTGCTTGCTCGTCGTGCTGGACAGCAGGAACATGCTGACGCCGACGGAGATTAGCACGGCGGTGAAGTACTCCCAGTACTCGTAGCTCTTACGAGAAATGAGCTTCCCCATGAGCATGACAGGAATGACCTTGGAGGCCTTGGCCAGGACTTGCGTGGGGAAGCTGATGAACTTCAGGGCCTCGTACTGACACCAGCTGCTCAGGATGTTGGAGAGCGAAGCGAAAGAGTACATGTACATGGGCGCGCCGTGGCGGGGCTGCTTGAACAACATGCACCAGAGTCCAGACACGGTCAGCGCCAGGATGCGGTTCATGAAGACTAAAAACTGGGAATCCTTGAACTTCTCGCCGTCGTGGTCTGGAGCTACGGCTCCGTAGGAGCGAGTCATCACTCTCTCCTGGAGGACTCCCCACGTCAGATAAGAAGCCTAAGAAGAAGATGGCAAACTTTAGCTCATCAGACCTAGACCCAAATGTTAATTAGAAAACGAATAGATAAGTGTGGCGAATTTGAAGCTTGGCCTAATAAAACTTGAATGAATATTTAGTCTGAAAAGTGCTCTGATTGTTTGGACAATTTAGTTTTAGTGGTTAAGAATTATTTTTCACAAAGTGCAGCTTAGAATTAAGTCTGTGAATCCATTTCTTGCCCGTACACTGTGCGAGAACAAATATGACATAGTTTCATTGTCAGCTCCATGTTTACAGTGACTGTTGGTTCTGGGAGGATCCCCCTACCTGAAGTCCGGCTGCGCAAAACATTAACTTTAAAGCCTGTTTGACCGTTGAGCCTGAATCAGGCTCGTTCCTGCTGGAGACGGGCACGTCGTCCAACAGGCTGCTCTTGTCCTCGCCGCCAAACACGCAGGTCTTTATGAGCGGATAGCAAAGCCCACTACCTGGACGTTAAGGGAGAGAAAAAAAGAAAGACATATTTCAAGGAAGGAATTAGGTGAGAAACAGTCCGTTCAGAGAAACTAAACGTCTCAAACCTCTGTCCAGGTAATTGGAGCGTTTGAAGTAGCTAATGAGGAAATATCCCGGGACGATGATGGTGGCGTATCCCAGCATGTTGACGAGGAAACGGAAGAACCAGACATCGTGCCAGCTGTTCAGCAACGAGGGATCTTCTGCAATTACTGCGCAGGGGAACAACAGGTGCACAAGTGCAGGCCAAACCCTAAAAGGGGGTGAAGGAAAGTGTCATGTTTTAACAGAAGAATATATTATACAAAACATCAACCGTGTGACTGACCATTTGTAAAATATACGTCAGATTTTAAAATGAACATGTAAGCATTCCGTTTGTTTCATTCCCTGGGAGAACAAGTTGCAGTTTACCAGCTCATCTTACCAACTGTTGAGCACAGTGGTGGCAGTATTATGTTGTGGGGCTATTTCAAAGTGAGATACTACCGGATTGTACAAATCAACACCTAACTAGGTGTCCTAATCGACAGTGATCACAAACAGGTATCAGATGGATAAAGATGGCTGACATTAAGCTTCTGGAATGATAGCAAGTTAAAGTGCTGAAAATATCTAGTCTACAAATAAAAACCAGGATCCTGTAAGGAAAGGAAGTAATTTGAAACAATTTAAAAATTCTGCCAAGAAATTTAAACTAAATTAAATTAAGTACATGCCCTTGTTGCGTGTATTTAAACTTTCCTCACTGATAACTGCAAACTACAAAGAGCCAATAATCATAGAAATAACAACCTCGACATTTAACAAGGCAATGAGAAAAGCATTCACAGTTTTGGTGGAAAAGCAGAGCTAATTTTAGATGCACTGGTAACAGGAAGCAGCACTGAGCTCTAGGAAATGATACGTCTTCACCTCAACTTCAACCTCTGGATTTGTTGTTGACGCAACTCGCTGCGTCAAAAACCTCCTTTCTGTGTACGCTGTAATTCACAGCTGCGGTGGAATGAGGCAAAACCACACTTGGCGTGTGTGTGTGTGTAGGCCGACTACGCTATAGTCTGTTTGATCAGAATATCATTGAGGTGTCAAGCTAGTCACGAGAGAAAACAGCTCCATCCCAGATAAAGGTGGATCCTCTTGCTGCTGAGTGTAGAGTATCCTCTTCAGAAAGAGGCGGGCCCTCGCCTCCCAGGGGCTTGACCTGAACACAGGATCTCTTTGTGTGCTGTGCTCTGGTCAACCAACAGCCCACTGCACCAGGACCCGGCCTCTGAACAAGAAGTCCATTACATGGAGGAATGCAGCTCACAAGCTGCTGCACTCCAGAGAAAACACAGCCGAATTTCACCTGAGAGGGGAAGGAGCTTTAAATGTGTCCTGTGAAGGACGCACGACATGAGACGTGATGCGTGACACAACTCTGATTTCTTGGCTCCCGAGGGACACGAATTAAAGGGATTTTCTGTGAAATAAAGAGAGTTTCACACATTTAGAGCAACATCTACATTCCCCCCCCCCCCCTCCCTCCCT
>NW_006799940.1:3489238-3517991 GCF_000485575.1 Poecilia formosa
CCCCCCCCCCCCCCCCCAATGTAAATTATTATTTCATGAATATAAAACTTTCGGAAAATATGTTTCCATACACCTCCGGAGAAATCACTCCCTGTACAAGGCAAATGATTGGAGCTCTTTTGACTACATCTGTTTGTATTTTTCATCTATTTGCCTGTTGAAAATTAAATTACCCCTGTCTTAGGCGTTTACTTGAGATCTGCATGGCTGCAGAAAAACATCTGAGCTGAATGTGGGAACACCAGATGGATCACAGAAAAATTTGGCACCAATAAAACACAGAAGCCGAGCAGACTGCAATGACCTGATTTTCTTATTGAAGATTTGCAGCAATTTATTTAGGTCAAGTTGTGCTAAAACTCGTATAGTCTGACTGATGTACTTAATAAGGAAGTTGTTGACGTTTGATGTTGAACTGCTGCCCAATATAGAAATCGGAAAAGATTACTTGGGATCAGAATTTGATAGGATATTATAGTAGAATTTACTAACTCCTCTTGTTGTTTATACTTAATATTTCAGAGAGCTGTGATAATATAACTCACAATGACTGGTTGGCAAATTGTGTAGCAGTAAAGCACACAAGATGTCACAAAATTCAGGTTAGTCATTGCAATTTTCAGCAAGATTTTCACAATTACATAATGTGCAGCCTGTATGATGCCTTGAAATCTTGGATTTTATCTTAACGTTATAGTTTCCATAAAAATATAACGTGGAAAAACCCCTAATGGGACCCCTTGCGACTCAAATACTTCATAATTTTTGCCACAATCTATTAAAATTGCTAAATTATGCATAACTTTAGCTAAAGCTAATTGAGCAGCTCAATTATTGGGCCTCTTGTGATGTCATCGACCCAAATAGACGAATAAAAGATTTAGCATGTTTCTGCTTCGAAAAAGTTAACATTTTGCCAAACCCTGCAGTGGAAAGCCATACTTAATTGCTTAGCTGTGAATTTATTGTCAGTGTACACTTGTTAGTGAGAAAAACACAAAAAAGCTGAATAATATCTTTAATCTTTAATACGTTTTTTTCTTCTTCACGTTTTTCATTTGCAAGTGCAAGCTTTTCAATGTGTGTAAATGTTTTCCCACATATTTGGAGGCTCCGACACTCACCTAAGCAACATCTATTACCTCGAACATCATAAATACAGTAATTTATGATAAAGTATTTAACCGCAAATATGCACAACATCGTTAAACAGCGTACATGTTACGACGCTTCCTTATTTATTCATATTTGTTTTTGAAAAACAGAGTCTTATGTTGAGACAGCTCAACTTATCCACACCTGAAACACACCTCCGCGGGTCCTGCACGGCTGAAATAAAAAAGAGGTTACCTCCATGAGAAAGAAGGCATTTTTTCCCCCACTCTCAGTGGCCTCACACCCGGCAGCAGCTTTCAAACGTCTTCGCGGTCACGCAGCATGAAGCCGCTCCGGTCGGATAGGACGAGATGTTTTAAAATGTTGGGATCTGTGTCTCTGCTCCCTGAATATCCGCCTTTAAACCAGTTTTTTTCCACTTATCATCTGAAGATGATGTGTACACTTCAACAGGAAAGCCTCCCTTCTTTTTTTTTAATGAACACCAGTAGGATGCCGGAGGTTGAAAACGTCCCCATCCCGCCGACACTGCATCCTGTTGGCCGGGAGAAGGTACTGCAAGCCAAACTCAAGTATTCGAAAATAGTAATGCCAGAAAAACTGTAAATAGGAGTACAAGAAGGTTAAAACTTCAATGCATGTATAATTTCTCTGTATTTCATTAAATACTTGTTATATATATATATTTTTTTTCATTTAGGCTGTTATTTTCTTAATATTTTAATGTGCACTTTTGTAATTTTAGGTTTTTGGTCAATTTTCTAGGAAAAACGTTTACTGTAGCTATTAAGTACTCCTGGAGCTAACTGTTAAAATTAGAAATGTTAGTGTCAGTTACTGGGACTTCATGGGGTAGATATGTACCAAGTACCTAAAGGGCACAGCCTTTTTTGAATGTTTGATGTCAATAACCAATCTGGAAAGTTCAGAGTATGTAGGTACTCCTCTCACTCAATACTTTTTTAGAAATGTATTTTGGTGAAATTATACTTGCAAGTCATTGAGGGGATAACTGTAAGCTCTTCATGTCTAGTAATTTAAAATGTTCCTTATTCTCTGTGAAATAGCCCAAGTTCAATAAGATTGGGTGGATAGTAAGGGATAGATAGACAATTTTGAAGTCTCGCCACACTTTTACTGAAGAATTTTAAAACGTCAAGATGCTTTGATTTAAACTGTTCCATCGTAGCCGTGGTTGTGTGCTTGATGTTGTTGTCATACAGGAAGATGAACTTGTGCCCCAGTTTCAAGTCTATGCAGCCTCTAGCAGGTTTTAAAGTGTCACCTTGCTCCATTCATCTTATTTTTAGATTTTGTTTACCTTTGTTTTGTTTAACACACTGGTTTGACATTTATTTCATTTCTTTATCCACAAGTTACAGAAGGGGGTAAACACACTGTAATGTCATTAAATCCAACCTTTCAGACGAATTTAACACGATACATCACCTTTGTTTATATTACATATTCTGCTTATTCATGAGTGAAGAGATCTATAAGATCTTCATATTGTATTTATCTTCACGCACTGTCTTCCTGTCTGAGTGAGACCTTTCTGTTATGCTCAGCAGGGGGTTTTACACCTCCTAAGGTTAGAGCTTCATGTAAGACTGCATACACCTCAGTAGAGCTCACAGCTGAACATTTTCCATGGAGCAAATTAAAAGAGAATATTGAGGGTGGTGCGCAGAAGGTAGAGAGGTCAAACAGTAGGAGGGGATAAAGAAGGGTAGGTAGGATTACTCAACCGTGACCTAGTGAAGTGGCAGATTTTTCCACTGCAAATCAGAAAGCCTCACTGAGCTAACCTAGAATATCAAATACAAAGAGCCAGACTCATGTGTTACTAAACTGTGTAAACAATTTCATTCTGATGTCAAAGCGAAAGATGTGGGAACCTTTTGTACCACAGTTTGCAGAAAACTCATACTTTTTCATTTCTGCCAGTTAAAAGACATTTCGCACAGCAAAATTGATCCCTTGGTTCTTTTCTAGCAAACGGTGACATCAGCAGTAATGTACAAGATACCACAGAGCAATTTCAAGTTTAAGGTCCCTTCCAAAAAGTATTCAAACCCTTTATATCTTTCACATTTTTGCACAACTTTAATGGGAAACTGTAAATCCTTCTCTCCTTCATCTTTCTCTTTATACTGAAAAATTGTGCACTATTTTGTGTTGGCGTATCACAAAAAAAAAATACATTAAAATTTAAGACTGAAATGTAAAAGAATGTGAAAAAGATCAAAAGTTGTGAATAATTATTTTTTTAATCGGTAATTTCCCCATAGTTGAATTCCCTGCATATTTTAATGTGGTTTTATTTTATCTATAATATCTTTAGAGCTATGAAAGTTCTGCACAATATAACTATTAGCTCCAGCAGCATGCAGTACAGCATTAAATTATGTGTGGCTTGTTTGCAGAAACAAATTACACACTTCATTCATTATTTGTGGAGATTTTTAGTGCAAATATTTGAGAATTGGTCAAACATCCTCTCACGTCAGTAGCTGTATGAACTGAAGCGTTTGGTGCAGTAAGTGAAACATTTTCTAACAAAATTCCTGAATGTTAGAATTATTCTTACATTTGTAATTTCATTTTAGCATGTTCTTATAGTGACTTAGATCTTCCTGGGATACCCCTGAGCTGAAAACCTCTGTGTGTTACTTTAGTTTCTGTGTCCCCCTTCTTTGTTTCCGATTTCTCACCCTGCTGTGAAGATAGGATGTGGGTTTCACCCCCCCACCATTCCTTATCATACCCTTCTTGCTAATAAGAGACAAACAAACTGAAGGTTTTCGGAACACATGGAGATCGGCTTGGAGAAGCTGTTCGCTGTGTCTTCTCCTTCTGCAGAAGTTTGGTTGAAAACTCATACGTTGTCTGTGGTTCTTCTTTTATGTAGGTTTGAGAAAATACCTATCACTGAACTTCTGAGTAAAGCTAGATTTTTGTTTTTTTGCTATGCTTTCTATAGAAACCCGCACAATGCTTAGAGCCTCTTTCCTGCAGGTCTGTACCAGAATGACCAACAGAGACACAAAACACTAATAGCTTTAGAGTTTCCCAGGTCACAGTTGAATAGGGAAGTAGGTACAGTTGCATAACACCGTGTTCCAGCTGCTTACACAAGTATAATCATTTTTGCACTGCTCCGAATTTACCAGAATTTCTGCACACAAGCCTGCTTACAACACAGGTTACCTGGGTATTATCACATGCAAGAGTCTTTGTATCAAAAAGCCCTCCACGTGAACCAGTTTTGCTGCCAGCGTGTTTACAAATGAGATCCAGGCGGGTGGAATTTCCAACCGCCCTGTGTTCATTGTATTGTAAATGCAATAAGGAAGAAGACACTTACTGTAAAACAAAAGTTACACCTTGCAGGGGCAGGTGACAGGAAACGAAAAAAGAACTTTGTCATGAGGGTAAACCGTGCAAACTGAGTACAATCATAAAAGTTGACCTAAAGTGCATGTTTTGTATAGCTTAAAGTGAGCTTTGGTCTTTAAATCATCTCCACTCTATTCTTCACACAGGCTCTTGCGTGCATGCCTGAATCAGTTTTAAGGATACTTGAGCAAACCTGGACTTTCCACCGCAGAGCAGCTAATTCGGGTTAGGGTGTGCACCAACAAAAGCAGTGCCAAAACACATTAATGAGAATCAAAACTTCCTTTTCCCAGAAAAAGAACACACACGTGCAAATGTTGTTTTAACTTTTATTACAAAATAAATGAACTGCTCGTTGCAGCAAGAGAGGCCAGTGTAATTACATGCAAAGGAACATCTGCAGCTTTTTGTAGACAAAGAGATAAGAGATAAATAGATACATTGTCCTACAACACAAAGCAGCAAACCTTAAAAAAAAGAAGAAAAAAGAAACATTAAGCTGCGTTTTATTTTTAATATATTACATTTTTTTATACTGGCTATCAGTTTGTTGTAATAAGTAGGGGTGCGATTAGTTTGCAGAAATGTACATTTTTTCAATTTAAAAGGAACCAAAATATCATCTGCTTAAGAATGCATTCTCTAAACCAAACATGAAAGGCCATGCTTTCATCATTTCATTTGCACAGACTGTCTCTAAAATGAATGCAGCTAAAACAATTTCCATTTGTAGAAGAGGTAGCATCTTTGGGGGCACCTGCATCGATAGTTTGGCACTTGCATCGGGGCACATTTCGAAGTCGAGAACAACACATCCTGATCCTGTTTTTGTAAATCAGCGTTCAGTTAAAGCGGAATCGCTCCATTTCCCATCAGAAGAGCAGATTAATATGGTGCACATTTCTCACTAGATATTAGAGTCAACTACGTATAAAGCCACTATTTTATAAACAACTTAGTTAAAAAACAAACTTTAATTATTTAAATCAAAAAGTTCCAGCTGCATTCAGGCTCCAGGTGTGTGCTACACTCCATCATCTGGCAGTGTTCAAAACGACTTCACCGACTTTCCCAAGATCTGGATGTCATCAAATGGAAACAGCGCCAGAATCTGGAAGAAAAACAGAAATAAGTTTCAAAATAACCTCAACTGAGATTAAACACGTTTCTTTTTCTCTCCCAAAAGACATGTAGTTTTGGACAAAAAAGTAAAAACACAGAAGTACTAAATCTTCAGTACATAAAGGTGCTAAAATGTTTTAGAGTGTGTATACATTTCAGCCGCCTGTGTAATCGGCCTCTTCTCGTAATCCCAGATCCACGCGATGCTGGGATCAGATATCTGTGGGACTCTTTATTTTTCTTGACACTCTGTGTAGTTTTTATGACTCCGACTTTGTTTTCACGTTTGCTTGGAAGCTTCTCTGCAAACCAGCTCACTCATTTCTTCTGTCTTCTGTCAATTTGAAGGCTTAGAAAAGTTGTGCAATATCCAAAAAACCCAAGATGAGGTAACTTAACATGACATATAAAAACTGCTTTGATAAAGTGGCTGAGGCTTTCATATTTAAAGATAAAGAGAATTAAACTGTTGAATAAAAACAAATATGCGAACAAAAAAAGAATTAAAAAGTAACCTGGGAATTTTACAAACTGCAAGTACAAAGATCCTGGGACTTAAGAGGAATATTTTTCGTTTAGTAATAAAACATCTTGGGGCTTCAGAGTTACCATGCAAAAACTGCACCAGATTCAGAGATGTGCAGCACCCTCCACAATTTTTATTGCCACTAATAAAAAAAGAAATCTACAAATAGCTGATTTAAATACCTGTAGACATTTCCAACCAATTCTTTTCACAAAACAATGAAAAGATTTGTGATGATTTAAAGAAAGAAAAGTTCAATTGAAAAAAACAATCGGGTTACATTTATTTTATAAGAATTGATAGGACTGTCAATAAAATGATTTCCCTCCATCAAATTAAAAGGTTTAATTTAACACAACTTGTTTTTGGGTATTTTAACCACGAGATTGAATCCCCCAAAAAAGTCTTCCTGTCACCTGGTGAGTGTTTTCAGACAACTCTCTGACATATATGTTGCAAAAACGAAGCCTAAACTTTAAATTCTGGTTCCTATTACTTTTAACATTCCCAAAAACAGTCAGCACCAGCTGCTTACATCGTTGTTTCCGTCGGCCAGATCCAGCGCCGTCTCGTCTTCCATGTTTCGAAGCATTTTGTCGGCGCCGAACTGGCAGAGGAGGTCGGCGATTTGCGCGTCTTGCCTGCCTACGGCGAGGTGCAGCGGCGTGCAGCCGTTAAACATGGGAGCGTCCACGTTGGCCCCCTCCTTAAGCAGCAGCTTCACCGACGTCATGTCGTGCAGCTCGACGGCGAGGTGGAGAGCCGTTTTGCCGGCAGTTCCCTCCTGCGTGGGGTGAAATTAGCAAACCAAATCAAAACAGTTGTTAAAAACGTGAAAAGCTTCAAATGTTTTTGCTTGAAATTAAGAAGGGCGAGTCTAGAAATTACAGCTTATGTAACAGTTTTAGTTAGTTTCTGAATGTGAGACAGAGCGGCATATTGGGACGGTGATTTAAACCGAGAGGAATGTCTGTGGTAGTTCTAAGATCAACAGCCATGTTCCCTTCCATCAATAGAAAGTTAAGAGCGGCAGGCGGCCAGCCTAATCATATCTCAAATCTAATTATGTCTCCCTGAATTCTGCAGGAAGCCCTGAGCTCAGCTCGTATCACTATCAACATCGGACAGGTGCAGCAGATTTATAAACGGGAACACAAAGTACGCGAACACGCAGTAAACAAGGCAGGGGAAGCCGACAAATGGGACAAATATTATCAGGAGAATTCACAGTTTTTTATGCGGCTGTAAAAACCATTTTGTCACCCAGTTTACTGTTTATGTACAATATCTGCAAACATCAGGGAGGATTTGGTGACAGTTTCCTGCAGGTGGACGAGCACTAATTAATAATTTGTTAGTTTCAACCCAACTTCAAACACTGAATTGCAGAAAAACACCACAAGTTGCATCACAAATTCGCAGACTAACCTGGATGTTAAGATCTGCTTTTTTTTTCATCAGGAGCTTCATGATATGATGCTGCTTGTTCAGCGCTGACAGGTGAAGACAGGTAAGACCTGCAAGGAGGAAACCCACTCATTTAAAGCATTCAGTATGAAGCGTAAAACAACCATAAGTGACGACCAACAAGAAAATTAACTGGTTTTATCTTGGATTGATTACGCGTTTAAAATATTGCGTTAAAATGTTTTGAAGCTACTTCCATATTTGATCCAGTCCCCATTAAAAACACAAAACATGCAGTTTTTAGAGAAGGAGACATGATAACAGCTTTTGTCTAGGGGTTGGCATTTATCTTATTGCTTATCATGAAAATGGTAAATAAAAAAAAAACTCAGTGTGATCGTTCTGTTTCTCTGTTCCACGAGAGCATCAATAAAAAGAAAAAAAAAAGAAAAAAAAATGGAGTTACTGTGTGATACAAATCCCAATTTAAGAGAAAAACTGAATGTTTCTCAAGAACAATATTTATGTTTGTGGTGCTATGAATGCTGTGCGATGCAGGGAAAGCCATAGAGTTACCTAAAAAAATAAGTAACAAATCTTTATCTTTATCATCAACAAAACAGTACCACAAAATATCACAATAAAATTCTGAGTCCATATTGCCCATCACTACTTTTGTCTCCATTTTACACCCACAAAAGCATTTACACATTTACAGCACAAGAGTCTTACCTCTCCAGTTCTGGGTCTGTAGAACTGGTGCCAGCGAGCTCGGAGGAAGGTCTCTGGTCATTTCTGTTACACACTCTAGCTGCCCGTGCTGGCACGCCACGTGGAGCGGCGTGTTCCCGTCCTGGTCCTGCAGCTCCAGGCTGGCCCCCTTCTTCATCAGCATCGTCACCACGTGCTTCAGGTTCAGGTAGGTGGCCAGGTGCAGCGGGCTCTGAACATCACCAGCAAACAAGGATGGAGTTAAAAACACATCCTTATGTGTAATAAATCTAACACATTAGATTTATTAGAGATGCTACAAGATATTAACTTTGATCAGTGAATGCACCATAGCCAGAGGTGGGCAGAGTGGCCAAAATTTTTTACACAAGACTAGTTCTACTTCAACATATTTTTACTCAAGTAAAAGTAAAAAGTAGCTGTCTAAGAAATTACTCAAGTAAGAGAATAAAAGTATTTGGTAAAAACGCTACTCAAGTATTGAGTAACTGATCAAATCATCAATAATTTGAAATGTAAAATTTACATTTTCAGACAAAAATATTATGTTATGAGGAAATTTTGTTTTTTAAAAATCAAAATAGTTCATGTAAACAATAATTACAAAATGAAATTAGGCAAAAGAAACTGTTTTACAATTTCATTTCTTTCAAAAGAAAACTTAACACAATAGGTGATTTTTTTTTTTTAGCTAAAACAAGCTTGTTCTTTATTCAGGGAAGCTACTCACAGTGGGTAGAGCATCCAGAAATTTTACTCAAATAAGAGTAGAAATACTTCAAGACAAAATACTGAAGTAAAGGCAAAATGTGCAATGCATTAAATATAATTACACAAGTAATTATTTTTCAAAAAGTTACAAGAAAATGCAACTAGTTACTGCCCAACTCTGATCATAGCCAACAGTAAAGACACTTTTGTGGCTGCTTGAGAGAGGGAGAGAGCAAGACTTTCAGCAAATAACAGGAAGGTTAGAAGCAGTGCAGGGAATTCTGTTTAATTCTTTTGAGCTTTTATCGTATTTTAAAGCATGGTGGGTTTGGTACTGTTAGCAGTCTTTTGGGAATCTCAAAGTTTTCAGCAGTACACATATTGAGATGGCAGTAACACGCTGTTCTTTGTTTTAAAGTAATAAAACCCTGTGCAGCAACTACTCTCCCATGCATACAACATGTTCTCTGTTCCTAATAAAAAATAACTAAAGCATGAAACGGTAGAAAAAACTTTTTCCAATGCTATCCTTATATTGTTTTTTACGATATAGCGCTTAGAAAAAGTTAGGAAATCAGCATTTGTGTGGGGTGTCTCTATTTTATTTTTTTTTTCATCCACAAAGAACAAAAACAGAATATTTCCTGGTTACATCTTCTCAAATATCAAGTCTGTTGATTTCTAACAACCCAATTTAAACAACTTGAGTGTGTCTGCTACCAAGATTTCAAAAGAATGCCTTTAACCAACGACAGAGAGCAGGCCTGTACCTGTTTACACACCTCATCAAAGACAACCGCAAAAAAAAAAAAAAAAAGAAGAAGAAGCAGTTCTAGCTGAGAAAGTGAGAGTCTAGCATTCATTCCAAATCAAACAAGAATTCCTGCTGTGCAGCTTTCTGGCCCACTGAGGTTAAAGCAAATGCAGTAAATGATGAGCCTGATTCCTTTGAATTTACACAGAATTTGCAGAAAACCTTAAGTACGCATAAACTTCAAAAACAAAACCTTTTGTACGTGGCTGGATCTCTGCATGCCGACTCGAACGTAATTTTTCTCTCTTATAATGACTGTTGAGAGGAAATTATGCAACTGAGGAGTGCAGTGCAAACTGAGTCAAAGTATGAAGTGCTGACTCTTTATTTTCAAATGTTTCCAACTGACAGCCCCTGTCAGCTTGCTCCACGTTTGAGGCTCTAGATCCCACTTCCTGAAGGCCTGGAACAATTCCTCCACCCACATCCACACAAGGATACACTCCAACCAGCTCCCTGCGGTTCTATTTCTACACAAGGTAGAGGAGGGGAGTTTCCATTCGAAGTCCCTTATGAGCTAACGCTGGAGCCACCCACAGTGACGTTCCCGAGAGGGGACAGGCTACGCGTAAGGAGGAAGAAAACTTCTCTGGAAGTACACGGATATAAATATTACCTCTGCTTCTGCATTCAAGGTACTGGAAATGAGGAAGCAACACTGGGGAGAAAATTCCTAGCGGAAGCTGCCATTTGCTGATCAACCAACCTGATATAAATTGTTCTGGATGTCCAGGGCTTCTTTTGGGAACAGCTGTATCAACTCTTGAGAGATGAATATATCCTCATGGATGATGGCTAGGTGCAGGAGTCTAAAGGAGAGACACAAAGACGAACATATTTGCATTTATGTTGAAAAGAAAAATGTCACATTGAGCAATATTTCGCTGTAACATCAAGTGGGTAGACAAAAAGTCAGCACTTCAACAAAATGTTGCATCACAATTTTCCTCAGTACTCATCTCAAGAGAGTAACATTTAGTGGGCCGTATGGCAAAACTGAGTGATTGGGATGTTGTGCAACATAGAGAAAATTCTCAAGAACATCTCGCATCAGGTCGATACTGCAAAAGGAGGATAGTGATTTCAACCTGTAAGACTACGGTATGACTTTGGGAAATGTTTCCGTCAACTTGAACGGCAAAACAAAGCAAAAGCACTCTAACCTCAAGGCCTGCGTGGGAAGTTGTAGCAAACAAATGCAAGCACAAAGCAGGAAATGGAACAGCGCTTTGGTGCTTAATTTAGATCGACCGAGAACAACACAACGAGGGCCTCGCCAGAGAAACATCTCAGCATTTTCAGAGGGAGGCCTGACCTCCACGTTTTACGTGTGCAAGAGTGCAAATTCAAGAAAGCGCACACTAATTCAGAGCCACCAAAACATTGCGCTCTGAGATGAAGTGTTACCGCAGTGTGATGTCAAAGTCTGACAGTTCTCGCTTCAGACTAAATGTCAGAAGTCAGACTCCGATTCAGAGGCAGACAGAGTGGGATCAAAAGTTCCCACAGTATGTCGCTGCACAGACTTCTCATTCAGCTTTCTGCGCTGAGAGAGGCACGCAAAAATGTCAGCTTTCTCAAGTTACCCGTCAGACAACGTGGTGAGACGTAAAGAAGACACTAAACTAAAGCACTAATCCTGTTCCACAAATTGCAAAAAATATAATCAGAGAGAAAATGTTCAGAAAATTAACAATTATATGTTTATTTTACATTTAACACATGCTACTAGTGCATTTATTCCAAGTTGAATGAAAAAGTATTTTATGAAACAGTAAAAAAATATAGCTTAGTTTGTTATACAATTCAAGATATTTCTTAAAACTTTGCAAAGTGTTCAAACCTTTAATAAAGCTAATCACTCTATATGGTGCGTGTTCTAATGCACTTTGATATTCAATATTTTTCCAATAAGACCACTTTAACACATCCAGCTTTGTGTAATTGGTTACAAAACATCTTTTGAAACAAGCAAAAGTTATTTTTTTACTCTGATTTTTCTGTTTTTAAGCAGAGATGCTAAATTTTAGCTAGTACAGGCTGAGGTTTATTTACTTTTGTCTTGAAGTGAATTACAATAATCTAACAAATACTATTAAAAATATATATTTTTTTTGAGATTATTATGGAAAGTTGCTGGATAATTTTGGGGAAAATACACGAATGTGAAAGCAAAACTCTGAAAACAAATTAAAAGTTACCCTGGAAAATTAAATGTTTCCAAACCTGTTCTTGCACATTTGCAATAAAACATTAATGCTGACAGATAAATTTGAGATTATCTGGAAGCACCTTTGAATGAACAGACTCATTCAAATGTTTGCAGACAAGTCAATGTGTCTCAAATAGAGCCCTATTAGCAAATTGGCATGAAAGGGACTTCCTGGTTTGGGTAAGTCTTGAATGAATAAGACCTTAAAGAATCCCACAGCGGAAAACTAGAGTTTGCATGCTTCTCCATCAGTGTAAATAGCCCAGTGTGGTGCGATTCAGGTGTTTTTCGCTGTTCCCAGCAGGTATCTATAGTTAGGGTGCGAGAATGAAACCATATGGCTCTGGCAATCAGCAAACGGAAATCAAAAGAGGTCAGAGACACAACAACAGTTTCCGCAATTCTGCGACTGCATCACTCACTGGGCTGCATTGGTTGCAGGACTCTTTTGACAAAGTCTGTCATTTGTAGTCGAAACACACCTGAGTGGCAAAGGTGACACCGGATGAGTGGTTCACACATTAGAAGGTCTACTGAGGCTATATATGGAGGTTGAGGTGTCTAGATTTGGTGCAAAAGAGGTGAGGTTTCACCAAGTCAAACTGAGAACTTAAAAAAAACGCTGCTCTGTCGAAATTTATTTTTTCTTTCTTTAAAGAAAAATGCTCTGGTTAAAAATACACAAAAAGAAAGTTAAAATGTGATTTATGAGGGGGAAAAAAAAATCACATGCATATAGATACTGTCCTGTCCTGTCAAACAAGTTTTCTCTAATCTAAAGCAAGATTTCAGCGACCTCTGCAACATGTGCTCTGTCTGTGATGCAGGGGAAGTCCAGGCCTATCTGTTTCACTTCTGTTTTCTGACTGACGCCTCCCAGCAGACTGTCCACATTCATGACATGGACAAAGTTCAATAAAAGCCTCCATGTTAACACTTTGAAATCCCCTTCAGCACCAGTTATCATGGGAAAACCAAGCCTTTAGATTCACAGTAATGAAAGAAATGCCACTTGCCCTTATATGGGTGTTTCAGGTTCTCAGATGAAATAAAAGCATCTACTCTGATATTCTAGTTTTATAGGGACTTTTTCCTCCAGCAAAAAAAAAAAATGCAAATTAGAATAAATTAGTTCTAAGTGAAAAAAAAATGTAAGAAGTCAGTGACTGTTTTTTTTTAACATAAGAAAATATTTGCAATGCATAGTCAAAACTGCATTTCTCAAGATATAAAGAGTGATTTTACTATTAGTAACTGGCTTATTTTAGATAAATACATTCTAATTTGACAATTTTAAGAGTACTTCTACCGAAAGTGGAGATATTGATTGTAAAAGGAAAGAAAACCTACGTGTCTCCATCTTCTGTAATAGTTGTGAGTAAATTCTCTTGTTTAGAAAGTTCAGGCATCTTTGCTTGCACATCCTCGGCGCTGGAGATAGTGCAACCCTCTACGATGTCCGACAGGCTCTCCACCGTGATAGATGAGGACGTGTAGGCTGAGTCCAGGCGCTCCTCCCCGGTGGAAAACTTGTCCCTCGGCCCGATGGAATCGCTGGTCGGTTCCCGGGGCTCCTCTGAAGTTACTATGGAGATATAAGACTCAATGCCCGAGTCCATGCGGATGTCCTCTTGCAGGTCCTCTTTGCCACAACCGTCGCTCGACATGGTGAACGCTGGTGGCCTCCCTGGGTTTCCCCCGCTACAGCCGCCTTCCTTCCCGGATGATTTACAGTTTTCTAGCGGGTGTTGTAGCCGCTGGCTGCTCGGTGGTGAAACCCTGACAGGCTACCTCCGCTCCTTTATAAGAACAGAGAAACGAGCCGCTAAGTCTCATTCCACTAACCGATATAAAGTACTTCCCCTTGCAGTAACAAACCCTCAAAACTAAGAGATTGTTTGCTTTTGTAAAATAAAAATAAAAAGTATTAAACCATGACACGTTACTCCTAACGCGACGAAAACGGGTTTAAAAAAAAACAAAACACACACACAAGCGAAGAGTGGTGAAACGGCTCTGTTGCCGACTAGATATCCGGTAACAGCGTGAGCTCGAGGCGGAGAGCATATGAGCAATGAAAGGCGAGGATTGGAAGAGCTGTTTTTGTCAACCGGGGGAATCCCCAGTGCGCGTGCGGCAATAAACACTCCGTCTAACACTCGCGCGCGTGCGCACACAGCTACAACAAGCAGGCGCGCGCGCACGGAAAAGAAAGCAGCAGCCAACGTTCTCAAGGCGGAAATGCAAACGAATTTCAAAATTAAAGCTGGGAGAGTTGAAGCTTTCAACTATGAAGGGTATCAAGTAACAGGTGTTTTCAGTAGCAGTTCAGTCTACTTCCTGTCTGCCGCTCTAGAGATCATATAGAATAAAACAATAACGAGACACAGCTACTAAACAAGCAACAGGGAAATGTGACTTTTGTTTTCAATCAATTCAAGAGACAGTGGGACCATGTTTTATTGTTCTGAGAGACAGGGACTTGTACAAATTGCAACAAATTCCAACAAATTTCAGCTGGACATACAAGAGGTTTTAGATCAGATCTCTAACTTGGAATGTTATTCTTTTTTTGTTGAGGTAAATTAGCCTAATATAGTTTGTTTTTGTGTTATAGTTTATAAATACAGCTGACCCCCATCTATTTGCATATTTACTTGTAGAGCTTAACCAGTGGCCTCTCAGAAAATTTTTAGAGTGATGGATCACTACTGACTCGTGTATTTTCACAAATTGTTTTGTGCAAACTAAAATATTTTAAACAAAATGCAAATTGTAAAGGTAGGAGCAATGCTACTTGACACACTATTGGCTGGCATTTGCAAAGTAACCAATTCAGGAGCCCTTCTTATTTTTGATCAGCTGTAGCTGATGGACAAGAGTGGCACGAAGGAAGACTGTACATAATAATTCCATTGGTGCACTGTGCACAATAATGTACATTGAAGCATATTTGATGTTTAAAACAGGCAGTTATACACATTTTGATATTTTCTTTTTTTACATCTCAAATAGGCCTATTTGCAGATTTTAACATATGTAGCAATTTAGTATCTTGATTCAGATGGGCATAGGTAAAGGTTTCGCTCAAACACCTAAGCTAAAAGAAGAAAAAGTGTCACAGGATAACTAAGTCTCACCCAACGTGGGCAGTGTGGTTGACAGCAAACACATCGTGATAGTTCTATTCTGAGCAGCAAACAGGGGGCACCGACTCAGTGCATGGGTGCATCTACTCTCCATTGATAGCATGTGTATAAAAGCATTAGAAAAATGTGTTTAGGTAAATAAAATGATAGTTTTAGCATTCTGTTTCCAAAGCCTGCCTCGGCGCTGCCTATAATTCATATCATGAACTGAACCTGCATGATATGAAAGGATGCCATGATCACTAAAGGGCAGTCTTTTGTTGTTTGTTTACTGTAGAGCTATAATTTGTAAGCTGGAATATGCGACTATTTGCTGGTACTGACACTGGAAGGGCACATTTTCTCAGGAGAAAACCAGTTTGCTTTTGCTGTTTAATTCTGGTGGCCAAGTCAGGCGCCACCACCTCTGGTATTCAAATGTTTTAACAAAAGTTACTAAACAGAGTAATACACCTCCCAGTGGAGGAACATCTAAAATCATATTCTTAAAATGTGGCAAAGAGTGTAAGAAATATCCTCAATAAGGCTGCAGGAAAGACAAATAATGTGAAAACACACTCGCATTTACTCCATGAAAATTGCTGACCAAACTCCTAGTGATGTTCCGGTTTAGACTAAATAAATGTAATTCCTGAAGCTCAGTTTTGATGCAGTGTAATTATAACACATCTTTATGGAAATGTGTTTTATTTTTAAAAGCAGAAAACAGGAAGTAGCTCTTTGGCTGTCACTGGTTGCTGCAAAGCCACAGATACACTTTCCATTAGAGGCAAAGTTGCTTTCTACAAACAAGCAAAAACTGAGCATTTCAATGTAAAACTGAGCATTTCAATATAAATATCACCATGTTGTATTGGACAAATTTGCAAATCAACAATGTGGTAATTTTGCCATGAACTTGTTAATTTAACTGGATCGTGTAGTGAAATGTACATCATGTTTCTGTGCAAATTTGCATGGAGGAACTAATAAATGTTTCATGTCAGAGCACTGTGATATTTGACACCACAAACACTAAGCGAATTGTAGCCTATCTCATTTTGCTCTTTTCCTTTTTGCTGCTGTGGCTCGACCTTTAGAGGGCCCACTTCCACAGCTGCTGCTCTGCTCTCAGAGGACCAGATTAACCATAAATGCAGTCCATAAAACAATCTGACTGCCGGAAAATGCTAGAGGAACATTTTTATTACTCAGGAGCTGCCAACTACTTTCATGTCATCCACTGTCATGTTTACTTGCTCCACCTTGTGTCAGCCGTCCGGTCCAATGTCCAAACTGTGGGTGTTGCGAAAGAAACGGGGTTGTGTGCCGTGGATGACTGTGGTGAAAGGATTTTTATGTAAACAGAAGGAAGAAAATATTTTTTTCATATGTGCTTAATCTCCTTGTTGTCATCGTTTTTCCTCCTTCTCACACGGCAAAAACAGATTATGGTGTCTTTATTGTCACGGTGTTACATAAAACCAACAGAAATATGATTTTTTTTCAGCTCAAGCTGCAGTGGTTTTATATGGATAATTCAGTTTTTTGTGTAAGCTGTAAAGAATGGGGAGATAATACTAGTTGGCAATGTTTTTAATCAAAGTACATAAAGATTTTTTTTTTAGAATAAGAGTCAAAGTAGTTCAGAGAAACAGATTTTTTTTTCTGGCATGTTTTATGTGAAGTGTACAAAAACTAAAATAAATGTGGCTAAAACTGTTGTCATTTCAGGAGTATAAAATACTATGTTTATAAAAAATAGAGAAAAAAGTGTTTGTTTTTTTTCTCCCCCATACTGTTGCAATAAATGCAACCGTTCTTTAATTTTGATGTAAGCAGCATTCTCACAGTGAAAGTGCTGGATTATCAACAAATCTAACGTGGACATTTTGTGTATACCATGTTACTGTATATGTTTAGCAAAAAATAAAATTTTAATTTGCATTACAACATCACCAGCCAATAATGAAATAATGAAATAATTTGCCGCTTCTAATTTATTTTTGGGATTTTCACTCCCTGTTTACGTTATTTGTGCTTGTTTTCTATTAGATTTCTCAGCCTCCTCCTAGTAGAAACAGAGAGACTCATACAGCAAAGCTTGTGTTTTTGCCCAGTGGAACATCAACATGTGGCAGGAGGTGAGTATAATCAAACCCACAGCTTTTGGATTACAAAACAACTACTCTACGCCGCAGTCAACCACATGTTATGTTAAGTTTCATTCTCGGTTTTTCAGCATTTTCCAGCAATGAGAACACCAGTTTGCGTCAATTATCATTTATAATTGACGCAATTATAAATGACTCTGCATTTTTAACACCATCCTGAAGATTTAAGATTGTTCAACTGCTGTTGTAGATACATTTTAGCTTTAACTTTTATTTTATTTACAAAAAGGTAATGAATTGTTGTTGCCAGTAAGCAACTTTTGTGACTACAATTTAGATTGTAGATGTTGGATAAGAATTTTTTTATTTTTTTATTTTTTTTATGGTTTTGAATGCATTACTTGTAAAACTTTTCATGTCAGGTACTGTTTAATAACCTCTTGCAACTCATTTGCAAACGTATTAATTCAGAATCTTTGTAGAAATCTGTCAAGAGTTGCTGTATTTCTCTTCCTCTTGTGACGTCATCAACTAAAATATGCAAAAGAAAATATGTGATTTATTTCTTTCAGTGCACTTTTTAAAACAGTGTAACTAGTGATCCTGCTGGAGAAGTCAACATGTCATAACCCAGCTTTGTGTGTTTTTGTCAGTGCACATTTTGTTAGTGCAAAAAAAAAAAATAAAATAAATAAATAAATAAAAATACACTACTGGGTTTAATCTTTAAGCCTACAAGGTTGTTATCTCTACCTCTCAGCCAGTGCGTGTCTTCGGTGGTGTGCAGAGAGAGGGTGGTTCCCTGTGCAGCAGCGCCTCTCCGCGCTCCTTCGTGTATTATTTACGTTGTGCTGTCGGGCTGGCTGCTCACACGTGTCCCACCGTCTCGCCTCTTTGTCCTGCATCACACTTTCACTGTGGCTTCACCGTCAGCAACGGAGAGAAGCTGACTGCATGCCGCGTTTGCCCTTTCCTCGCACTGTTTTTCCTGCAGCGGACTGCTCAGCCTTTTGATTGGGCTCCTTTTCAATAAAGCGGAACGCGTCCCATCTGAAAGAAGGAAAGAAAGAAGGAAAAACAGAGGCAGGGGATGCGGCATCTCCCCAGCCCTTGTCCTCTGGTTCCGGACGGACTGGGACGGGTTAGATGACGTGCGGAGGGGGTTCTCCGGGTATTTATGTGTCGCCCTGCGTTGGAAAAGACCCATCCCACCGGGAGATCCATGCTCCGGCTTTTGTGTCGCTGTCATCATGTCCCCAGCATCGGCTCCAGAGGCCAGTGAGAGCAGCACAACCACGGTCCAAGAGGAGGCAGCGGCCAGTCCCAGAGAGGAGGTAAGAAGCTGTTCGCAGCGTTTAGATCACTCCAGATCAATGGGAGGAATAAATGAATACAGCCTTTAATCGGTTTGACTGATTTCGTTAATAGGCTACCATGATAGGTCTCTGCAGGCTAATGAAAACAACCTGATTAGGGTTTAATTGGAGTCAGTGACTGTACAAAGGACATTGCTGTGCATCTTTCAAAATGAGCCTCATTGGGGATCCTGAAGTGGATCCCAACAGGCAATCAAAGGTGTGAAAAGAAGGAAAACAAAGAAAGGGCCACACAAGAGCAAAATATACTCTGGCAGGGAAATATTTGATTTCTTCACTATAAAAACACGCAATTACACACGTTTGCATGTAATTAAACTTGTCATTGATGAGTTGGCTGCTGCACTTTTTATAAGGTATAATATCACGTCTTTCTTGCAGACTGCTGGATAAGTTACACATCCATTACACAAGAGGCTTTTTATGTAACCTAGCTGTTCTTATTATGTCAAGAAAAAGTATCTCTGAGTGTGTGAGACATTTATTTAAAGGCACAATGAAGGGTTTTTTTTTCCACTCAAGAAGACTGCTGGACTGATTTGAACTGAGCACATAAGGTATCATCTCAAACTGTGGAGGCTTTTGAAGAGTATACTGTAAGCTGGTGAGATACACAAGAAAATTAAAAATGTAAGTTTTCCATCTATGTATGTTTTCTTTATATTTGATTGTAGAATGAATCCAAGGGCTAATCAATGACCAAAAAAATGGACAATCCTTAAAAAAAGGAGATTCATGTATTATTACAAATATTATTATAATATTTAGAGAAGCCGGTTACTCACAGGATGTTGCAGATTAATAGAAAGTTTAGTGGAAGGAAAAAGTGTAGTTACCAAAAAAAAAGTTGCAACAGCTAACACACACTGAAGTATCCAGCACATGGAATACCAGTGTTGGATTTATTGTGTTAATCTACTTCTGAACCAGATATGACATATAAAAGCCAATTTTAGCATTTTAGTTGGAAATCAAGGTCCCAGAGTCTGGAGGCAGAGTGGAGAGAAACGTAACCCAAGGTGCTTGAAATCAAGTGTGAAGTTTCCTTTCATTGATTGTTGAAGAATCCATGTCATCTGCTGCTGTTGGTCCCTCTGCGTTTTACCAAACCCAGAGTCAGCGCAGAAGTCTACTTGGACATTTTAGAACAGTTCACACGTCCCTCCGCTGAAAAGTGTTAAAGAGACGGTGGTTTGTTTTTCCAGCAGGTCTTGACACCTGCCCACACTAAATAATGATTTTTATCACCGTGACTGATTAACCAACCAACCAACCTGAGACAGACCTCACAGTGAATCTATTTTTGAACTGGATTTTGGAAATAAACACATTGTTGATGATATTCTGAGTCGTCCAGACACTTGAATGAAATGCATGGACAGAAAACCAGTATGACGTAAATGTTGATCAGGAGGGCAAATGCTTCTGAAATCTGTAGTGAGTTCAACCCGTTTAATTCTTTGAGGCATTCTTGTGTAGCAGTTTGGTGTTATTTACTAAATGCAGGGATTTTCCTTTATTATTGTAACAGAAATGTCTGCCTTACAGTGTTTATAGTGCTGAGTCACTTCCTTTCCTTCGCCGCTATCGGCTCTAATGACCAGCTCTTTCATGTTTTCAGGCTGTGGATATTTAATTGGCATCTCATTTGTTGCAACTAAAATTTCTGTGTAATGTTCCTTTTACATCAAGCCTGATCAGTTTCACTTAGAAAACAATCTTTTACTGCACACAAGTGCATTTATTTCCAAATTTCTTACACTCCCGAATAAAGTACACATAAACATCATTGCCTGTGGTGTTTGAACAGAGCTTGTAAAATGTAACATGAGCCTAAAAGTATGTCATGTTGTATTGATTATTGTGAGTGGAGTAAGAGCAGGGTTCTGTTGAGTAAATAGTCTTCCTGCAACTGGTTTTTCTCAGTAGGGAGTTTCACTGTTTATCCCCTTCACCCTGCGGGATGTTGCCTTATAGGTTGGCAAGACACTTGGGGATCATGTGACCAGGGTGGGGAGGAAACATCTATTATTTATGTTTGTCTGTCACTCAGAGAGCACAGAACCAATATGTCGGATTCATTATGAAACTAATGCATAAAACATGGAGAGTGCAAAAGTATTAGTCACAATCTGATTTAACAAGTCCAACGTAAATTATTTTGCTAGCGTCTGTCCTTCCTGAGGCTTTTGAATCTCAGTAGCTCTTTAGATTAGCTGTTAATGCTGCCGTTGGGACCCGCTTTTCTCTGGGGTGATAAATGATGCCATCGGCTTCATGCTGCAGGAGTCAAATAAATGTTTGGCTTTATAGTTGAGCCCTAATATTGGCACTGCTGGCTAACTAACTATTTCTCTGCATTGTAAGAACAGTTATTACGTACTTTACTGCAGTAACTTAATCTCAAAGTAAAGAATAAATAAAAACCCAGTCTTTCTCCTTGAAAGTTATTTTACAAAATCACATGTGCCTTGAAGAATTCATGTAAAATACATGTAGGTGAAACCTTTTTAACATTTATTATATTTATATCTGAATAGCTTTTTCTGCAGTATAGGTCTGAGGTGAAATAACAGATGAAGATATCCTGTTAGTGAATAACCTGCAGCGCTACTTTTCTTTCAATCTTGTAAAATCCACATTATAATGGACTATTTAAAACATAAAGACGTTTTAAATTAAAATCTGAGCGTCTAAAGGAAAATTTAAAATGGATTCCTTTAGGCGTTTTAGCTGGTTAATAATCTAAAACTTTTATAGGCAAATCAACCCAGAATTGGATGAAAATGAACACATTCAGCTTTCTGTCTTAGTTATTTCAGTCCTCATACCTAAATCCCAAGACTACAATAGAGCTATTCAGCAGCAAACACTCAAGGTGGATTTGGCATACAACATATAATAAATATTTATATTTTTTTCACTTTAATAAAAAGACTGCTATAACAAAAATATTAATCTAGATATTATTTTGAGTGTTTTTGGACACTGTTCCCATCATCTAAAATGGCCAGATTTCAACCAGTCAACCCATCGCAGATCAAAGCAGGCTTATATGAGACACGGTTCATGCTAAAATAACAAAAACAAAACAATATTGTTCTGGTTTTGCTGTTTTTATGGTAATTTTCACCAAGACCTACAGAAAAACCTGCACAACTGCAGTAGTTGCTTTGATTGTTGTGACATAAATCTTACTTTTGTGTAGGCAAGGACTGGTAAGAGATTATTACTGTATTATAACCTTTAATAAAAGTGGTTTCACTGCATGATAGTGTTTACAAAGATATTTAAATTAAACATGATCTAATTTCTTTTATTAAAAAAAGAAAAACAAGCGGTTATTTCTGCTGCAACTCACAAAACAACTGATTATTACAGTCATATATTTTTTTTTATTTATGTATTGCTATTTTGTTAGTATGCAAAAACATAGAAAAACACAGTTTACTTCACATATGTCTGCTAATAGCTTCCAAATTAAAGCTTTGCTAATGCATGACATCCCTGCAACATGTTGCTGCACTGCCATGTTTTTTTTTTAGCAAAATGTGAGACAGTATCTCAGTTGATTGGACCAGAACAAATGGATAAAAATGCTGAGCAGTGAAGGACAAACTTGGACGCCTACTCTTTTACCAAATGTATGTAAACTGATAGAAGTGACAGCTGCTGATAATAAGATTTTAGACTTGTCAGAAGTGTTTCCATTGCCAATGTGTGAATCAGGTAATTGTTTCTTGGCTTGCACAGTTCAAAACATCAGGCAGGTTGATACAACTCATGCATAAACTATGCAAAAGCACTTATGAAGCAGAGAATTTGTATAAATATTTTAGTTGCATGAGCCCCTACCTTTAACTTTTGTATTTACATGTTAGTTCATGTCAAGTCTTGTTATATTTGTTGTATTTATAAAAAAACAAAAACAAAGAAAAATCAAGTTTTGTACAATCTTGATGTTTCTACTGCTTTTATAAACTGACCAAGTGCTTAAAAAACCACACAGCTTTTTGCTATTTTTTTTTTTTTAGCAGTAAGTCAATGTTTTTTGGTGTCTGGGAAATGAGCCATTTCAAAAACTTCCAGAATGTACCTTTACAAATCAGCAGGCACCCAACACCTAGCAACCTCAGAGAAACCCAGTGCGTTATCTAGCAACCCCAGCAAAGCCCAGCCGGTCACCTAGCAACCCAGGTGGAGGTCCAGGACGTTTGGCCAGCTGATTTTACAGCTGTATGCGTTGTACAAAGGCTGCTATAAAAGAAAAACAAGTGGTTTGTTCACTTACCATCTAGAAACCACTTGCTGCTGCTCTACTTCTGCTTTTCATACAGATGTGTATAATTGCGCATCTGTTTGCAGCCACTTTCAAATTGAGCTGGTGGGCGTGGCCCGCAGCAGCTTATTTGGATTTAAAGTGACAAGAGGCTCTAAAACAACTCATTCTGAAAGGGGCTCAAAATGGAGTGCAAGAAATGTAATGAACATGTTTTGTGTAGACCGCAGACCTACCCTAACCTCTTTAAGGAAGCATAACAGGTCATTTTTACTATTACTGCTGACTTCTGTTTGCCCTTCTTTTCTTGCAGCAGCATCCTCAGAAACAGTCTCTGACCAAGTCTTTGTGCCAGGAGTCTCACTGGAAATGCCTTCTGCTGTCCCTGTTGATGCATGGCTGCGTAGGAGTGATAGCCTGGTGCCAGGTGACCAAGGTCACGCGTCTCTCCTTCGACAGCGCTTACAAGGGGAAGTCCATGATGTATCACGACAGTCCCTGCTCCAATGGTTACATCTACATCCCCCTGGCTTTCCTGGTCATGCTCTATGTGGTCTACCTTGTAGAGTGCTGGCATTGCTACGCCCGGAACGACCTGCTGTACAAGGTGGATGTGGACAGTGTGGCCGAGCGCATACAACGAATGCAGCAGGCCACGCCCTGCATCTGGTGGAAGGCCATCAGCTACCACTATGTCAGGAGGACACGACAGGTGACGCGCTACCGCAATGGAGACGCATACACCACCACGCAGGTTTACCACGAGAGAGTGAACACGCATGTGGCTGAGACAGAGTTTGACTTTGGGAACTGTGGCGTTAAGGATATCTCGAAGCAGCTGCTAGGTTTGGAGGGATTCCCAATTAGCAGGCTGAGGTTCACGAAGTGCTTTAGCTTTGCCAACGTGGAGTCAGAAAACACCTACCTGACACAGCGGGCTCGCTTCTTTACAGAAAACGAGGGCCTGGATGATTACATGGAGGCCCGTGAGGGGATGCACTTAAAGAATGTGGACTTTAAGGAGCACATGATTGCCTTTTCTGACCTGAACCATCCTCCCTGGTATGCTTCCAACTCTGCTTTCTGGGTGGCAGCTGCGTTCACTCTCTCTTGGCCATTGCGGGTGCTGACGGAGTACCGCACAGCCTGCGTGCATTACCACGTGGAGAAGCTGTTCGGCTTTGACTATGTGCCAGCAACGCCATCCGAGGAGCGTCCGTATTGCCAACACATCCCACGGGTCAACACCATCGACAGCACGGAGCTAGAGTGGCACATTCGCTCCAACCAGCAGCTAGTGCCCAGCTACTCGGAGGCAGTCCTGATGGATCTAGCCCAGCTTTCTGGGAGCTGCAACAGCTACTCCACAAGTGGGCGGTACGGCAGCTACAGGCAGAATTGTGAACGCTGCCACCGCGCCATCAGCAGCTCCTCCATCTTCTCCCGCAGCGCCCTGAGCATTTGCAACACAGCGAGCCCCCGCATCCCCTTCAGCGCCAGCCGCTTCTCTCTGGGCCGGCTGTATGGGTCCAGGCGGAGCTGCCTGTGGAGGAGCAGCGGGAGCCTGAATGAGCAGTCCTGTCCCACCGAGAGCACTCGCTGTCTGTCAGGTCAGCAGACTAATGAGGAGAACCCTCCGGCCTATCAGGACGCTCTGTGCTTTCCTGTGCTCATTGTGCATCGCAACGAAGGATGCCTCAGTCACGACCATCGCTCTTTGCACAGGAATGGCTCCTGTGTGGAGACGTCCCTTTGACCCACAGCTAGCCCAATGTGATGACACAAACTGAGGCTGAGAAACATCTTTAGCCCTGGCTTGTGAGGGTGTGTACATTTACAATGCTTTGTGAGTATTTAGGTACTTACGCTTTTTCACATTTTGGACACATTATGAAAAAAACGTTGTGGAGAATTTTAATGTAGGATTAGGTCCCAAACTTTGAGCGTCACATAAAGCACTCTTCAATTCATCATAAGAGTAGTAAATGTACATCCAAAACTGAATGAAAATGTATTAAATCCCATTGAGAAACTTTGGCAAGACTAGAAGATTTATGTTCGCCAACACTAACTATTCAGTCTGACTGTGAATGAGCAAAAATGTCAGTCGCTAAGTTTGCAAAGCTGGCAGAGAGGTATTCCCAAATGACTTAGCTGTAGTTATAGCATTCACTTAGGAGGACTGGGTCCTTGCACACCACACTTTTCATACTTTATTTGTAGAAAAAAAATTCAAACAATTTATCATTTTCCTTCCACTTCAAAATTATGCACCAATTTGTCTTGGTCTACAGCAAAAAATCCCAATAAAAACACTGAAGTTTGCAGTTTGCAATGTAAAAAAAAAAAAGTGAAGCGTTCAAGTGATATGAATACCTCCTCAGCAGTCTGTATGTCTTTACCATAACATCCACCTACAGGTTGTAACAAGATTTGTTCAGACCTTTACAAATAATGATTCTGATAAGTTTGGCACAGATAACCATTTCAAACCAAGCAGTTCTCAGCTGTCTATCAAGGGACTACCAACTTGGAAATACCAAGAGAAGTCACACCCTACTTTGAAATGTCACATTGGTGAATGAGTGTCTTGGTAACGTTTCTTCAATTCTGACAAATTAGGAGTTTGATAAGAAGTGAAAAATTTGCAATATGTTACTGATGCGCAAGTGAAACAACAAACACACTGAGATATTAATAGAGACATACACATTGCATGAGTCATGTGACTCACGAGGGAAAATACAGACATGAATGAGACTCAGCAGTTTCCTCATAAAAGTACCTCTGATGAACTCATCAGTCAAGCCTACATAGAAAATCAAAATAAAAGTATGTAGGAAACTCAAATCATGGACATATTCATTCAAGGTCAGCACAGAAATAAAAAAACATTAAAGTGTCTGGTAGAGATAAAGCATCTAGTGAACGGAAATCAGCATGTTTGCAATGACATTATACTCCCTTCCATGCCAAATATAGAACAGGAGGAAGATGAATAATTTAGTGGATGAAGGACATGAGAACTCTAAACAGAATCAACATTTCAAACTGTGTCTTTCTTTATTTCACATTTGACAGTCCCACTCAGGCTACCTCTTCGTTTAAGTGCCTAACATCAACCATTTCCGAGAAACATCCACTTTCACAATCTGAACCATCTCATCTCAGCCTCTTCCCAATAAAACTACAGAAGAACCGCATGTGGTATGTCACGGAGACGTCGGTCTTCTGATGTCATCGCCGTTGAAAATGGCATCCTCCTACAAGTCGAGTCAAACGCTCTTTCTGGTGTTTTTCATAAGACAATAAATAAATCAAAAATGACTTTCAAGATAATGTAACGCAGATATTGCTTTGCCAGCTCTGCGTTGCTGCTGATGCACATCAGAGAGGCATCCAGAAAGCTTGTCATGTAACTGTATAAACAGGCCTGGACTTGACACTGTTAGTAACACATTCAATAAGATGACAGGATTACCCGAAAACAAGACTTAGAAGTACTTCCTTTTATCCCTAAAGTATAACCAGAACATATAGGATATAGCATAGACGTAGATAAGTGCAAACTAAGAGCACAGGTCTCTAATGTGAAGATTTCCTTCCTAAATGTAACATATAATGAATAAGATAGCATTTGCTAAAGGTTTTCATCGACATTGAGTGTAAAGGGTTTTGTAGTTTGCCTCGTTTATCCTTCTTCGGTAGCTGTGAGTTGTAATGCACAAAAATAGTAAAATATCAAAAGGATATTTTTAGTTTGTCAACAACTTTGGATACCAAGGGGGTTCTTATTCATTTAAATCAGTTTGCTATCAGTGACACTGTCCTTCTCATCACGTACTAATCCATGAACGGTATTTGTCTGCGCTCAATCTGTCACTGACTGTATTCCACTTGGGGTGTTATGTTTGGAACTAGCTTAATAGCAATACCTAAAATACATTAAAAATAAGAACTGAGGGTGGATTAAAGATTCTGTCAAACCTCAAATGTATTAATAGCACATATGCAAGTCCCGCCAACCTCAGGATAGTGTGAGACAATGAGTTTGCTTGCAACAACATTCCTGCTGTCATTTCTTTCTCTTTTCCTTGTGAGGCGAGTGAGTCGCTGGTATGCAGAAGTTGCGTTTTTCTAGTTCCAAGTTGGACGAATCAAATCAAACATCCCCTGAAGTCTAAATTGAAACTCCATAAGTCAAAGGTAGGCCTTTCAATAGCCAATATGACTGTCATATACATAACAACATTGTGGCTAACAGAGAGACTGTACAGACTTTGTGAACTTTCTTATTTAGCTCTAGGACATTTAAAAGGGAAAGAAATACATTTTTATTGGCTTAAATAACAGCTAGTTGTTAGCATTTAATGTAATTAGGGTATATTTTTATAGGAGCAATCATTGGGAATGTAAAACCTAAATATCCCACATTTAAAGGGTCACAGCATGCCATCTATGTAATTGTTCCAAGTTGCCACCTTCAGGTAATGCAAAATAAAAATATCTGATGCAGATTAATCTTATTTTAATTTCCAACAGAAATGTCTGAGTGGTGAAGGGTTGGGTCATGTCTCAGCATGAATTAGGCTAAAACCAATTAAATTTGATGACCACTACAGAAATCATCCAATCCCATTCTCTAAATTATTATCAGTCAGCAAACCGTCATGGTCTCAATGTCTGATTATGGTCATTTGTAAAATAAACAAATAAATAAATAAATGAATAAATAAATGAATAAATAAATACATAAATATTTGAGGAGATTTGTTTACGGGTGCAATGTTTACATTAAATGTGACAGAAAAAAAAACTGCTTGGCGTATAAGCCAGCCTGAAAGCCCAATAGCTTTCCTGTGTTAGAATAAAAGATTTTGTCATGCAAAGCACTAAACCCTTTATTGTGTCTGGCAAGCATATTAGTTTGTAGCAATAGATTGTACTGTTTCTGTCCAGAATGCTTTGGGGCTCATCTTTTTATATCTGTATAAATTTGTGTATGTAGGGCAGAGAGGCTTTGTACTGTAAATAAGATAGAGCTGAGAATAATGACTGTTCTTGTAGCTGAATGTTTCTCTCACACACAGAAACATTGAGGCCATAGCAGCAGGAAAAGCTTTGACATCCAGGTGTTTAATGGTGACAAGCTATTCTATCCTTAATGCAACACAGCTGATACCAACTTCATGTGAACTTTAATTAATCTTCTGAGTAGTTTTTGTTCCTCTTAGCCACACTTATGAATCACTTGAATGCACTCTTTTAGCTACGTAAGCTGCCATGTTTGAAACGGCGGCAGAGGATGGTGCATTCACACTTGAACACATACAGCACAGTCTTTTTGTCTAAGAGTCACTGAGGTTATATATTTTTTTTACCTTTGATTTTGTTTGTTTTTTGCAAGGTTAATATGATTTATGTTTATTTATTGTCATGAATCGCACTACTTGCTTTACTACCTGTTGAAAATGTTGAGTGAAAACGTTTTTGTGTATTTCAGTATCACCACAAAGCTGCCTTGCTGTTACATGAGGACTAAATACCAAATATCTGTTCAAAACTGGATAAAAATGTCAATAAATGAAAATGCTCACTAAATCTATTTTGTTTTTATCTGTATTGTGACGAGGAGAGGGTGACTCGATATTATTTCATAACACCTTTGTTATTATCCTTCCCCTCAAGTCTGACAAAGACGCCACATCATGATTCTGCCACCACCATGTTTCACTGCAGGGATGCTCTACAGAGTTAGTTTTCAGTTTTTTTGTAGATGGACATATTTTTGTAGCTTTGCATATATATATATATATA
>NW_006799940.1:3518371-3576566 GCF_000485575.1 Poecilia formosa
GGATTCATACCTGACCTTTCTGATGTGTTTGTCACTAAAGTATTGCATCCAAACTGAGATTAAATTGCATAACTTTATAGAGGGGTTTCAAAAAAAAAGACAATACATGCCACATTTTTCAGGTTTTTTATTTGTAAAATATGTTGAAAATAATGTATCATTTTTCTTCTACTTAGAAATCATGAGCTTTTTGTTTTGTTCCAGTTGCAATACATTGAAATTTGTGAGAGACAAAATGTAATGGTGAGTTAATAGGGCCTTTTTTTCTAAAGTACTATAACCTTTTCTTATTTATAACAAAGTGTCAAAGATTTTCAGAGTGTGTTACTTGTTCCTGCACAGCACGATGCATGTTCATGGTGCTGTGGTGATGTAGCCTCTTTTGCAAAGCTGTGGCTCACTTTTTCAAGTTACTTTGCCTTAAATCGCCACTAATTTCAATGCTACTGTGAATACATACTTGCAACTTTAGAAATCCTGCAGAATGGTTTGTTTGGTTTGTAAATTTATATGCTAAAAATATTTTTTAATCACAAATATGTTACATTTTAAAAACATCTAACAAACAAACCTAAAATTCAGAAAGTATGTATATCCTTATATTTAAAGGTATGAAGTAGTGTTTGAAAAACACATTTTAATGTGCTTTTAGATATAGATATGGAGTAGGACTCAGTATCTGATAAATGCAGGTTTATATTAAAGACAAAAGGTACTTCTTCTCCTCTTCCGAGCTTCCTTTTCGCAGTCTGCACACTGATTGTCCCAAATCGCCTTGTTAATGGAGGCAGCATTCGTCTCATCAATTTCTGTCTGGCGGATATCACATTCTGTTAGAGTGCTGTTGTGAACCATCGCCTCTGCCAAAGCTTTACCTCCGACCTGCACAAACACAAGACACAGACACACACACACGTGATGTAGCAAAGAAACACAATGCTTGTGACAACATCCCACAATGTAACAGCTTTAAAGACACATTTGACAACCTTGTATAATCACCACTCCCTGCTCACACTTTCAGAACTGCACATTGCTGCTGTCACCAGTGACAAATAGTTGTTTTCTTACACAGAAACAGCCATTTCTATTTTTACAAAGATTGAACCAAGGTCACAGATACTGATGGTATTACGTTTCTGCTGTGTGGGTGACTTTTGATCCTCTGCAATGTATTCCAGACAGAGATACGGTATGCCATGAAATATTTGAGAGGAGAGAGCGTAAGAGAGATAAAAAGTCAGAAATGTGTCTCATGGGGAAATACTTAACTCTGCTCTCCATTACTACATGTTTTCCACACGTGTCTATGAATAATTGAAAACCCCTGTATTTCACAGCTATTCTGGTTACTTGCGGCACACATGCCTGTGCAGACTGCACCAGTCATCAAGTGAAAACAAAGGAAGCTATTTTTCCACACTTTAGTTGAATAAACCAAGTTTTGTAACGATAAAGGTGTTTAATGATACGGTGCATCTGGAACGTATTCACAGCACTTTTCTACATTTTGTTATGTTACGGCCTTAATCCAAATTGTATTGAATTAATCTCTTTCCTCAAAAATCTATGCACAAATACCTCATTATGACAATTTGGGGAAAAAAAATCATCACAATATCCATTGCTTGGATTTCTATTTTTAATAAATTTGCAAAACACGCAAAACTTTTCCTCACTTTGTTACTTATAGGCATGGAAAAAGAAAAGTATGTAAAAATATTTGAAATTGCATCTATCCATGTTTCTATAGTTAGAGCTTGAACACCATAAAAATAGCTGGTAAACCTGAGTATTAACAATTTTAAAATGTGTAAAGAAAAAGCTTCGAGAACTTAACTCTGTGAGAACATTAATGGCTCAATTTTCACATGTAACATGTAGGATCAGAGTCCTATAAAATACATCAATTTATTGTTTATTTATCAGATGTTAATTGAAGTAGTACGTCAGAGAAAGATTAACATGCATGACATTTCTGCTGTTGGTGATCCAGGAAGTACTTTGGTGTATTTCACACACCTTTCTGCTAAATTAGTCCTGATGTAGTAATAAAACCTTTAGCAAAGCCTTGTGACATGAATGTTATGGTCAAATAGAACATGTTTAAAAATTATCTTAACCCTTTTAAGAGTTACAAGTTTGCTTCAATTCCCAATGGAGCAAAATAAAGTAGCTTTATAGAGATAAATAATAACGACTTGTTCTAACTTACCTCTCCAAGGCTGTTGCAGGACAGATTGAGGGTCTTCAGTGTTTCATTCTTTAGAAGCACTTTTGACAGCACAACAGCAGTTATGGAGGTCAAATCATTGCCTCCCAGGTGCAGGTATGTCAGGGTCGTGTTGTTCTGCAAGGCCTCGACAATGGCCTGCCCACCTTCGTCCCTGACCTGGTTCAGACGCATGTTCAGGTACCGTAGAGTGGAATTGTTTGACAGAGCCTGAGCTAAGATTTTGGCTCCATGGACGTCGATTTCATTGTTGCAAATGTTGAGCTTCTCCAGTCGGCCCTTGGAGAGCAGCTCAGCAACAGACCTGGCACCACCGTCTCTGAGGATGTTGTGAGCTAAGTCGAGCTCTATCAGGGAAGGATGGTCCATAAGGCATCTCAAGAGCGGGCGACACTTTTTATCGTCAACTTGACTTTGACGGATCCTCAGGACCTGCAGACACATAATACAGTACTCTGAGGCTTTAAGTTGTCAGCAATAACTGCTGATTGAATGGTAATATTAAAGAAGAAATTAATACTGAGCAACAGCTGTGAAAACCTTGCAAAAAGAAGTGGCCACAAATCTGGAAAATAGCTGGAAATGTCACAAAATTTGCAATTCTTAATTTTATGCTTTCAGACTGAGCCTAAAGTAAATGATCTGTTCCAGAAACTTTGATAAATTTGACCATAAAAGTTGTGTAAATACCAAAAAAAGGGGCTTGTAGATATGCCATCCACAGATACCTTGACTTTCTATTTTTTTTTTCACTTAAATGCTTCAGATCACCAAACTAATTTCACAATTAGGTAAACAAATTACAGTTTTCATTAAGGAAAGAAAGTAATTTAAGCAAGAAAAGTGAGTTTAGAGAGCATGAAAGTTCAAGTTTAAGTCTGAACTGTGACAACACCTCTCCAGATGCAACAATTTTTATTTTTGTGTGTGTGCCATGCAAGGATACCACAAAAAATTTGTAAATGAAAAGATTTTTTTTTTTTACAGAACTGCAAATAAAATAAATTGCAACCTTTTGTATATAAACTGATGAGAGAAATATATGTTTACCTTCAGAGTTTTGCAGCCCTTAAAAGCTAAGGTGAGGGCTCTACAGTCCCTGTCGGTTATTTGAAACATTGTCCATTCAAAGTTCATCCCACATTGTTTGATTGTATACACCAAATGGAGCTCTTCCAGATGTATCAGCTCAGCCAACACAGGCCCAAAGTCAAAATGACAAATTGAAGGATCATCTTCCTCCTCATTGGAAAGCGTTGCTATTTCATTCTGATCATCATCTCTCCCCTTCACAAACTTCCTTGAAGTCAGCAGCAGCTGTGTGATGTTCAACCTCTTGACATAATTTTTACAGAGAGCGAGCGCATCGAGAATGACCTTAAACTCTGTTTCCTCTGGGATGAAAAGTTCGATCAAGTTCTCCAAGTGCCTCTCGAAGAACATCCGTTTCCAGCTGTAGTCATACTGAGAGATGTCGCAGATCTTCCACCGCTGCTGGCAGCACCGCTTCCAGAACAGACCGTCAGGGACCAGGTCGGCAGTCACATGCAGAGGCAGGGAAAGAGACAGCCTCGACTGAATTGAATCTTTCAGCTCGGGTGTGAGTTTTTCAAATAAATACTTTTCTGTAACAAGCACAAATTAAAATTTAATGTTAGTTCATAAAAAGAGGCACAAAAAGAGCAACACAATTTTAATATAGTGGAGTTCAGGTTGCTGTTCTGCTGAAAAGTGAACCTCTGACAAGGATTTAATAGGGTACAACAAAAATACCTTCAACTGTGTCTGCAATGCATCGTTGACATAGGCTGGACAAACTGGGAACCAAATCCAGGGACCAGTTTGGATCTTCGGCAATTATACTTCTCATTTTTATTTTGTTTTCCACTGGGTTGGATGGTTTCTGGAAAATGACAATGATATGGAACAAATTGAGGGTGTTTTTAACATATATTAAATGTAAATTTTAACAAGCTGATATATGTAAAAGATATATATAAACAATACAAATAAACCAAAATTTGTCATATTGAGCAGAAAGCTTTGCAGTTACAAAACACTGTTGTTGATATCTTAAGGAATAAAACAAGAATACTGTTGTTAATTATTTCTTAATAAAGACCAAAGTGTCCACATTTTGGATATATATCTATTCGCAGAAGAAGAAAAAAAAACACTTGCTAATGACATAAAAGCGCTCATCTAAATGAGTTGCTAGAAGTTTTAAATGTAGGTTAAAAACGGCTAACTTGAAGATGTCCCTTTAAATTTTCCATTAAAGCAGCTAACGTTGTAGCCAAACTGCGGCCAGCGGAAAATAAACTCAAAATAAAAAAAAATAAAAAAGACTTTTCAGACTTTAACACTATTATTCTTCCCGTTAAGATAACAACTCACTATGCATAAAGATACATTGTATTGATAAATTTATATGAGGCCTTCGTAGCAAACCTGATGTGTGCGGTTCCGGAACAAGCCTGTTTCTATGGAAACGAAACGCTTTCAGTTTAATTTACGGTTTCAGGAAATTGTAGGTACTATTGTTTATCTCGAGCGTTGACATAATTACGCTAACTACATGTCAAACGTTCGAGGTAGCTAAGTTAGAGAAATTAATACTCGATTTGGGGTTTTGTTCACTGTTCAAACTATTTTAGAAAAACACGTACACTCCCAATTTTAAAGTACCAGGTCTTATTTGTGAGTTCTCAAAAATGGACATTCCCGAGCTTTACGTAAATGCAACACCGAAATCAGGAGGAAATGAATGTCAAAATCACCGTCTTATCTAGGGAAGCGCTCAAATG
The DNA here is from genome assembly GCF_000485575.1 of Poecilia formosa. Taxonomy (NCBI): domain Eukaryota; kingdom Metazoa; phylum Chordata; class Actinopteri; order Cyprinodontiformes; family Poeciliidae; genus Poecilia; species Poecilia formosa. The sequence continues at coordinate 3,523,412 of NW_006799940.1, forward strand.
CTTCCACTTGAATAATCTATGTAAATCGTCTGTCAAAATATTTTCTGACTGGTTACTGTTGTACTTCCTATAAAGAAAATCAACAACATAGGGATAACCCGACAACTAAAATTATACAAAGCAGCAGTATTTTGGATTATATTCCAGATAGATATAAGATCCTTTATGACAGTAAAGTGTTTTTGTGTTTAGTTTAGTTATTAATTTATTTATTTTATCAGGCAGTGTGGTAGAGCAAGGTCATGCTGAGAACCTCATTCACATTCTACAAAACAGCCAGATGGACCTGGGATACGGATCGTAGGTCTTTTGGATGAGAAAACACTGGATGGAGTGAATCCATCTGTCCAATAAACAACAACATGAGGTGCCCAGACACTGTGTAGGAGGAGGAGGTGAGGGAAAGGGAAAGATCTCCTTACAAGAATTACGACTCGCATTTATTTTCTGTGACGCCAATGAAAAATGTGAACCCTCATTACCTGAATAATCCCTGAGTGTTTTACTGTAAAGTACTTCAGAACACCAATATAGAAATAAGATTTTTTTTAAAGTGCCTAGTGCAGCTATTTTCCACATTTGTTTTGATATTTACTTTTTTTAAATTAAGATTATAAGTCATAGTCTTAACTTGCAAAACTGTGATAATACATTTCTTCAATTTCTTTTCTAAATTGAAATCTGAAAAAGGTAGAATGCCTTTGTATTTTTATTTATTTTTGACATCCCTAGATAAAATCCATCTCTTCAGATATTTTAATTTGTGACCTATATAAATAGTCAGTATATTTTTCTATTTTCTTGACTGACAATTGAGAAGGAATTGATTTTATAAACCCATTATAACCATGTTTCCCATATGTGCCACACAGATTGTGTCAGGGAGAGAATAATGGCTGTTCGAGGCACCATGAGCTTCCTCCGTGTATCTGAAGTTCAGTTGGGCTGGAAGATGAGAGGCTCCAACTGATCTCCCCAGGCAGTCCATCAGTCCTGCGTTTGTGTAATTCGGCCTGACGGACACACACTGCCCTTGTAGTTCAGCTTTAATGGACTGGCGTGACATCAGCCAATGCAGGAGGCGAATTTACTTTATGAACTGCTGTCCATGTGTACTCTAGGTGAAGATACTCTGCTTGTGAATGACAATGCACCACACAGATATCGGTTTATGTATCTATTGCGTTTGGATGAAGCGACATAATTCAGCTGCAAATATCTGTAGTATCAGTTCTGTATAAATCAAATAGCATATTCTTGGAAATCTTCAGATTACACACACAAGATGGTCATGAGTCAAGAAAGTTATATTTATTTATTTATGTTTATCTGTTTCAGACAAAGATGTTAATGCAAAAAGCAGTTTTTAACTGATTTTATGGGAAAATAAAACTTTTTCAAATCAGCAAGTTCTAAGTAGAAAAGTATTTGTCGCGCAAAACCAAGAAACTGATCGCAACACATCATACCGTATTCACTTTATCTTTGTCTGATAAATTCTTATATTCAAATTTGTTCAATGAATGGAAACATTTGACAAAAACAGGAGAAATCACCTGTTTAGCACCCCTGAACTGTCCTCAAATGTCTGAAGAACTATTTTAACACATGGAGAAACACCTTTGTCTTTCCACAGCACCCTGTGACAACAGTGTGCTTTAAAAATATTGCACCACTTGTGGCATCACACATCCATTTGCTCTCATAACACCAAGAGGTGTTGCATTAGTTCCTAAGCAACGTGGCGTTTAATTTCGGAAAAACAGGAGACAGAAGGGCTTAACCCAACAGCACTTCTTTAGAAATAGAAATCTTTTTGTAGAATTGACACCCACATTCAAAGCTACCGATAAACTTATGTGTGATACTGTTAAATGGGAAAGACACATGTTAAAGTAAAAAAAAAGAAAAAAAGAAAAGTGCTATTAATAGATATAGTGGTGTGAAAAAGTGTTTTCTCCCTGTCTTGGTTTTCAGCTTTTTTCTTGCATGCTCTTCTCACTTCAGTGTTTCAGAACATCAAACCAATTTAAATATTGTAGGTTTGCGTTTCGCTCTCTCTTAATGATCAACACCTTCATTTAGTAACTCCATTTGTGTTTGACTAACATAATCAGGAAACACTTTTTCACATGACTCTCTCAGGGTTTCAGCAGAAACAAATGAGGATTATTCCTTGAGTTTGAGTCACACAAGAACCTGTATTAAATGTCTGAATTAACTATGTAATATATAAAAGCTCTTTTTACGCTGGTTGAAAATTGCATTTTGGTTGAGCAAAAGCAGAGAAAGCTGAGGTAAACTCTAAGGTGCAGCCAGAGGGAGGGATTGATGCTCTCTCTTTTTCTGCTAACACGTCCTTTCAGCAGAGCTGGTTTGCAAGGCAAGCGATTCCCAGAAGGCACAGCAACTCTGGACCGAAACAACAAATGTTTGTCTTTTTATCATTCATCACATGCAAATGTAGAATAATTTGTACCAATCAACAAGATTGCTCTGTTTTATTTTAGATATTATTTGGATTTTAAATTACAACTTTATATACATATTTATAAATAATATTTCATGGTAAGACCTCGCAAAAATATTCAAACCAGTTAAAAGTTTTCAAATTTTGTCACTTTGCAACCACAAACCTTAACTTTTAGTGATAGGCCAACATAGTTATGGAGGATTAATAAAGAATGGTTTTAAATTTGAAGTGTAACATATTTTTCAGAAAGTCTTTTCCAGCCTCAAACATGTTTCTTTCAATATGGCTTTGTATTTTCGCATCATCTATTTCTCCCATCAAATCTAACGTGCTTCCATGTTTTTGCTTAATCATCCTACATTATGATTAAAAAAATAAATAAAAAAATTCCTTCAAAAAACAAAAAGGGAACTAAATCACATGAAAGTGGTTGCAATGTGAGGAATTTCAGATAATGTAAAGTAGCTCAAGGGATTGTATTGCTTTTGCAAATTATTGTATACAATTGATGCTGAAAAGTGATCATGATTCATCAACCCACACAAGGAACATCATGCTTCATAATTTGTTTCAGATTTATAGATAAGTTGGTGTTTTTTGTCATCTAATAATTAATAATCCTATGCAATATCTTTAAAACATTATTTTTTTGAGCTGATGTATGGTACTTGGATTTATTGTAAACATTGATAAATATTTTCAGGTGGATAAAATGACACAAAATAGACAATCTGTGGGTTGAACATGAATTAGCCCACATAATATAATCTTGCATAAAATTATGAAAAATTACTTTTTATCTAATAATGAATCGCTTTATCCGATGTCAGTGTAAGAAAAGCTAAAACACAAAAGAGAACAGGTGAAGGAATGATAGTGAAAATGCATAGCAAGAAACTTTATTCCTGTTGCTGAAAATTCACAGAAAAACTCAAAATGGTCTCAATACAAAAACAAACACAAGGAACATTTTGTGGACTCATGATGAGACCCAAACATTTTTTTTACAATATCCTTAACCTCCCCAGAACCATCCAGGGAAATCTAAAACTCTACAGAGTCCTGTTCACATTTAAGAAAAAAACCCAAAACAAAACAAAAGGGCTAAACCTCCAATTCATCAAAACTGTCTTCAGAGTCCACATGGATGCTGCTGTCCGTCTCCACTGAGACCACAGAGCTGAGACTGCTGTTTATGGACACCATGCTGCTGTCGCTGGTCCTGCTACTGTCGTCATCGTGGATCACCATCACCTCGGCGATGGCGGCTGCTGGAGAGCACGGAGATAAACACAGTGTGAGTTTGGTCCATTGTTGTCTCTTATAAATGAATATCTAGTTTCGTGGGTTATCTTTTCCTTTTTGACTGTGTTCCCAAAAACCATGTTTTATAGTACTGCCATCTAGTGTCTGAAATGTTTATTTCCTCTTCCTCTGGTTGCCTTAAAAACATGCAACCAGATTTGTAACCTACAATTATAATTTTGTCTTTTACTCAAATATAATTTCCATCCTTTGATTTCAGATGCCTAACTTTTTGGCCACATTGCCAAGAAACATGTTTTCAGGAGTCAGTATGAGGATTTTAATCTTAAAAACGCTACCAAGTGTCAAGCATGGTGGTGGCAGCATCATGGTAACAGTCTGTGTTGCTGATGGAGACTCTAGCGCATTTCAAAGTGGGTGGAAGAAGATTAAGGACTACCTTCAAAGTTCATCAACATATTATCAAATCAACAATTATGGTTGCTACTTGGACACAACTGGTTGTTCAAACAGAAAGAAACGCCCCAAACACGTCCATCTGGGACTGATAATATTAACTCTATAGTAGGGGTTGCACCGATTGTTGTGTTATGGCCGATCATCAATTTTTAAAAAAGCTTGACATGCTGTTCATGATTTTAGGTAATACATTTGTTTTTATAACCAACACTGTTGTCAATGTCTCCAATAACACAGAACAAAAATGTCAATTTTTGTCACTTGACGCCATTTTTAAATAAAAAAAAAAGAGAGAGAGAGAGAAAAAGTCGCTAGAGCTTTCTGAAAATTCACAAATTCTAGTAAAATTCTTAAGTTGGCAACAGTGGGGAAATTATTGCTAATAACACACTTGGGTGATTTTCAGACCTTAGCAGAGGCAGATAAGATCGGTTTCATAAGCAATTATCTGCTGATAGCCAAAAATTAAAGAAATCGTTGCACTCTTACTTCCTACAAGTCCCCTGATTTCAAGACAACTAAAAACGTCTGGGCTCTGCTTCAAAGCCGTCAATCCCATGAAACATTAACGGTGTTTGTTGCAAGGTTACAACAAAATACTCTTTAAGAAAAGAATGAAAAGAGAATGAACTAAATAAGTTTACTACAAATGACACACTGATGACATTCGTGCCCATCGTGAGTGAATCCAACTTTCTGGCTGTAACTGAAATTCATGCCAACAAATATTTTTATTGTAAAATGAAAATGTATGAAAATGTGCAGGTGTACGAGTGCCTACTACTACAGACGGCCATCAGAACGCACCTCATACCTTTCCTCTCAGTGACGAGGGCCTGCCGCCGGGCCTTCATGTCCAGGCTCAGGTTCTCCACCATGCGGTCGATGCAGTTATCCAAAGCCAGACAGCGGGTTTGGGACTGGATGGCCTGGCGACAGATGGGACACTCGTCTTTTTTATTGCGCCACTGCTTGATGCAGTAAGAGCAGAAACTGTGGGCACAGTTCAGGATGACGGCCTGGAACAGGAGTGGGAGGAGATGTTAATACATTTTTAAAAACTATTCTATACAGGATTTTATTTTATTTTTTTAGCCAGTTTCGTGTTTGCTTTGAGTTGTGCTATTTGGACTGTTAATTATTAGATCTGATTTGAGGCGCCCCCTAGTGGTTTCATAAAACATTAGCAAGAGTAGTGATATAAACCAACCTCGATGAAGAGCTCTGAGCAGATGATGCATTGAAGCTCGTTCTCTAGGACTTCAGTAACTTGAGTGACTACCTCTTCTTTCTGTGCTCTCGCCTTTTCTTTCTCCTCCTGCACAAACAGAAAGATTTAGAAGTTGAAAGTCATGAAGAAAAGAAATAAAACATTATAAATGAAAGCTTAAATATACCTTGGTTACTTCGAGCTCTTTGTTTTTAGCCAATATAATTTCCTCAAAGCCTTTTCGAGAGAGGGCGAGTTCATCTATCACTTTTTTTTGCTGTTGAAAATAAATAAAATCAAACTGACGTTACACAGACACTTAAAACACACAAGATAGGCAAACACTGCTGGAAAAAAACCTTGCTTGTTTTAGTTTGTCGATTTTGTTATGAACAAAATCAGTATAAAAGGGTTCATATAACAGTTATTAAGAAGCTTTTTTGAGCTTCTCACCTCTTGTAAGGCCTCTTCAAGCTGTTTTTTCATTAACTCCTCTTGCTGTTGGGTTTTCTGCTCCTGATTAAGTAGGAATGCAATTTGATCAATAAAATATTTGAGTTTAACAATGAATACAGTTTTGTTGAGAATAAATATGAAACAGAGCAGCACTGTGAAGTGTGAATACTTTTTCAAAGTTCTGCAAGTGACTCTTGTATAGGAGTTTTGTCTTTTAAATGCATAAAAGCTTAATATTTTGAATTTATACCATGTTGTAGGAACAAAACAAACCAACAAACAACAAAACAGTGCACCTCTAACTGCCTCTTTGTTTCGCTGAAGGATTTCTCTAACGTCTCCATGCGGTGCATCTTGGCTCTGAGCGCCTCCAGCTGACCCTGCAGCTCCCGGACCTGCTCCCCCCGGAGAGGGTCCGCCTGCCTGGGCTCGCCTTCCAGAGACTCGACCTGCCTCTGCGTGTCGCTAACCTGCTCCCTCAGGAGCAGGATATTCTGGCTGTACCTGCAGAGACAAAAAGATAACATGTCTTTTCCTCTTCTACCTTTTAATTTTAACAGGAAAACCCGTTTGTAAAGAAATTACACATAAATAGAAAGCAAATGTTTAACACAGTGTGTTCTTTAACACTTAAACCCCACCAAGAAAAAAATATACAAGGAGAAACTCCAAACTGTCTAAACTGGCGAAACAACTGTCTATCTAGCAAAGTTATAATAGTTCACTAAAACTAACAAAATAACGAAACCTGAAATTGAGAAAACATTTTCATTAACTGAAATGAATAAGAACGGTACTTAATGGCTAAAAACTATAACTAACTGGAACTATATTGTGCAATTATAAAACGAAAACATACTGAAATCATAAATTTAATATTAATATTTTGTGTTTATGAATCAAATTATTAGCCTTTCAAACAAATGTGAAATGATTAACCAAACGTAACCAAGACGACCAACTGGAGAAGGTTTTCGCCTTACATTTGCAGGTTGTCGAGGTCCCAGGCAGAACTGGATCCATCGGGAGGAGGCAGCTCTCCTTCATTCTCCTGTATGCTGGTTACCGTCTCCTCTGGCTGTGTGTGACTGAGCTGCCGCCTCGCCTTCACAGGAGACAGAGGACAGGGCTTCGCGAACGATTTGTCTGCAGAAGAGCAGCGGTAGAGCTTGTGCTTGGAGGTAGAAGGCTCGACCTCTTCTACGCCCAACTTCCTCTTGAACTTTCTGGGTGTGTGGGCCGCTTTGGTATCCTCTCTTTGTTCCTTTACCAGGTAGGGCTTAATGTCTTTGAGGGGCCGCTGGATGAGGATGTAGTCAAATTCTACTTTGGTCCCTAGTAAAGGAACTCCAAGCTGGATGGAGTCTCCGAGTCGGAGCAGATGGGGTTGCTCAGCAGGTATCCGCTCTCCATTTACCCACACACCATTGAGACTCTGGGAAGGAAAGTAACACAGTGTTTAAAAGCTGCTGTAGTACGTGAAGCGCAAAAATAATAGGAAACAGTAGTGTTAAAGAACATAGTTTACGTTGTTACAAGCAGTAGCATTGCTCATTTCTGTTAGTCTCTCTCTGTATTACCTGATTTGTATTTTAGAGTTGTGTCTAACAAGCTATTAAGTTAGGGATGGAAGTTCGAGATTCAAGAAAGGTGAAAACTGTACACATCTTTTGTCTTCTCGGGATGACACCTTATATTGACTTTTATTTACTGAAAAGAAAGTTTAGCTCTTCTATTAGGATTTTTCACCTCATTACTCATTTGCGTCCTTTAGCTAAAGCCATAGTTTCGCACAGATGTTATAAAGGATAAATAGAATTTGAGTGTAATATAAGAAGAGAACAGGAAAAACAGATATAACTGCATTAATATCACAGCACAGTGGCAACAGTCAAAAGGAATAGAAGGAAATCTATGCATTTAGAACAATATAATTACATGAGAACCAGTTACTAATTCAGGTTAAACAGTGGGCAGGGATGTAAGGGTCAAAAGGCACACACGAGTCAGTACTAGAAATTTTCAAAACAGACTATATAATAATATATAATACAAAACAGTGAGAAGAAAATAATGGACTCGGGACTGAACCTTGTGGAACTCCAAAGGTTATATAGGGGCAATGGTAGAGAACTGGCTAGCACCAACACTCTAATACAATTTAATATAAAACATAAATGCACGTATAGAGTCATAAAGAAATTAGTTTTATGAAGCATCCGTTAGACTTTAACTACATATGTGTGAGGAGAAAAGAGACAACTAATGACGTATTGAGTATTTAGCTCAAAAGAAAACTGGTCACCTTCTTATCTGTCACTGTCCACTGGCCGTCTTCCTTTTGCCTGAAGGAACAGTGCAATCTGGAGATCATGAGAGGGCAGGTTGAAGATAACAGCTGGTGGGTTACCTCTACGCCCCGTCCAACAGTGATCTGCACAGTCAAAAATAAACATGAAACTTGGTCTTCCTCTGCAGCGCTTTACTTTGATATAAAAAATTTGAATTACGTCATACTGAATGCCAAACACACCAATAACACACGATAGATAAATATATAGACGAATTTAAAGAGGCGACTAGGACGCTTATGTATAAACTTTAAAACTTCACAGTCATTAAGTTTTGCTTGTTAGCTAACATTAGCCAACTGCACCTCAGCGTTTTCGAACAAACGGAGCCAGTCCGAGTTTTTCCCGACTCTCATCAGACATAAAACCTCCGAGTCTGAGCAGTCATCCTCCTCAGCCGAGCAGCAGTCCGTTGCTACGCTGTCCATGTTACCTCATTTCGGTAGGAGGCCACTTCGACCTAAAACACCCTACCTACGTTACGATTCTCTGCCATATCGCTGCAGCAACTGCCTACTGTGCTAGCGTTGAAGCTCTGCAACGCTACCAGAGAAGCCGGAAACAGTTAGTTTATTTTCAAAATAAAAGCACTACACATAAACTATTATTATTATTATTATTATTATTATTATTATTATTATTATTATTATTATTTTTATTATTATTGCTAATTGTATTGTCATTATTTATTTATTGATTATTCAAACAAAGGCATTTTATTGTAAATAAATAATAGACAATGAAACAATGTATAATTCATCCTCATAATTTAAACACATTTTTCTTTACGTATAAATTAAATATCACTGATTGATCTATTCATTTATGTATTTTCCATTTGAAAACAATTGAGTTATTTCAAATAAATAAATAAATAAATAAATAAATAAATAAATAAATAAAAGACTGTTTTTGTTTGTTTTATTCATTTGAAATTCTATTATTATCTTTTTAACTTTTTAAATGTATTTTAGATTAAAAAACCCCAAAACAAATGTAAAAAACGAAAACAAATAAAAACAATCAATAAAGTGGGTTTATTAAAATCAACTCCACATTTATTTATCTAAGATCAATTAATAACTTTATTTCCGATAATAGATCCTATAAATTGTGTAAACTCAATTAATTTGCTTTTTCAAATATCATCATCTTTCTAAATTAATAGTCTTTTTTAAAAGTTATTTTAGCAAAAATAAACAAATAAATAAATAAATAAATAAATAAATCCACCTCATCTTTTTTCTAATTTCTTTCCCCCAAAGATGATTTTGGGGGGAAACTCTTTTGGAAAAAACAAAAATGGACTTGTCATTAATTTAGGAAGGCGATGATATGCAAAATTTGCAGTCTCAAAAAGAAAGCCAGAACAAAAGCAGTCAGAACACCAGGCACTGCAGGCTTCACAGAACATAGAGTTCGTTATTCAAAAATAAAAAAATAAAATACTGCTAACATATATTCTTCAAATGTTTTTGAATGTAACAACCTTTTTATGTGTCCAGGTAGAAATTTACTACAGCAATAGCTAAATTTGACTGGAACTTCAACCATATTGTGTCATTATGTAACCGACGTCCACTCGGGCGACCCCGCATCCCGAAACAGGCGCACCCCGAGTTCCAGGCGGGACTTCCTCTCTCCTGCGGATGCGACATCAGGGCTGAAGCAAGCAGAAAGGGCTTGGTCGGGGTGTCACCGGGTCCTGATCCGTGCGTCTCTCTCCGGACGGCAGATATCCCAGCCGAACTGGACGCCGCCGTCGCCGCAGCTGGAAGCCCCCCGTAGAGGAGCCTCCTCCTCGGCTATGCTGCCCTGAGAGCGCCGCGACCACCCGCCCCGCCAAAATGTCTGATGTCAACAAGACTGTTCAGAAATGGCACGCCAGTTTTAAGAAAGGCACAGACTTTGACTCGTGGGGGCAATTAGTGGAGGCGATAGATGAGTACCAAATGTAAGTTCAGCATGTGTGTCCTGTCTGTCCCCAATGGTTTATCCAGAAAGCAGCGCTGCTTCCTTTTATTTTGTTCAAAAATGTTTACAGCTGTATGTCCAGAAACCTGCAGGGCAGATAACGGGTTCATAAGAAGTTAGGCTGGGAGCTGTCAGTGCTCTCTCACAGCAGTAAATAAACCCTTCCCATCCATGACGTGATGTGGCATTTGTTGCAGAGGGAATGGGGTTGTGCGTGCGTGCGTGTGTGTTGGTGTGTGTTGCATCCCTGCTTCATCCACAGCAGCAGCAGCAGCAGCACCAGCTGTTTGATGGAGAGTTCTGGTCATGGAAAACCATACAGAGCTGCGTGTTGTGCAGGGCAGAAAGAGGGGGAGAAAAGAGCCAATATTCCTCAGAGTATTGAGAAATAGTCAGCCACACCCTCTCATTGTTATGGGTGGGTTTCATATGAGAGGAAAAGCTTTGTCCTTCTCGGAGAAAATCCCGCTCACTGCAAGTTATTTCGGGCTGTAACCCTTGTCAAAAATATTCATTTGCAACAAATGTTTTCGATAATAAAAATAAACATCAAGACCACCTGATAATTCATTTTCTTTATCACCAGGGGGCGCCAGAGTCCCTGCTCTGTCTTGAAAAGTATCATTTTCTGAATAAACATGAAGAAAATCACAGATTTTATTACATTTTTTAAAATAAAAATTTAAAATGCATATTTCTAAAAACAATCAGATGTATATTTTGTGAGCTAAATTCATACTCAATAACAAGGCTTTAACACATTTTTCACCACAAACTCTCATACATTTTGAGACTTCTTCCTGTCTAATTAAAGTCTGGTTACTTGAGTGCAAAGGTGCACTCAAGTAACCAGAGACAAAGCTGATTATTTGTGGATTTTGGCATCTTTTCATGTTTGTAAAAATTACAGCTTCAGGGGTTTAAATGGTATTTTAGATGTAGTTTAGTCCTGAATTGAAAGTTGCTTTGAGACCAAAAAGTTACAGCCTTTTTTTTTTAATTATTGGATTAGTAGGAATTCAGTTAGTTAGCAAAATTCAAAATAATGTTATACTCAGATCACCATAACTCTTTTGAAAAAAAAAATAGTCTAGGGTCTTTAAAGTTATGAGTTGATGTCTGATAATTTAAAGTGTTTGGTTACATCATCTGTTTGTGTCACTTCATCCAGTCTCGCCAGACAACTGCAAAAGGAGGTCCAGTCTACAAATTCTTCAGACTTCACAGAGGAGCAGAAGGTAAGCCTTTCATTTTTACTTCCTGCTGCTTCTCCAGGTCAAACTCACCTGCTGCAGTCCAGCTGACAACTGTTTGTGTTTCTTTTTTTTCTTTTTTTTTTATTATTATTTCATTTATAGAAAAACTTAGGAAAGATTGCAACATGCCTGGAGATGAGAAGCGCCAGTTTGCAGGTCTGTATTCCTACTGCTGCTAAAATAATGTGCAGCTAATTTGATACAATATATATATAAAAAATAAATAAAACATTTTTTTGGTAGTTTTCAAGTGCTTCATCTGTTCAACATTATATATTGATATTGTACTAAAGAGTATCACAATCCACATGTTGGTGTCTGGTGGGCTGAATCCCTGAGCATGCTCAGTTACGCAAAGTGTTTTTTTTCTTTCTTATCTCTGCAGCAACAGTTAGTTTCCTCCCATTTTTTTATCTGTCGCTCAGAAGTGACACATATGTGTGCAAATGAGGATGTAGACCTGTTAAAAATGTTTAACAGGACTTATGTAAAGATCGCATTGTGGATATTTATGTAGCATGGGGTTGAATTTTGCAGTTACCTGACATGCAAAGAGACCGGCACTTCTACATGCCTTAAATGATGGAATAACAATATTATTTTTTCGTATGGAAGTATTTTTTTATTCCTGATTTCTTCTAAGGAAGCAAATAAAAAAACATCTTTACATACTTTATTGCACACACCTTGAACTTTCTCCTATTTTTTTATGTTAAAATAACAATTATCTGCAAAACCGCTCAAGCTTATTGAGCTTGGATGAAGCACATCTGTGAATGTTAATTTTCAAGTCTTGCCAGAAACTCTGAATTTGATTTGGTTCATTACTTTGACTAGGGCATTCAGCTAAGTTCATCTTTTGATCGACTCTAGCTAACTTGTCACTACAAGTTTCTGCACTGGCACAAGTTAACCATGTTCTTCAGAATATTATATAATATTTTGTCTGTTTTTTTCTCCAGTGCACTCAGTCAAAGGAGGAGTTCAAGTTAGAAGACCTGAAGAAACTGGAGCTCAGTGAGTGACTGAATGTGGATGACTTCTAATTTATAAGAGCAGCTGTTAAAATGTGGCCATCGATTCCCTTTTCTCAACAGTAATCAAGAACATACTTACCTATAACAAAGAGTTTCCCTTCGATGTCCAGCCAGTGCCATTAAGGTGAGTTTCCATCACTGAATGCTTTATCTATTCGCTGAAATATTTTGGATTTCTTTATTTTCCGATTCGAAGGTTTTTTTTTTCCTACTCTTTGTTAGGAAAATCTTGGCTCCGGGTGAGGAGGAGAACTTGGAGCTGGAGGCAGAGGACGATGCTGCTGCTGGAGCAGTATCGACAGAAACATTCCCACCGAGAGCTGCTCCCGGTACGATTTCTCGCAGAGAAACTGAACAAACAATGGAGAAAATAGCAAAGCTAACAATCCTGACAATGCAGACGGCTTTGGGGGGCTTTAAACATCCTTAACTGGAATTATTCGTGACATCGATAAAAAGAATTATTTTAAAATGAAAACTTAAACACAACCTTCAAGCCTCCACAAGCACAGCATAGTCACTCTTTTGTATCGGAAAACCTTGCGTCACATCTTATGTTACAGGTACTCTGTTGCCACGGTTACCGTCAGAACCCGGGATGACGCTACTCACACTAAGGATAGAGAAAATTGGGTTGAAGGACGCCGGCCAGTGCATCGACCCGTACATGAGCATCAGCGTCAAAGGTAAAGGATTCAGCCGCCATCTTGTTTAACTCAAGGAAACCTCTCTGGGGCTTTGAAAGTGAACCGTCTTCCGGTCCTGAAAACATCCGTTTGTCTCTGTGTGTGTGTGTGGGGGTGTGTGTGTGTGTGTGTGTGTGTGTGTGTTCTGCCTTCAGATGTGAACGGAGTTGATCTGAACCCGATGCAGGACACGCCTGTGGCCACCAGGAAGGAAGACACGTACATTCACTTCAGTGTGGACGTAGAAATTCAGAGGCATGTAGAGAAATTACCAAAAGGTAACGACTGTCATCGTCGTGTCCATTTGCTATTTGCAGCTCATTCAGTGGCGGTTCTGTTCTGTTCTTTTTTTCTTTTTGTTTTTTTGGGTTCATCGCCTGGGACCAATGTTGACATAGAAATTCAGAGCCGTGATTGTAGAAATGGGTGATATGGAATATTTTGTGTTAGTGGTGTGATAATTATTCAAATTATGATTTAAAAAAAAGACTATTTATTATTTCTTTTTTATGTAACCTTATGGCTGCGGCATTAAAATCTTTAGTGTATTAACCTTCCAGTCCAATCAATTTACTTTAGAAGTCAGTTAACAGGGAAAGCTTGTGTTTAATTTAATGTTGTATAAATTCTCTGAGGTTGGATGAATGTTTTAACGGACTTCTTCTAAACCTCCTGTACTGATTTCATTGATATAAAGCTCTAATTTCCCGCAGGAGCAGCTATCTTCTTTGAATTCAAGCACTACAAGCCCAAAAAGAGGTTCACCAGCACAAAATGCTTCGCCTTCATGGAAATGGACGAGATCAAACCCGGACCGATTGTCATTGAACTGTGAGTTTGACTTTCTTTTCCACTCGTTGTTTTTTTTTTCTTTCTCTAACTTTCCAGAGAGCGATCACGACTTCAACGTTTTTCAGGTACAAGAAGCCAACGGACTTTAAGAGGAAGAAACTGCAGCTGCTCACAAAGAAGCCACTTTATCTTCACCTCCATCAGACGCTACACAAGGACAGCTAAGCCCCGACTCGCCGATTAATCTCACTGCATATCCAGGGAAACGTGGTGTTCCTCCTCATCGCCACATTCAGCAATACCAAATGAAGGCTGAGGTGTGAAGAAAGTAAAAGGATCCGATCTCCTCGCTCGGATTTTATGAATTTAAGTGCATTTTTTTGTCTTCTGTTACAGGGAGTCCCGTTAATATACTTTAAACCAGCAGAAACATTTTAAAGCAGTTTAAGACGCCTCATGTTCAGTCTTCCACATGTAGCTCTCTGGTTTTTCTTTTCATATGGAGACACTGCAGGTACTTCTGGTTTGTTTTGTTACGTCACAAAACTCTGGACTTAAAAACAAAAAAAAAACAAAAACCCAGCAAATCATTAACTCCTTAATCCAACCACTGTTTTGGGAAAACTTTAATCTGCTTCCTGGAATATTTACAGTAGTTTGTTCGATTTAGCGTTTGTTCTTTGACTGCTGCTGCTGCTGCATATGTCTGGAAAAGGGGTTTAAACTGAGGCATTTAATCGGGATTGATGCCACTGAAGACACACTACTGGGTTTACACGAAGTCGGCAACAACAGAGGATTGCAAAACTGTCAAGACTTTTAGCAGATTTGGCAGAATTCCCTTAAATAATAAGAACATAAAAGCCGCCAAAAGTGTGCAAAACTGTCCTTATCTGTCAGGATTTGCTGTAGCATGCTAGAATTGTATGAAACTCCACAATATGTTGGTATTTTTAACTTCTCAAACGGAGATAAACACCTAAGATTATAAAACTTTTCATTATATTAACAGTATGATGCTGTGAAAAAGTATTTCTTCCCTTTCAGATTTTCTCAAGCAAAGATGAACAGAAAAAAAAAATTTTTTTTGTAAAGGGGCCTTTTATTTTATGAAAGGAACAACATATTTCCAAATTAACTAACCAAGGGTTAGAGATATTTGGTAACGAGCAAATATCACTGTGGCCCAAAGAGTTTGAAATTATTAACCGTTATCGGACAGATGTAAAGGACTTTGTTTCACATCTGTCCTGGAGTTTATTTAGTTCAGGATGTTATTTGTCATTTGAAAACTTTTAGCCTACTTCATGTTGTTTGGTTCTGTTAAGGTTTTTTTTTTATGGGTGTCAGGTTTGGGTGCGGTCAGTAAAATGTAATCAAAATAACTGGTCACAGTCACAACTGGGGGGATTTTCTGCTTTGGAAAGTTTTCTCCCATTAATAAATGAAAAATTAGAAAAAAAAAAGTTCAGTATCTACTCAGGGGGCAAATACTTTCTCTCACGTTTTTACTGGAAGTAATTCGGAAACAGGATCCACTAATTGTGCTCCAGTTCTTCAGATTCTACAGTTCATTTATGTTTAAGTTCTAAGGTGTTTAAAACATTGAAATCTGCCTCACAGAAATACCAAACGTTGTCTCTGAATCCTAAAAAAATATCTTGTTTTGAACAACAAACCCAAACTATTTGTTCAGATTGTTGTGGTTTAATATATTTTAAACATACAATGCGATATTTTTTTTTAGTTAATTTGCAAAGCGAAACGTGAAAAGAGGTATGTAAATGAGAAATTTTCTTAATTCGGCATTAAAGCTTCAAGATGGATTCAGCTCAGTTCTACGTCTGAGAAATCAAATGCTTAAAACATTGTAAAGCAGAAAAAGTATTGAGATGTTTTTTTTAATCCAGTGGTTTTGTTTGTGCAGTTTTACTTAAACAATGAAGGTTAAATGAAGCTGTGATAAGATGCATCTCTTCACGTGGATGAAGAACAGAATTGTTCAAACATAATCCATTACTTTGTAATGCTATTTAACTTCACTTTCTGTCACATGTACGTGGTTAAAATCTGTTTGTAAACTTTATTTTTGTAACATCACTAAAACGAGGACAAACAAACTGTAAGACTAACTGATGGATTAACTGTAAACGTGCATCGGGAACTGTTTGCAATTTTTTTGTTCAAACATTTACAATTATTTTTGATTTATAATAAACTATAACCGAGGCAGTTTGTAATTGCAGTTCTTTGAAAATGTATTTTGCGATCAAAGTCCTCTTGAACCCAGAAAAGTGTATTTACTTCACTGATTGACAACACGGACAGAGTTTCCATTCTTTATTATTAAAAGTTCTAGCCAACATAGTAAAATAAGTTATACATCTGGCCATCGATTTACACATTTCCTTTATACGGTTTGCAATGAATCGACATGTTTGGGGAAGAAAAAGGGATTCCTGAAATGTTATAACTAAAACCTCATGTCTCTTGCTTTTTTTTTTTTTAATAATTTCCACAGGAAACATTAAAAAATATGTCCCTCTAAATCACTTATTTTTAAAAAGATCAACACAACTTGTCTTGCACAATAACCTGCAAAGAAAAGTTCTTAACTCATAAATTTCAGACGCATAATTTCTGATTATGTTTTTTTTAAAGACCTTATATTTTAATAAACATCATTGCAATTTTGTATGACAGAAAACTGAAAGCCATCATGACCTAATGTTTGGACTTGATTTGTTATCATGTTACTACAGTGAAGCTGCGTTCAGCTCCGTTCCTTAGCGTTTTAAGGCTAGACCATTCCAGGTCTGACTGAATCCTGAGGAGCCTCCTGCTTCTGGTGCGTGTCTGGGGCGGGGCCGCTCTGGGGGCCCGCTGAGTTCTGGAGGTTACCGGGCGGCCCCTGACCAGGATGTGCAGGAAGGGGCGGGCGTCCAGGTGGCGGCACGCCCGGCGGCAGGTCCATGGGCGGGCTGATGTGGTCTCTGGGTCCTGGGAAGCGCATGTCATGAGGGGTGAGTGGACGGGGCCCCAAAGGTCCACGAACACCTGTATGGACAGAACGAGGGAGGAAAAAAAAAATAAAAAAGAGGAACAGCAGAGAAATGAGAGACATGAAAAAAACGTTATATTTTTTATACTTCAGAGTGTCAGTAACTCACTCAATTACCATAGTTGTATAACTACAGCATAAAGAAACATGTTAAAAAACTCAATACCTTGTTCAATTAAATTTTTAAACGGTTTTGCAAATAAAATCTGAAAAATGGGGTGGAGGTTTTATGGAAGAATCTGCTTCAACCAGCTACAGACATTTTTTTTTTCCTTGTTTACAAAAGTTGAGATGCTCAGTCAGACTGGAAGGAGATCTTCCCACAGTTTCTCGTTTGCATTTAACCTGATCTGGCTTTCCAGATGGGACGATTGCCAGATACGCAGTTATAAAACCGTACATCTTTGAAAAGCATGAGTAGAGCCTTCTGCACAATCAACAAGTGGTTTCTGTCTTTTCCAGCAGCCACTGTAGAACGCATACAGCGGTAAAGCAAACTGACAAAATGTCCTGGATCTTCGCGTGGGCTTCTAGGTGACGGGCTACGCTCAGCTGGGGTTGCTAAGTAACGGCACAGTGCATGTGGATTGTGACTTAATCAGTGAAACGGCTCATTTTTCAGACACCAAAAACTGACCAGGTGGCTTTTTTTAAGTGCTTGGGTTGTTTTTAGAAATATAAAAACCTGCAAAATGTTAATTTTGATTGAAACAAATTTTAATCTAATGGTACCATTAATCAATAAATTGTTA
This sequence comes from Poecilia formosa, assembly GCF_000485575.1. Classification (NCBI taxonomy): domain Eukaryota; kingdom Metazoa; phylum Chordata; class Actinopteri; order Cyprinodontiformes; family Poeciliidae; genus Poecilia; species Poecilia formosa. The sequence continues at coordinate 3,541,185 of NW_006799940.1, forward strand.
GCATTCCTAGTATGTGCCGTCCGTTGTTTCCACCCCCTTTAGAAAAAAAGCTAAGTGCTAAAAGATGAAGTAATGTGTAAACCTACCGAGCAGTGGAGGCATCGGTCCAAAATTATGCGGTGGAGGGGGACGGAAGTGTGGTGGTGGCGGGCCTCTTGGATCAGGGCCCAGTCTGGGTTGGAATAAGTGTCCGTTGGCAGGTCGAGGGCCAAACTCCCCGCCCATGGGTCCAGGCAGGGGCATACCTGGGTGTCCGTTGGCCGGCAGAGGAGGGCCGTGGAGTGGGGGGACGTTTGGAGGAAGAGGGCCTGGTGGGAGTGGGTACGGGCCTGGTCTGGGATGCCCGTAAGGCCCGGGTGGAGGGAGACGGACGTTGGGTCCAGGAGGGAGAAAAGGGTCATGTGATCCCGGGCCTGGAGGAGGCCTTTGGACCATCGATCCGGGCGAGTCTCTGATTGGAGAGGCCATGAAGGATCCAGGTCCCTGTAAACGACGGGAGGAAAAACGACATCTAATGTGTGCAGTGAGAAACTTCCAGCGAGATCAGACAGAGTAAAACGTTAGTCGTGCAGAAAAGAGATCCACAGTTATATCCACGAACAAGAGGTGCAGTCAGCTGTTGCTCAATCACATGACCAGTTACCACAAACCATCATCTGGATCAATCAGAAACCCTTTGAAACATCGAGAGCAATTTGGTGCATCATCCATGAGTGAAACCACAAACTTAGAAAAAGGAAATCTTTGAATGACCCAAAAAGAAAACCAATTCCTTTATTCTCCTCCCGTTCCTAAACCCAGTGTTAGAGAGGAGGAGGAGGAGGAGTTGGCGTGCTTGCATTCACCTTCACACCAAACACCTGGACTGAACCTTTATACTCACTGGCTCTGGACTCTCTGTGGAAGCCACAGCCTGACTTTCTGTTTTTATCTGTGGATCTATCACTTCAGTCTGTTTTGGAACAAGGACATTCACAGCTGAAACTTCTTTAGGAGCCTTTTATGTGCAAACGGAGAAGAAATGTAGTTGTTACATCTGAATAACAAATGACTTACAGATCCGTCTGGGTTGGCGGGAGAGGAGCTTCTTGGGCCCATCATGTCTGAAAGATGAACAACCGAGTCTCAACAGATTTAAAGCAAACATAAACGATGTGACGTTAAAGCTTTCAGAACACACACCCATGCCTGGGACGTGTTTGCTTTCAGAGTAGATGCCGTGTGGATCAGATGGAGGTCGAGGGCCTGAATGGAGGAAAACAAAACAAAGAGAGAATGAATAAAGAAGGTGAAGCACCTGCCATGTAACCAGCAAGTTTCACAACATGGAAAAAAGAAAGGAGGTTAGGATCAACAACTGCGACACATTTGTGCCAAAATGTAACATTTTTCCAGACTTGAATTTCCAGATGGATGAACAAACTGATGAATGGAGAAAAAGATTGATGGTGGGATGGATTTACGTATTTACAAATTGATGGTTGGATATGTTTTTCCCTCCAGGAAGTCGGAACTATTAAAACAAAAATCACTCATCGGTCGCAAATCTGACCAATCATCTTAACATTTTCTGTATTTCTGACCAATCGCTGTAACTCACTGATATTTTGACCAATGCCAGTACATCCTATTAAGCTTGTTAACAAGAATACGAATATTGTTAGCAATTTCACATCCCTTGCTAGTTAGTTAATGGCAGGAATAAACCCAATCCTCTTTAATTTCTGAACTCACTGTTGCTTTCCACATTTTTAAAAGAAATCTTTGTCACAATTAAAAGACGAAAAAGTCAAAACCGCAACATTTTGTAAAAAGTGCTGCAAAATCAGTAAATTTAGGATGCAAAAAAATAAGAAACATTGTAACATCCTAGAGGGACTGATATATGAATAGATAAGTAAATGGATGGACATTCTGCAAAGAGGAAGGAGAAATAAAGAGATGGATAAAAACATTTAAGACTATAGAAAACAGTTTGGAAAAACTAACATTTTTCAAATCTTTGTCACCATACTTATCTAAACCTTGAAAATCCTTAAATTTCAGGCTTCATCACACAAGATAGGAACCCTGTTACCTTCATTTTAAAGAAAAAAGTCTAAAGATTTAACACAGAGGGATAATCTTCTCGTGTCCCCTGCTGATAATGAGAGAGCTACAAAGATGCAATCAAATCAACTGCAACACACTCATAAAAAACACTTTGTAACAGGGAAATTTTCTGATGGTTTAGCCAAAATGAATAAAAATAAAAGGCAGGCACCAGGAAGGAAATAAGTGCAGGATGCAACGCAAACAAGAAGGAAAGTAAAGTATCGAGGTGAAAGCTGAAAAGGAAAAAGTAAAGTGTGAAAAGGGAAAGAGGTTTAAGGCGTTGTGAAGAGATGAAGTCCAGCTTTGGTGCAAATTAAAGTAGGTGAAGAGATCCACTTGGACTCACCATACGGGTCAATTCTTCGCCCTACGGGGGCAGAAGGAGGGCGCCTGGGACCCTCGATCATTATAGGAGGGGACGGAGCACCCCCACTCACAGGGGAGGGTCCATATGAATCACCTGTTATGACCAAACCATCAGCTTACTGAAAGAAGAGAAACTGCTGACAATACACCTCAATAAGTGTTGATATTCCAGGATCTCCCAGACAAGATGGAGTCCACTTATTTAGACAAAAAAAAAAGAACAACAGGAAATGGCATCCTCTCGTTTTGTTTCTGTGGAATAAAAGTGTTGTGGAGAATAAACAACAGAAAGGCGGGATGTACCTTGACGAGGACCTGGAGGCTGACCGGAGTTCGGCCTGAACAGCGGCGCGCGGCGCTCATTAAGCTGCGATGTAAGTATGGCCAATCTGTCAAATTAGATTAGAAATCATCATCAACTGCAGGTTGGATTAACATAATTGTTTCAAACTAATTTATCTTATGGAAGAAGAAGAAAAAAAGTGTGCTAAACCAAAATAACTTGATAATTTTAACAACTCCTCACTCATTGCTTTGTCCAGCTTTCTGGCTACAAGCCAGATCAAATTCTGATTATTCCCAATAACTGAATTCAATTCATTCAATACTCACTTTTCACGCAGCTTTGAGGATTCTACCTTTTCTTGACTTAGAGCTCGCTCAGCATTGCGAGCATTCACCTGCAGACAACACTGAGAATTACTGTGGAGTCAAATCACAATAAATCGCTTTTTACAAACACTAACAATCTAGAATGCATGGCAAAAGTTTTAACACATTTTTACATATTTTCTGGTGTAACACAGTCTTCCAATGTGAGGCGTGGACTTGCACAGCTGATTGTTTAAAACATGGTCAATAAATACAATCCTTCACAAAACCACAGAATTAAAACAGGGTGAGGATTTAACAATAAACCAATGCAACTAAAAATCTCTAAAATCTTTAGTTGTAAGCTGACAAAATGTGAAAGTTTAAGTGATATGAAAACATTTCTAGTTTTTTCTAATTTCTCTAAGTATGTGAATTCTCTGTAACTTACCCAGTTGGAATGAGTTTTGTTTTCCTGCTCTTTTATCTAAAAACGATACAACAAAATAAAACATGGTTTATTAATAACCATGTTATGGCTTTTTTTTTTTTTAAATACGCATTACTTTCATTACATGTTAACAACTCTACCTGCTCTTTATAGACCTCCTCTGTCTTCTTCATCTGCTCCTCCATCTCATTAATGCGCTGCCTTAAAAGTTTCACCTGCTCCTCGGCTTCCACAGCTTTTCCTCCCACCTCAGACAGCAGATTTTCTTTGCTGCGCCGCTCCAGCTCCTCCTTTGTCAACCTCCTGTGCAGCAACAGATTCACGATCCCATCAGCAAATAGTAACTGCTCCACATGTCAAACCATAGTTTCCAAAGAAGAAACCAACATATTCACATATTCCGGGCAGCTTGGTTTAATAACCGGACAGATGACTGCTGCAGGTTTTACTTACTGCTGCAAGGCATTTTCCTTCTGCTGATACATTTCAACCATGATTTCATTTTTCTGCTGCAGGATCTTGTACTGGTTCTCAATCTGACTCTTCTCACTTTTGAGGGCTCCGATTGAATGTTCCAGCTCCTGGTGTTTTTCTGTTTGCAAAACAAAGCTGCATTATTCAATGTGAAGCATTTATGCTGTTATGCCAACAATTGTAACACAAATTGACACTTTAGAGAACTTATTTTAGGACAGACCCTCAAGTTCCTTTCTAGATTTTTCTTCATTGAGGAGTTTTGCCATGAAGCGGTCGCGCTCTTCTTCGATAACTGTGAGAGTTGTCTGGACCTTTCAGGGAAAGAAGACATTAAAAATGCTCAATCCTTAAAGCAAAATGTCTGCTAAAGCTACAATGACATGTGAAAGAGTTGGATCTTAAATCTTACCCTGGTAACATCCATCATTTGCTTGATTCTGTTTTTTATGGCCATTTTCTTATCAGCTGATGACATGGAAAAAAAACAAAACATAATTAGTATGTAATACAAGTAGAAACTGAAATATATCTGAAGAATTTCAGTTAAAAACTTTTAAACCTTTTTTTTTTAAGTGACAAGCTTACCAGGTGCAACTTCACCATTTGCCAAAACACTGGTTTCACCTTTCTGCAAATCGCAAGCATCTAGGTCTGCCAGAAGTTCAGACAGAACCTAAGGGAAAATTATTTTTGCTTGTGGTTAGTTTTTTTTAAAATTAATATTAATATTATTTGTAAATGTACAGAAAGATTTTGGGTCAGCAGACAAACCTCCACATTGTGATCTTTGAGCACCACAGAATCCTCCAGTTCTTTATGGGACTTTTGATAAACTTTTATCTTCTCATTCAGCTCCTTATGTTTTTCCTCCCAACCCTTAATGGTCGTTTTAAGCTGCAGGGATGAGAAGCGTCAGGGGAGAGCTCAGAAAAATCTGCGCTACAAACTGATTTGAAGTGTGTTCAACATGTCTCACCGTTTTATTCTCTTCCTTTAAAGCTGCAAACTCTTTCTGGAAACATTTGTGTTGCGCATTTCGTGCATCTTCTCGAATCTTGGCTTCATCCAAAAGAATAGTCGTCTATGACAGAACAAATACATGGGTTTAAAACATGTTTGAAGTAAGAAACTCTTCAGATGTAAAAAAGTATGATGTAAGCATCGTACCTTAGCTAGAGCTTCCTGGATCTTTTTCCGGCTGACCTGCAACTTTTCATTTGCCTTCTCTAATTTTTCTAGCTGTCGTATAAAAAAAACACATTGCATCGTTTTCTATTTGTGAACGGCACAAATTTGTTGTTTTAATTAATTAATAAGATGAAAAAGAAGGATAAGCTACCCTGCTGTCATTCTGGAGAGAGATGGCTCGCTCTTCCTCTAGTAGCTTCAAGTATTTGTTCTTCTCTTCTGCCATCTGTTCGTTCATCTTGTCGGCTTCGACAACTTTGCTCTGCAAAAGGCAACAAGAGAAAGTTGGATGACCTAAGAAATTTTATTTTTTACAGCTGTAACAATCTGTGCAAAAGTTACTTTGTTTTATCAAATGAGCCAGTTTCTAAAAAGCAAAGAAAAAAAACCTGACTCCTAAAATAAACTAATCTCGCCCCAATCTTAAAGGCAAAAATTAGACCCAATTTCCCTTACCTCCAACGCTTGCATCCTTTTCATAGTGCAGCTCACAGTTGCCTTTGACTGTTTCTGATTTTCTTTCAGTTGTTCAGTCTTTAAAAATGAGAAATTATAATTAATACAATTCTTCCAAGTAGTTTTATGATACCACATGATAAATATGATGCAGCTCACCTGCTTTTGGAGTTCAGAAATCTTGGCAAGAGCATCACTCTTATCTTTAATGAGTGTTTGGATTTTATCCTTGAGCTTTTTCTCATCCACTTGTTTTCCACATAGTAAAAGTATAAAATCAGTAACGTTTAAACAAATGAATTGTGGGACAAAAAAAAGAGATAACAACCCAGACTTACCAAGGTATTTACTCTTCTTCACCTAAAAGAAATGTGAATATAAACATCAAAAGTCTTATTAATTACTATGTGAGCACTAAAGCATACATTACCATAAACTGGGTAAGAAGATCCTGTTTTTGTATTATGAATATTTTACCATGCACATGTAAGTCATATTTTTGCTGTTATTAAATTAAGCAGACATAAGAGAAAAACATATTCAATCACTTACTGCCAATACTGTCCTCCAGAAGAAGATGGTGAAGGTAAGCACTCCAATCAAAGCTGTAACGACGACAGCTTGCCAAGGACAGCCAAACATCGTTTCCCCTGGCTTCCACTCCTCTGGCAGCAAATACATCATCTGAAGCACAAAAACAAGACAGAAAGGCGAAAATTAAGCTTGGAAAAGGATGATTTAGGAAAGAAAAACAAAGCTGTGTAAGAAGGAAAACAGATAATGCGTTGCATTTGAATCGTAATAGGAAAACGCATTGTCTCACTTTTTCTGCCCCATCTGGTGTGTGATGCTTCAGACTCACTTTGACAACTGAATATCTGAAGTACTTTTGCTCAGCCTACTGTAAGGAATTGTATGAGATGCCAATAAAAATATGCTAGCACAATATCAATTTAGTCTTAAACTGATTTTAAGACTCAAATTTCCACAGCAAAAATCCAAGCCAAGCCTAACAGAAAAGGGGTATTGTACAAAGCTCTTAGAGAATAAAATCAAATGAAATAGAACTACATGTGGGATTTGAGAAGATTTAATGATCTTAATTTCTAGAAAATGAAAAACTGATGTAAAATAGTTCAAGTACATGAGAACGAAATTGTTTGTTTACAGGAAAAACGTGGGACGAAATGGTAATGAGAAGGTAATGGAGGCACCATTTAGTAAACAAGAGGACTGACCCAAAGCTTAGAAAAACAAGTTAACATACAGAACATCTTTATGAAATGTTTACAGGTAATGTTATACTAAGATTGTATTTATTAGCTGAACTTTGATCAACAAACAGGAGTTCATTAGAGGTAGGTGTCCACTACATTCACAAGCCAGTCTTATGGCATTATCAGACTATTAAGAATCAATATTTGGCTAATTGGATAAAGCTTCACTGCCTTAAATGTCCAAATCTATTACAGATTTAAATGAACGAGACGCTGAACCTTAAACAAAACTAAACATTGCAATTGCATGTTTAATATTTTGTGCAGCAGCAATAACAAAAGTAAAAACATTATTAAAGTATTTCTCAAATCATTTTGTGCAGAGATTAAATTAAACAAAAAACAATTAGACTTAGTTACTTTGCAACTCGTTTCCTGTGAGGTTCAACATCCTGTATTCAGCCGGCTTTATCTAAAAGCATTCGTTTAATGTTGAAATTGTTCTAATAGGAAGCTGAATTACCCTCAGAGGGAACTAATCCAGATGAAACATGATCAGAGCCAAGATAAACAACGTCTAAAATTGAGGTCAAGCTCGATGAGTAAATTCATCTGCAGATAACATCCACCTCCTCAATTAGCAGCGAGCTAGAAGAGCATTTTAATTACCTTCTATCTGTGGTCAATTCAACACAGTCACTTACATGTTGCAGCTCCTTTAGTAGTAACACGTATATATGATCTTGTTCCGTTACAGGTGGTCTCGGTATTGTATCACCCTCCATGGCCATGTCGAAACAAAACGGGAACTAGCCAAACACTGTTTGACATACACCGGCTAGCTTGTTAGCTACAGCTGAAGTAATCTGTTTAAAAGATAGCCCTTAGCTTTCAAGCTCAGTTCGCCCGGAAAAAAAATATGATAAAGCCTAAAAAAAATATTGAAGATCCTAAAAAGGTAGACAGGCGAGTAACAAGCCCGCAACAACAGCCTGCTAACGGTGTGTATCAGCTGTCATTCAGGTATTTAAAAACAATACAGTGGTTAGCTTAGCTGGGAGCCCGAACACGGCTAAGAGTTTAACAAAAAACGTAATAAATGAGCTAAAATAATCCGACAGAAGGGAGTCTACAACACAGCGGTATATAATGAGGACTGTATTCCAAAACAAGGCCCGTCAGTGCTGCTCTGAGAGCCAGCTCAGCATCGGCTGTGTTGAACTTCAGCCTACACCGCGACACAAGAGGGGGAGGGCCGTGCGGCGTTCAGGGGAAATCGGAGTTCAAAACTTTGATACGTTTTCTGCATGAACTGAAGATTACAACAACACGGTTCTATAAAAAAGTTAAATCTGTGGCAAAAGTTTGGAATGTAATGCTTTGAGGGAACATATACAAACTACAGTTTCCATAATAACTATTAAATGCAAGTAGAATCTTTTGGAAATATGACAACTTCTGAACTAAACACCATAATGACTAGACAACAGCTTTAGATTATTTTCATTCAAAGTATTTAACTGATTTTGTTTCGATAAAATTCAAAGATAGATGGTAATTACTTTAACATTTCTAATAAGTTAATTCTTTGTTGAGCTGTGTAAGAAAAGTTTTTAATAATAAACGCAATAAAGAAAAAAATGGTTTAATAGTTCTTGTGTTTTTCTGCAAGATCTGCTTAGGACATCTACAACAGAATTGCACCAAAGGTACAATGTTGTTTTTAGCTTTAAACTGCGTACTTTATATTTTTAATAGCCATCTACTTATGTTTATTTACTATGTTCATGAAAAGGGCTCATTCAGTTGCCCTAATTTTACAAAACAGTATTTCCCTTCTTATAAAAGTTGTTTTCTCTAGAATACTGAAATAGAAATGCATTTCAGTTTAAGTTTCAGAGTTTGAGTTAGAACTCCAAATAGATTGTTTTTAGCTTTCCAGATCAGCTCCAAATGTATTCAGGAATCCCAAGAAACCTTACAGATGTAGCTTAAATATAATATGTGACACTAGCAACATATATGAACTTACCTCAGTGGTCCACTCCACAGTTTTATTCTTGATTACTGAGAAGATGCAGCACATGTAAACAGTTCCAGTTGTAAACAATCCCAATTCTTCCTCAGGCTTTTCTGTCACCGTCTCCATAGAGTCCACGGATCCTGACAGAAGTTAATATTAAGTTGCATCAGGTTATCTGTTTCATGAACTGATTAGGTACATCTATTAGATCACTTAGAAGTTTGGTCAAATTTGACTCCAAGTTTATGGCTATAATAAAATTACTATCGAGCCTTAATATCACATACTGAGTTTATTATTCCAAGAGAATACACGAGACTACTAACCTGAGGGATGATGTTCAACTTCAGCCTCAACATCCACATCCAACTTATAGTCAGGGGTGGGTGGAGTGACCGTTTCCTCTTCGTCCGACACAGTGAGGCTTGACTGGTCTTTGTTTTTATCAGAGTCTTCAGCATCCTTCTCCGGGATCATGTTTTCCTCATTCCAAACCACCTGCTCCTCTTTATTCTTAGTCGACTCCTCTTCCAGATCTCCTGCTACTGTCAGATTATATTCTTCATCAGTTTCTGGCACATTGTCAGACTTTTCTTCAACAATGGGAGGCGTCTCTTCTGCAACATTGGAGGGAGGTTGGTCTGTGGAGCAGAAATGGACAAACGTTCTTTCAGATTTGTCTTCGCTACTGACAACTGATGTTCCAGCAATCATTTAGGCATTTATTTATGTAAATTTGAGTACATTATTGACTTAAATCTGATAGTTTTTCAGTTTGGTTTGGTAATAAAAGGAAAAACATCACTGCAGGTGCTGTTTTTTTCTTTGGGCCTCAGTGGTTCAAAGTCTTATAACAGTTCTGATTCCAGCACATAAAAAAAATAAAAAATACTAGTTTTTCCATTCCTGAGGTGAACTGCGCACCCAATAAAAGAAGAAACACCATGTTGGCAGTAAAGTGGCATTCTAGTTGGATGAGTTATTTGAAATATCCGGCTGCCCGCTGTAGACCACAATTGCTTTTAGCTGTGTGAAAATTAATTCCAGATAGAACAGGATATTGGTCTCAATGGTTTTAGAAAGATGACTCAGTCAGATGGGAGATTACAATCTCCCATCTGACTTTATTAACTACAGAGAAGATTACGTTGCAACAACAGATTAAAAAAGCTAAAAATCAAACCTACCATGTGTGCTCTCTAGTGGTGTTACTGGTGTTGCTAAAGGTGCACTATCACTGGTTGTTGAGTACTTTTGGCGTAGGCTAAAAGCAAGTTCCTGAAAGTCATCAAGCATTTCAGTTTCCTCATCCAAACTACTCGTGTCCGCCTGGTGCTCCTCGTCTTGTTTTTTTTCCCGGCTGTCGAGCATCTTCTCAATCTCGTCGAGGATAGTGTTCTCTGAAGCCTCCAGGATGTTCTCGAGAGTACTTTCGACATCTTGCGTGGCATCTGTCTGCGACAAGCGAGTAGCCTTTAACTCTGTGTCCAGATCAGCAAACATGGCTTCCACTTTGAAGAGATTTTTGAGTCCCAAAAGCTTTTGGATGTGCTCCATTTTCTCCTCTGTGAAGTGCTCTCTAAGCAGGGACAGCCTCATTATATTTTCGCTGTATTCTGGCTCTTCAGCCGACTCTGCTAACTGAGTTGTTTCCTCCGTGGGTTTTTCATCGATAACATCATCCGATTGAGCAGATAAAAGTGCATTTTCATCCTCAAGTAACTCCTCTTTTTCTTCATTAATCTCTTCATCAGTCCCTGCATCTTTTTCATCTTCTTCCTCCTCTGTATGTGGTTGCTCACGAATCTCTTCTTCTTCCACAGATACTAATGTCGGGCTTGTATTACTTTCAACATCTGTCACTATGTTGTCATCTATCTGATCTGGTTTCTCATGGGTTATTAAGTGCTGGTCAACAGTGACATCGGACTCATTAGATTGCTTCAGCTCAGAAGATTGGTCCAGGACTTTTTCACTTTCAGCAAGACCCAATTCCTGCTCGGACGTGGTTCTGCTTTCATCTGACACACCGTCTAAAAGTTGTTCTTCCACAACAGTCTTCTCCTGTATGTCATCATCTGTTTTGCTAATTTCTGGATCCTCTAACTCATCTTCAGGTGTTTCATCGACTGATTTATCATCATCAGGAGTGCTTACAAGATCATCCTTTAATACCGGCTCTTCTGACGGACTACTCTCCTCTGTTTCATGGGGTTCTGGCTCACTGGAGGAGTCTGATGCTTCGTCCTCCTGTTCCATCTCATTCTTGTGTTCACTCACTTCTTGATCACCTACATTTCCATCAAACGAAAGCTTCTCAGGATCGTTTTTCGTTTCGTTAATTTCTTGCTCCACAGAGTTGGATTGATGGGGATCTGGAGGAGGTGGTTCCATGTCTTCTGGATGTTTTTGATTGTCTGGTAAAAGGGGTTCCGTCTCAGTTTTCTCAAAACTCTTCTCAGGTTCTGCAGCAGCTTCCTCTGTCTCACCCTCGTCCTCATCCTCGTCCTCATCCTCGTCTGAACTCACATCTTCTCCTGTGGTTTCTCCTCCCGTGACAACTGAAAATACTGCATCTCCAAGTGAAGTCCACAAGTTTTTCTCCTCTGTGGCGTTTGGTTCTTCTTTTTGTGCTGGTGGAAGTTTCTCTTGCTCTTTTGGAGAATCCATTTCCAGAGTGTCTGCGGGTTCCTCCAAGAAGGAAAGCAGTGGAACCTCCTCTTTACGTTCTTCTGGATGGTTTTGTAGATCTTCGCTGTCCTCCTCTTCATACGGAGTAACTTTTGTGGTGATCTCTTCTTCTGTGACAACAGCATCAAAAGTCGTTCCAAGGGTGGGTTTCAACTGTGGGATCTGCACTCCTTCAGAAACCGTCACCGGAGCAGACTCCACATCAGATTCATCTGTGGTTTCACTACTTTCTGGCATAATTTGCACAGGAGACTCTGTCACATTCTGTTGCTGAACTTCCTCGTCCTCTGTTACAGGCACAGTGGCTGTATTAGACCCTTCGTCTTTCAATGAAGATGAATCTGTCGAAGTGTTTATTTCAAGTTTAGGCAAAGAGGCACTTTGGTCTTCATGAAGCTCCTCTGACTTATCAACCTGTTCAGTGGGTGTCCCAATCTCAGTCACTTCCTCTACTGATGGCTTAGTTTCTTCCTCAATGCTCTCTGTGTCTTTTTCTGTTGTTCCATTATTCTCACCATCATTCTCCTCGACAGGCAGGCCTAAGAGTAGGTCTATGTCGTAAGAGTCAAACTTGTCATATCCAGTGTCAAAACAGACAAAATCTGTTTCCTAAGAACAAGCATAAATGAAAATTAAAATACATACTATGCTTTGCATTATTAGATATTCATCCAGTAATTTAACATGCACAATATCTTCACATACCTCTGCTTTAATTTCAAGTTCTTTTTCTGTATAAAGGTGGTTTACATCTAGAAGGTCCTTTGGGAAATATCCAAAGTTGCTTCCGACCTTTCGAGAAGAAATGGTTTTCTGTATTAGAATAATTTAAGCAAGAAAGTGATCATACATTAAACACAGTATACTCACACTTCCTGCCCATAGGTCAGCCCTTTTTCCGGACAACTTATAGTATACATATATAGTTTCAGATTTCTTAAATGAAAGGAACCGACAATCAGGTCCTGAGAAATCTTTTACAGCTTTTCCCCGGCAAAGAAGCACTGGAAAAGAAAAATGATACATATTTCAAGGACGCATATGTTACTCAACTGACATAAACTGCAAATAACAGTCCATCTACTGACAGGCGTGCCATTTAGGAAACTGCAATTCTTAATGAAGTAAAGAATGAATCTGCAAAGCCAGATGGTGATGAACTGGCAAGACATTTAATCAACCCCGCCATCCCATTTAAAATTGAAAGTAGAAATGAGCCGGAAAAGTGAAATTTAATGTTTTATGAGACGAGATAGTTTCCTGTTGTGATAAGCCACAAATTAAAAGATTACCAATCCTTTGATTTGGTGGCTTAACAAACTAGTGTGTAATTTTCCTCTGAACAAAATCGCATATAAACTCAAGAGTGAATTTGCTGGCCAGTCAAACACCGCAATTTCTTGGTAGAGAATTGTACTTTTGGTAGCGTGGGCACCTGTAAAGTCCTGCAGGAAAAAGAAATCAGGATCTCTGTAAAGCTCATCAGCAGAGGATAACGAAGTGCATTAAAATTCCCAGATAAACTGCTGTGCCGACTTTGGATAAAACATAGCAGAAATAACAGCAGCAGTAGATGGCACAGCTTCTAACATCATCACTGAACTTGGAGACTTCACACAACACTTCAAAACAACTTGGACTCTGAGCCTTTCCACTCATTCTCCAGGATCTTTCTTTCCAAATGAAATGCAAAATTTGTTTCATCTAATAGAAAGACTTTAGATTACTGTGTAACAGTTCCTTTCTCTCTTTAGATCAGACAAAACACTTCTAATCCGTGGGATAAGAAGTGTTTGCATTAATGGACTGCATTAATGCACTGCATTAAAAATCCTTTTTTAAACAGTTGTTACATAATATTCTAACCTTGGTATGTTTATAAGCCAGAATTTTCCAAATGAACAGCAATAAACACTGATATTAATACGTTTAACTCTTTATATTTAATTATTTAAAATAAATATAAATTTCATTTATACTCTAATGTTTCGACACGCAACTGCATAAACTTAACAGTGAAGTCAAACGGCTGTTTGGACCGAGTATGGCAGTAACGTGAGCTTCTCAAGCCGGCCGGTGGCTAATTTTTGAGCTAACGTATTTTTGAGCTAACGTTAGCGAGGCAGGCCGAAGCCACCAGGAAGGCAGCCAAAACAACCCGAGTCCGCCCAAACTGTCCCTATTAAGCTACTTTTAATGTCTATCATATCCGCTTTTCGCGGTGTATGTCACAGTTAAACTGAATAACCGCAAGAGGCAGTCAAGGTCGCAAATATCGACTGGCAACAAGTGAAGAGATAAGGTTCAGTTTATGGCTAACTGTAGTATCGGGATGAAGGGGAGGCGACAGGACGCATCCCTGAATTTCTCCAAGACAGCAAACTTACTGCTGCACTCCTTGTCGGCGCATCTTTTAAAGTCGGAGAACCTCTTCTCCAAAGCTGCGGTTGAAATAAAGTTAAATAAAAGTAGTAAAAAACCCTGTCGGTAAAAGTGTTTTGCTGCCATGTTGGCAGTTTTGTTTTCCAGGCTTCTTGACTCCTCCGCTCGCTGGAGCATGAGCATTGGCTGGGCAGCAGGAGCCGACACGTCAGCAGATCAGATCCGGCTGCGTGTAGGCAAGGGTGGGCTTTCCCAGGATCTGAGGATGGATGTGTGGCTGCCCCAGGTGACTCCAGGAAAAACAGTGCAGGTGGAGAAAAGAGTCAGCACATGAGAAGTGAAGGCTGCTCTACAAGTTTCAAAACGGGAACTTCTTGTTTTTCCCCCCGCTCTCATTCAGATGTGATGCATTTCTTGGATCCTCCTCACCAAATCTGTTTCATTTCCTTTGAAAAGATCTTGAATCATTCCAGTAACTTCATCTTTGTGGGGGAGGTATTTGTATACTGGTGCTTGAAAGTGCAAAAAAGAAAACAGCCATCATGAATTATACCTTCTAACACCTGGATTATCTCTTTAGAGAGTGGAAAGCATTGAATCTTTAATTTTTTTTGGATACATCACAAACTTTAATGGTTTGTATGCAAGTTTATTTTTTATGCAAGTCAAAAACCCCAAAAGTGTGGCATGCATTTGTTAAAACATCCAGAGGCCACCACTTTACAACTACCATTTGAGTACATTGCTTCCCAAAAGTGTACACATTTGAGTTAAAATGACAGGTTTGGGAGACTTAAACATTCACATTCAGAGCATGATGAATAATGCAAACCTTTCTACTTTAATGTTGCACAATTCAATTGGGGGTGGGGGGGAGTGGACTGTAAAATACAGAGTTCAAAAAGCACAGTAACCTGGTTGCATGATTCATCGTTCAGACATTAGCTAAGCCTTTCCAAAATTCTACCTTTTTTTGGTGAAATCATTCTTTTTTTTATTGTGGATATAGTTGAATTCACTGGGACACTGTTTGTATGAAGTTATTTAGGTGATATGTGCTGTTTTTGTGATCAAGAGCACATTTTGACTTTGCGAGCGACATCTATTTTGGTTTCAAAAGAACGTAACAGTTTTCCAAAAAGCTTCAGGGAGATTTTTTCAGGCCTGGATGTTTTCTTTGGGAAAAATGCTTTTGTCTTGGAGTTGCAAAAATGCTTCTACAAACAAGGATAAAGTCAGAGTGAAATCAATATCCAAAGGCAGGAGGAAGTTGTAACTTGATATCCAGGAAGCTAAACCAAAAAAAATAAAATAAAAATCTGGCTCAGTTACAACTAAAACAAACAATATTGAATAAAAGGTGGATAATCTTATCTTACCACAGAAAACGCAGGAAAAAAAAATCAGAAAATATGAGGGAAAAAATAAGAGCCTGACGCTTTACAAGGGAATATTGTAAAATCAAACACTACCCGTAACTCCACCTCTTCCGGGTTATTGAAGAGCCAATAGAAGTACAGATTTGTATTTTACTTCCGGGGCTACACTGGAAGCATGGCAGCTACAAAACAACAGTTAATTTCAAGTAAAAAAATAAATAAATAATCATTTTGGTAAATTAAGACCGATTAGCCTCTTAGAATTAGGCGATAGATTAACGGTGTAAAAAGCTAACAGCATAAGATAACGAATTAGCTATTTTCAGGTATATTCAAACAAGAATTAATTCTAAAAGGTAAGTGTGATTAAACTTTGTGTTTCACGAACTTGGCTGTCTATTTTTCTGTTAAATTATATTACTGATGTTGGAAGGTTACTACTAATTCAAGAATATTTTAAAGCTTTACTAAAACGTCTAACTGGAGCTCTTGAGTTAGCGTTTCATTAGCATCTCTATGCACTTCAGTTCGCTTTTTTAAAAACAAATTATTGAACACTTGTACAAAGAAAACAAAAGCACAATTGTTGAGAGATGTTCGAAACAAAAACAACACAACCTACACGGATTTAATGCTTTCTTTTTTATCTGTGGATCTGACATCAGTTATAAATAAAAATAAATCTACCTGAAATGTTCTAAAAAATTTGACAAATTAGGAAATAAATACCGGCCAATTTCTACAACGTCTTTAAGTAAACGGGTACTTTGCAGCCCTTAAAGGACAGATCCACCTAAAAGAATCGTGATTGGGTGAGTATGATTGGTGTATAAAAATGCATATTGGCTGAAATGGTGTAAGAGGTCAGTTTACCAAGCAGTACAGCCAATCAGAGGATTAGGATCTATTTTTTTCTCCCCTTATCTCAGTATAAAAATATTTTTACAATATTTTGAGTACATTATTTAAAACCGTATTCACACATTTTCTTGGTTGTAAAGTAGCTTTTGCTCGATATCAATAGAAGTTCCTTAAGTTGTCTTGTTCACTTGGAAATCTGTGGTGATAGAAAAAAAAAAAACACTTCTTTGTTCACACATGTTCCCGTGTTACATTTCAGAATATTCCTGGAGAGCTGATAATGGAAGCCTTAGACGAATATTTGGGCCCTCCTGTTGTCCTGGAGGATGAAAGCGACTCCTCAGACTGCAGCTCCAGAAAAAGACACAAATCAAAACTCCCACTGGCCAAATCAAAACTCCCACTGGCCAAACCTATGTGTGTAGGTGAGAAATTTAGCATGCGGTTTAGCATGCTACATCATTTCCAGTGTACACAAATTTTCATATCTAGGAGTCAAAATTGGTCAACAGATGCATAACAATGAAATATAATAGCACAAAGTCAGATTGTTTTGGTAATTCAAGTAGAAAACTGAAACTCGTATATAGATGAGTGATGTACATCAAGCGTTTACTTCTGTAAATTTTAATGATTAGGACTTATTTACAAATATACTTGTATGTAGAATTATAAAATTCTAGACTAGGGTTGCACAATATATTGCAAATTTATTTATCACTGTACACAGTATGCATATTGTAAAAAGAACTGCTTGCACCGTTTACAGGTATTGATTAACTATTTAGTTCAAATGCTTCCAGCCTCTATGTTTCTGAAATGAATTTGGTGACAGTTCCTGTTAAATGCAGCATGTAGAGAGATGATGAGGAGGTAAAATCATTAGGAAATAACTAACTTATTTCATCATCAGCAGATCTCAGCAAGAAGCAAATTTTTTTCAATAAAACGTTTAATAATTTTTTTTCCCCCATGGCTGTTTAAACTGCTCATTATCTGAAACAAAAGGTTATTGCTAAAGAGTGTTCAGAGAAAAACAAATAATTATAATGCTGTGTGAAATGAATTCATATAATTCTTTGTAAAAAATAATATTTTTAACTGCTAATATCAAACAAAAAAACTGTTCTGTTAATAGTGCTGCATACGTTGTAAAACGTGTTTTTTTTTTTTCCCTTCCTGAAATTCTCAGAGGCACACGTTGAAAATAGCTTTCAGAAGACGTGCAGGATTTGTCTTGAGCACGTCCGAGAAGCAATGCTGCACCACAGATGGCAGGAGGCTGCAGAGTACATGGCCAGTTACACCCAGGTATTAGAGGACAGAAGTACAGTCAAGGCACAGCCAGATAAAGAGGTAGGTTGGTTGGTTTTTAATTATTCCAGCATTTTTAAGATCTTCTTCATGCAAGTTTCACTTGTGTTTGGGATTTGTGTTGATTCCTTTCACACTTTGTTGCAGCTCGTTTGGAGAATGAGCACTGAGATCCTTCACCATCTCCCCAACGCAACAGTGACAGACTACAACATCATATATGAACGAATGAAACACTCAGGATTTAAACATTATCTGATGGTGTGTGTGTGTGCTAGCAAACCTGAGTGCAGACTTTTCATTTTCTGCTGCAATTTTATGTCTTATTTATGTCTTTGTTGCATTAGATTTGCCTGGAACATTCTTTCCACCTGATGCTCCACGGCGACATCGAAGCTGCAAAGCATCAGGTTTCCATCGCTGAGAGCTGGAGGCATGGGAAAGAGTCGGTTTCTCAGCTTCAGCGCATTAGACTGATCCATGCCTACAGGAGTTTGCTGGATTACATAATGTGGTGTGAAAAAAAGTCAACGCTCTCCAACGACAGTAAGACCACACTTGACCTCACACCATTAAAAGCATCCATTATTTATCGGATTCCTCTCAGACTTTTCCAAGTCTTTATGTAGTGTTACACTGCCCCCTCAGGGGCAAACAGAGATACTGCATGTCTATGGGAGACCTAACTTTGGAAAAACTGTTTATGATTTATGATTTGATTCGTTTCCTAATATCTGTGCCATTTTCTTTAGACCCTTTTGAATCGGACAGCCAAGGAATGCACACCTTCTTCAGACTTGCCTCTACAAATCTTCAAGAAATTTTGAAAAATCCAGGAGTTTGGGATCCCTTCATTCTTTGTTATGTTGAGGTCAGCACTGATTCAAACACTCTGAAAGGAAGGAGAAGGCTTGTGTTTGGAAATGTGGATATTTTCTGCAGGCATATCATATATTGTTAAACCAAAAATCCTTTATTTTTTTAGTTTCATGCAATATCTTCCATCTTTATTTAGTTTAACCATGGTATACTATGGCTATATGGAGTGAAATAATGTAATGCACAAAATGTCTGATTAGTTAGGACTCAAATCTATTTATTTAAATGTAGTTATCTTGGATCTTTCTGTGTGTACACAACTTTTTAAACATATTTTAGCATATTCTCAGTGTTAATCAGTGTAAAGAAACGTAGCAGCCTCCTGTCTGTTACTTTGCCAGATGCTGGAGTTTTATGGAGACAACGAAGAGGCTCAGAAAGTCCTGAACCACTACGCATACGACAACAGCTTTCCCCCAAATCCCAACGCACACGTCTACCTGTACCAGTTCTTAAAGCGACACGACACTCCTGACAAAAAGCTGATGAAAGTGTTGAAGGTATAACGCATCGTTTAATAATAATGACTTTTGTCCTATGTTTAATAAGAACAAAAAACAATTTGAATATTTTTGCATTGTACTGTAGCACCTGCAGGTGTTAGTGCCAAGCCATGAACTGATGTTGACCTACAGCTGCCTCTTGCTTCAGTCAGGTAAAAGCAGATTGTTTTTCCAATAAATGTGGAATGAATAACAAAATGGATGGAATCACCAAAATATCTCTTATCTTTCAACGACTTGTTTTCTTAAGCATATAGTAATGTGCTTGTTTCTTTTTATTTTTAAAGAGAAAGAAAGTCATACCCAGAAGGCTTTAGGAGTCCTCCTTGAGATGCTCGACTTCCAGTGCTGGAGGAGCAACCTGGACGTTTGGAAGTGTTTACACGCCGTCATTCACCAACTGCTGCAACGGTACGCACACATCCTTGGATGGAAATGAGATTTCTAATCAGAAATTTCCTGCACTGCAACTGATTTGTGCTAAATGACACCAGGGAAGAACGGGCGACTTCAGTCCAGACGCAGATGGCTGTAAGGAACGACTGGTGGCCTGCTCTGCATTTCACGAGCTTCCATGCAAAGAAAGACTTGGAGGAGAACAGCGAGCTTTTCGAGGTGAAGGCATCACTGGTAGAAATCCTCTGTCCAGGTTAGTGGGTCGCTGTTTCGAGTGGACTTTACTTGTTCTGACACTTTTCTTTTTCTTTATAGTTGTTAATACACGTGGAGCATTGATTTATTATAAACCTTATATAAGATTTAGTCTGAAGTATTTGTTCACGCCTAACTTATTTGTTGGTTCTTTAGAACAGTAAATTCAACATATGAATACCACAACATGTTTTACTCACGTTTCTGGTAATTAGTGAGTCGGTAAGTGATATATTTAATTAAATTGAGATGAGATAAGTGTTCACTTCTTCTTCCTACTTTTCAAACAGAGAAATAGTGGTAAGCTAATTATTTTGTTCTTGGTTATGTATGCACATGTTTTCTCTTGTCCTTCTTGTTTTCTTTGTTTTTAAAAACCTGTTTTGAAATGAACAAATACACATTTAACCTATTAGTCTGGAATTTACTTTTATTCATTTCTGATAAAAGTATGGAAAAATAAAGATTTATCTATTAGGATCTATTTAGCGTTTATCTATTTGTCAGTGTAGCATTTTTACACTGATTTATGTTAAATTTACCTGCTTTGTCTTTTAATTTGCCACCACTTGTTTTACCCATCACTACTGATTGAATTCAGATTTTGGGAAACGATGGAAGTATATAATAATATTCCAGAACGCAGTGAATGTATTACATGTGCTCCAGATCTGCTTTTCATTGGTTTGTTGTTTCTCTCTCCGCAGGTCAATCTCCGCGGTACACCGCTGAGATGCAGATGCTGACCAGTTAAAGGATTTTGTGTGGTGGTAATTATGTCTTGTGCCCTGAATTTTTTTTAATCTTGCAATAAATAGGAATATCCACTATGTGGAGCTGTTGTTCTGTATTAGAATTTTAAAATTTTATTTCAACAGAGAGAAGCTCTAAAAGTGAGCATTTACATGATATTTTTTCTAGCTTTTATGTTATCGTGTGTCTGACTTGGAGTGAGGCTTTAGTGTCAATAATTAATTCCCATGTCACACAGAAGCAGCAGTTTTCACACTGTAATATTTATTTCTTTAGGTACATGATATACATGTAGCTACACATGTGACAGGTGGTTGAAGTTTTCTAATAAAGCTAATTGTCATGACAAATTGTGAACATGATTACTTTAAAATTCTCAGCATTTTCTGTGCTGATCTTGAAAAATAAATACATTACAATTTCATCAATCTGATGCCTGAAACAGTACATTTTTTGAGTGCACATGATTCTCCCTTCCAGATTTCATTCTTTCCTCCCTTGCATCCATGAAAAGAAGGTTTTATTTAGCAAGTATAGCTGTGTTTATATTAATAACAAGAGCAAGTGTTTTTAATGATTCTGTGTTGGTTCGCTGCAACTTTAGTGAAGCAGCAGCAGCAGCTCAGTCAGGCGTGTTCAATGTGTTGCAGTTGTTACATAAACCGAAGCCCAAAGCGTTTGCCCCGACAACAGGAGCAGCTGGAAGAGGCATCTGGGAATACGCAACACATGTTTAATCATTCACAACTCTGGGACCAACGAGGATGGACTAATCAAGAGCAGAGTTCTGGATCCTGCTCCAGATTTTCCACTTTTAGAGTTAATTTTGTTCACAGCAGCCGAGAGTGATGAAGTGTTTCTCGTGTAGGGTTCTCCTCGCATGCCATCTTGTTTAAAGCATCTCGGGGTTTAGATTTCTTCCAGATCGCAACAGTTTGATTAACTGTCTGCCTCTAGAGGTTGATGCAACCCTCATGCAGCTTGGGACCACAGAGAGTTGAAAACAATAGAACGTGTACTCGATGACCCTTGTTGCTTCCAGAAGCAGCTGCAAGTGTCCGTGGTGGGTCGTTTTGGATCCTGCTAGTGTTGATAATGTGTGTCGATTAGCGATTTTAAACACTGACGCGTTGCTATTATCTTGTGAATAATATTGCGGCAGAAAACAAAGATTAAGGCTGACGTTTAATGTAGATATGCAAAGGAAGCAAGTTAGCGAAATCAATGCAAAATGTCTCTTAAACATGCAGTATAGTCAGTTCTGCTGACATGTTGCGTCATAGAAGTGCATCTGGCGAAGTACTTGCTTTCTGACTAGTAATATAATTTAGAGTACATCATTTGTACTCTAGATTATCTTTATCTATGTAGGCACCTTATCTCCTGGTGAGATGTGGTGGTTGAAGCAGCAGTATTCTGTGGTGATACTTTTTGAAACATGACAGGCAAGCTGGTCAAGGTTTATGGGAGCATATAGTCATAATTAGATTTAATTCCTGTTATATTTAAATTGAAATTAGTTTTTGCTTTGTTTTGAATAGAGGCTCTAGTTGATCAGGTTTCGTGTCCTGACCAGGCGTTTGCTTACTTTTTTCAGAATGAAACCTCCACATAGTTTTTGAAGAAGTTTCTCTGGACACAACGGAAGTGTTCTGACCTTGAACACGGCATTGCAACTCAAATAAAACGCACTGTAATTGTTG
Source organism: Poecilia formosa (assembly GCF_000485575.1). NCBI lineage: Eukaryota > Metazoa > Chordata > Actinopteri > Cyprinodontiformes > Poeciliidae > Poecilia > Poecilia formosa. The sequence goes on from NW_006799940.1 coordinate 3,563,164, forward strand.
TGGGGAGCCAGACGACCTTTTGGGAAAGTTTTGTCATCAGACATCAGACTGTAAACATCTCTTTCCTCACATCCGTGACCCAAGAAACAATCGGAGGAAATTATTTTGACTGTTGCTTCGGTTCTTTAACTGCACCCTGTGGGACAGAGAAGGATTACTGAAGGATCTTTTTGGCATTGTGACCTGAAGCCTGTTATTCTCATTAGCCCCTTTGTTGTAATGTGAAGATAAACATCACTGGAAATATACAGAGTCCTGTGAAAAGCATTTGCTCCTTTGAAGATTTCGTTTAGATGAAGATAACCTTTAATAACCTCAGGATTTCCACCTCTGAATCACTCGAAACATAAAAAACGATTATGGCCTAGCCAAAGCCCAGACTTTAATTGAGATGCTTTTAATAGTTGAATGAGGTTGAATGTGGCTCAATTATAATAAATCCACAAAGAAGATTTGGTCAAAATTCCTCCAAATTAAATTAATACTTGATCTCAGCTGTTATTGGCAAGGGCGGCACAACTAGTGATTAGGTTTTAAGGGAAAGTTACTTCTTCACATTGGGTCATGTTGGTTTCTAAAGCAAGAAAATCATCATTTAAGCTTAAAAACATCTGTAAGGAGGCATAACAGTAACACAAAACATTCAGAATAAAACACAAATTTATTTTGAACCAGTAGATCAAACCAAAAATAAGAAAAACAAATATATCATCATTTGTAGCCCTTTAGACTATTTCTGTGGAAATATTTTTTTAAATGCATCAAAAATTTCCCCAAGTAACCATAGAAACTATATTACCATCCAAAGAAAAGAGGCTACTTTAGAATCTGACCTCTGATTTCTGGTTTTACAAGTTTTACACGTTTAGCGGAGGGAGGGACTTCAGTGCTGCTTCCAGTGAACAGGCAGGTCAACTGGTTGCACTGGTTTAAGTTTTCAGTTTACATGGGATGAAGGAGGAGTTCACGTTAATGCTGATTAGTAACACGTACTCTTTGTAAAGAGTACCATCAAGAAAGGTGTGTTAATGCGGCCTCGTTAAGACAACTTTAATCAGGCCTTAAAAAGCCTTTGCTGTCTTCATCCTGACATCACTGTAAAAAGTATTCCTGCCACTTGAAATTTTTCACATTTTGTCACATTACAACTACAACTTGCAGTATCCTTCACTGACATTTTACGTGATAACCAAACCATTTTTATGCCATAAAAATGGAAGGAAAAAAAAGCCAGAGGGAGTCTCATTTAAAAGTTTTCACAGACTAAAAATGTGGAATAAGATGCGCTGCCCACATGAGACCAAATTCAGGAGAAACCTTGAAAAGAAAATCTAGTAAAGACCACAAAAGACTTGAAACTAGGGTGAAGGTTCATCTTTCAATCCCCCTAAATGTGGAGCTGGAACTGCAACTAGATCATAGCAAGATCATATGTTAGAATGGCCTAGTCAAAGCACATACTCGTATCAACCTGAAAATGTGTGTTGTAGAAAAATACATTGGCAGACACTTCACACTAACTAGGCTTGAGCTAAATATGCAAAGAAAAATGGAAAATGGTGTCGGATGACTTGCGTATCTGGTAGAGAACGACCCCAAAATTCTTGATGTATGAAATAATAAATATAACTGCAAATTTAGATTTTCATTTAAAATCAGTTATCCTACTTTTTCTAGTTATGCACTACTTTGTGTTGACTTTCGACATAAACTCCCAATAAAATACTTTAAATTTGTGCTTTTAAATACAGGCAGTGCTGTGTGTTTGTGTCGTTAGTCATTGTCTCAGTTTGCAGACGGGACGCGTTTTTCTGCAAAGAAAAACAAACACTGTTGTCAAAAATGTTTCGGTCCTGTGCTTGATGTCTTGGGTGATTCTTTCCTTTCTGAATTGGACAGAAATTGAGTTTTTCTCCTCTTTCAAACCTTCACTCTTGCTCATCTTGTAGAAGGATAGATACGCTGAGCAGCTGGTCCCATACAGGGTCTCGCTTGGTTGGTCTGCAGGGCGCCAAGGATTTTTAACCTAAAATCCAGACTTTCCACAGCGAGCGACATTGTGCAACATCTCAGTAACTCTGCACGACATTTCTGTGAGTGTGGGGTGGGGTGGGGGGTGTGTAGTGGTTCAGAGGGTGAAAAAAAAAGAGAGAGAGCAAAACTGTGATAACTCAGCCATGCAATTTGGACTTAACATACTGATGTGTTCACCAGTGCAGCATCCTACAAGCTGGAGGAAGATAAGACAGGAGGCTGCAGTCAGCATACGACAACAGATCAAACAAATAAATAAACAGGATTTAAAAAATGCATGAATGCAAATCCCACAAAAGTCAGCTTTAAGTCTTATTTTTCTAAGATGATTTCAGTGCATTTCAGCCAAAGCTACGATAGCCTATTTGTACACCGGGTTTTCATATTCTTTTTTTTTTTTTTTTAAGTACTTGCAGCTGTTGAGACAAAAATGCCTGAGGGATGTTCTGTTTTGTGAAACATCATGGAGGCAAAGAAGAAAAATATATGCATATCCTCTGAAAAATTTCCTCTCCATTCTGCCTGTGAAGTTGAAAGTGACAACTGCAGTACCTTTGTTCTCAGAGTGCAGCCACAAAAATAGCTTTCAATAATATATTAGGAAGAATAATAAAAAAGTGTGTTAGCTGCTTTCTGCTCAGCTGTGTATGTTCCAGGTCCTCTAGCCTTTTTCTTTTTCTTTTCTTTTTTGCGCTGTACGCCAACTATAAGGGACAAAAAAAAAAAAAAATCAAACTAGTGAACACCAACTGATCCTTTTGACTTGTAAAAGCGCTCCACTAATCAAGCATGAAGTCAATTAGTCCTGGAATAAATGTCTTATTTCTCCACATGCATCATCATCATCCAATCCTAACCGGACAATTACTTGCACAGGACACATTCCTTGTATCTTTCTACATGCAAACAGCAATGTAATGACTCAGGCATGCAAAGCGCCTTGACCAACAGAGCGTCCACCTGAGGCAACGGGGGTGGAGATTTAATTTCTTGAGTGCCCCCGTATGACAAATTGCAATCCAAATGTGACTTTCCTTCAGGCTCCGTGGAGGCCAGCCAAGTGGAGCACAAGTGGAAAATAAAAGCGTGAGTATTCAGAAGAATGGGGGGGTAAGGAAAGAAGAGACGAGTCTTGGGCGGGCATCAATTATTAAGACGTGGATGACAGTTGTGACAGTACATCTGTATCACATTAGGGAGGAAATGTTTTAACAAAGCCAAGTGCCACGCCGCTGCGAATATGAGACGAGTGTTTCGAGTTCTCGCTTCCGCCCTTGTGTTCGGATTGTAATAAAACCACGCGTTGAGTTTCAGGAGGATATTTTCTCATCGTGAAAGCTACGAGGAATGGGTTAAAACAAGTTGACGTGGAATGCAACTCAATCACGCGAGTTCAAAAACAGGGTTTTTCCAAGTTGATGAAGACCAAAGTCAGGAAGTGGGAAGCAGATGTTAGCAGAAAGTAATCAAAGTAACAAATGAATGAACATGTAGGGAATGATTAAATGGGAATGTCTTAATATGTCTCCGCTCTGAGAACCGGGGGAACATTTGGGACTTTAAGGTCTCATAATGCCTATGTCTGGAAAGGTTTTCATATTCGTTAAACTTTTTGGGATTTTAACACATTACGAAAACAAACTTTAATGTTTCATCTTGAGTTTTTATGTATTAGAATAATACAAAGTCCTACGTAGCTGTAAAACAGAAGGAAAATGATAACTTTCCAAAACAAGTGTTTACAAATAAAAATCTGAGAATGTACCTAGGTATTTTAGCCCCCTTTACACTGATCCCCTTAAATAAAATCCACTTAAACCAGATGCCAGTTAAAACGTCCTATTGTAAATACAGTAGTTGTGCACATGACACCTTAGAGGTTTGTTAGAGAATAGTATTATGACATAAAAGATACATGTCTTGATTATAAAACAATGTCCTATCTTGCGCAAAAAGGATCGGTTACATTGAGGAAAAAAACAGAAACTCACTTATTTATTCAAAGGTCAACCAGTATAATTACTACATATGGCATCAGTAAAATGGAATAATACAAAAAAAGCCAGCGTTTTAACAGCAAAGAGCAGAAATACAAGACGACATCCAAAGTTGCGTCAACATTTCGTGAACAGTCTCCACTAAAATCAACAATAGGTGTGGTGAACTCAAAATTAAGTCTCTTGTTTCATTAAACTGGGCTTTGTGTAGACTTTCAAACCAACAAAAACTTTCTCCCTGAGCCACAGAAAACACAACTTGTTCCTCTAAATACTCTAAGCCCAAATCCCTGTGTAAAAGTCAAACTTAACGTCTTAACAGTGGAGAGCTGTTCTAAATATGTTAGCTATTGTCTATTCCCACAGAAGGCACTGCAGCTAATATATTGCAAAACTATAAATTAAAGTAGTAAAGTACACCTCCATTGTTAAGCTTGAAGCTCTTAGATGTTGACAGTTGATTTTACCTGTTTTTATTTAAAAAAAAAAATCCCTACATGGGGGAGATTAAAACGGCTTCTGAAGCCATTTCTCTTGTGAATGTTTACATGATGTCATCCTTTTATTCTGGCCCTTTCCTGTCACTGTACGCAGAGGCACAATGGCAGCAGTTTTCAGGAAACATGTAATCTTAGATTTCATTTGCTGTCCGTTTTGCTTCATCTCCGTGTAATGGATATATTTACGCTGTTTGGCTTGTGATGTAATTCGTCAGCACGCACAAAAAGAACGCCCTGTCTATTCTACGCTTGTTCTGAAACTCTGCTTACGTGATACCAGGTAGGTGTCGGAGCCGAGCGATTCTCCAGAAAGCTGCAGGTTAGATCTCAGTGACTCATGTGAGTGTGTACTGTATGAGCCCACTGACTCATCTGTAATTCTTTGTAATGAACACAAACCACTAAACAACAACGTCTGGCTGGCCTAACGAAGCCTTGTTTTTGTCAGCAAACTCGTCCTGCAGGGGCGGGGGGAGACTGAGTGGTTGGAAAATACTGGGAAGCCTGATGCGTTTTGGACTGACGTGGAAGCTGGAGTGGGTAACCAATCAACCTATCTGTCTGTCTGTCTGTGTAGTTCTGCCTTTACTCATCCGTCTCTCTGTGACTTCCTCTCACCCACCAGCGCGTCTGCCTGTTGCCAGGTGATGGAGATGGATTGGCTGTCATCAGTGAAAATCTGTCATGCATGCAGATATTTAATGCTTAAAGGCTGTTGGGTCACTTAATTGATTGGTTGAAAAAGCTTTTAGCGCTCTGTGAACAAACCGTGAACTCTGGGAGCTTAAAGCTCACCAGAACTTTGCCACGCAACTGCTTGAAAAAGAAATGACATGACCCGTTGTTTTCCCAATTTAAGTAGGGCAAATGATTTGGAATCAATCGACATCATGCGAAAGTGTAAGACACAGAATGACAGTTTATGTTCTTGTTTCATGTTATATAATATCTTCATTTACTCTATTTTTTTCATGTTGATAATTATAATACAGTACTGACAGGTTGCTCAGTACAAGGAGATAGATGCCTTTATTTTAGCAGAAGATGCTCTGGGGCAGGATGATATGATTATTTCATATCAATTGATATTGATAATAATTAGTTTTTTGTTTTAAATATATAAAATACTGCCAAACGTGATGGCGTGATCGTTCCTGTTTTATCCGCAGTTTTCACTCCACAGCGTTTTTCTTTTTAAGCAGTTATGAGGGAACCTTTAACTGCTACTGCGTTGGCTACTCAACAGGTCGTTGCTAGGTAACCGCAAGTTACTCAGAAGGTTGTTGCTAGGTAACCACAGAGTGAGTTAGTTTGTTGATTCCACTCACTTTGTTCAGCTGGCCTTGAGGGGTTCATTGGATGAAACCATCTTTTTGGAGTAGGAGGCAAACATTCTGGCTTTTTGAAACATACTTAAAAATCAAATATCATTCACTTCTTCGTGTTGTAGAGCTACAAACCCAGAACTTGCATTCATCCTTCACACTGTAGTGTCAGTCAAACTTCCATTACTCACCAGGGAATCTGCACTGACAATCTGTGTGTGTTAAAAATTGATTTTAAGGTGTTTTCATTGATTTTGAAATGGATTAACGGTCATAGTCCAACCTAATATCTTGACTGTTACTCTATAATCCTATACTTCCACAAATTTGTTAAAAATGTATCCTGACTTTTAGTTGAACATCGTTTGTTTGATTTTATTCATCCGTGTTTACATATTTCACTTTTTTATTTTGTTTTGTGTGGTTCTATTGAATTTTTTAACACTTCACACTTCAAATATAAACATCAAATTTTATGTTTCTATTTATCTGTTATTTGATTTATGAGTACTTTTTTGGTGTTTTGGATTTTTTAATTTATATCTGGTGTTTTCATATCGACAGTTTCAATTCGATTATTGTCAATTATGACAATAATTGAATAACATTTCAGATTATTATTAATTTTTTATTTGCATAGTTTCAAACATTTTAGTGTGATGGTCATTTGCAGTGCTTGTTGTTAAGGTTTGATTGTACTGAAAGTGCTGTATGGATGTGATATAATGGATTTTTTAAAATAGATTTTCTGAAAATTGGCAAATACAGTACATATACAGACATAATTTTATAACGAGGGAGCCAATTTAAGCTTTGCCACCTCAGCCGAGTCTGTCGGCTTGCAAGCCTTTATTTCTGCTTCTTCTTTTGCATTCAAAAGGCTGCGATGGTGAGCTGCAAGCTGACATTTCGCTGCTGGCCTTTCTCTACGCTGGCCTTTAAATTAGCTGTTTTGCGTGTCTTTGTGCTGTGTTTAACTGTGTGTTAGGTCAGATTAACAAATGCTAAGGCCCTTAGCAGGCTGAATAACAGCATTAACCAGCAAACAATGGGACTGTGGGACTAAGCCCTTTTCCAACCTGTCTGACAGCTTGTAGCGTTGATGTCATCCTCTGACTCAGGCTGTTACCGCCGCCGCTGCCACCCTGGACGTTTGGAGGCATGACATCACCAAATGACACATATCATTCTCCACTACTGCCTCTGTGCTTTCAGTTCAACGCTTTGTTCTGTCTCTCTAACTCCAGTCATTTGCATACTCATCAACTTTGCTGCACTGTGGGCTTCCACCTTATCAGACTGTGATCACAGAGGAGGAAGGGTATTGTACCTTGCTCATAGAAATGAAAAAATCTGGATTTTTGTCTGTTTTGATTTGTTGTGTATAATTGGGAGTCAGTAAATATAACACTACCTCATAAACTCAAACCATATTTTCAGATGGACCCTCATTATTGAATAAAAAAAAAAGAAATAAACATAGGTTAATTAATTTTCCATTTTCTCTGGGTTTACATATGTCTAAATATATTTATTCATACATCAATACCCACACACACTCATAAGGTTGTTTTCACTAAATCATTGGTTTCAAAAACTCTTTAAGATTCCAGACTACAAAAGTCTTGTTGCCAACCTCTAAGTTGCTGGTTGATGCCCGCAAACATTGCCAATGCTGAAGAAAGAGTATAGTGGGAACACAAGCAACTCTAACAGGTATTCTTGTGAATGACTCAGCATTAATCCCTAAAAACCTACAAAATCGTTTTATAATAGTTTCCGTAGATCTTCTCAATTGCTGGGTCTCCTCAGACAGTGGGAGTCATGGTTTTGATTTTCAGAATAACGCTAAAAGATTGAAAAAGCATCAGTGTTTGTAGAAATTGTCAAATCAAATGTAGCTACACCATTTTAGGTTTAAAATGCAATTTCACATGACGTCCACAGCTGCGAAATAACCCCACTTCAAAAAGTAAAATAAAATTGTACCTATCCCTTTAAGACGATTTTACACGTTACAAATTTCCATTTGTGAAAATTAATATTCAGTGTATTTTAGTATCATTCTGTTCCCATTTTTAGCAGGACCAAAATGTTATATATTCATGTTTTATTGATACACATTTACACGCAGTTTCATCGTCCTGCTACCACTGAAATAATGTTTTTTAAAAAATGACTTTACCAAACATTAACAATGTTAGTGATGAGTCAGTAGAGAAAATCAAAGGAGATATTCAGACAAAATGTAAATGGTCCCCTCCAGTATGGAAATGTAGAAGAAGACTGTTTTGCATATTCATTTGTATCTGATGTGTTGTTTTAGTTTAATGATCTTCATGGAAACTTTTAAACTCTTTCAAGAGGACTTAAAAGTGTTGGAAATAAATATTTCAGCACTGATTTGCACGATGAAGTTCAACAAATTTCTACACAATCAAATTTGAAGGAATTATTTATTTTTGAAGGCAGACTTTGAAGTCTTACGTTTCTTTGCTTCCACTAAAGAACATCTGTTAAGCTTTGCTCTGGAAAGGGAGCAAAGGAACTGTTCTGCTGTGTGAGGAAACTTTTCTCCTGCAAAAATCATCCATCTTTCACTCGGGAAGTGGAGCGTTTTACATTCCTGACGGCTTGTTTAGAGTTATACGAGGATGTTACCTTACAGCCGAGGTCATGAATGCAATCTCAATTAAAACTTGCAGAGAGAAAATAAAAAACACAAGCTGATATGATAGACCAGATCTTTCTGTGATTTACTGACAGTTTGGATGTGGCCGTATTAAACCAGAGCAGTTCTGTTTGAATGCAGGACGACAGCTGCGGACGGAGGATAAAGCTCAGCCTCCTGTGGGAGAAGCCATTCAGACCTAAAATGTCCTGGCTTCTGCACAGCCATGCAGCAGATGACCCTCCCACTGTCCTAGAAACTGTTGCTATTTAGACATGATTACCGTTGGGTGCAGAGAGAGTCATTGTTATTTATATTTTCTTATCTGTCAGTTGGGTTTATAGGTTTGGGGGGGGAGCAGAAACAGCCGACAACCTGATGGTTGAAGCAGAGAAATTTGGGTTATGACCTCAGAAGCCCTCCCCCCCAGATAAAGCAGATGAGCATAAATATGCGGGAGCATCATCAAAAATCCCCAAGGGGATGATGCAGTTCCCCTTTGGGTTAAGGTCAGAGTTAAATCGAGATCCAACAGCGGGCTGAGTGAAATTATCTCGTCTTTTAGGGGTCATTTTCACACATTTAGTTAAAAGATTGATTAAATCCCCAAAATGTGCAACAGATTTCAACTTCCTCACTTAGCTTATTCACCTTAAACGTGAGCACATGTTTAAATTGTATGATTATATGAGCTGGATAATATTTAGTCGCTCCTTGGTGACCATGAGGATGAGTCACTGCTCCTCTGGCGAAGCGAACATGCCAACAGGAGCCCCTAACACAGAGCAGACTGCAGGAACGCACGAGCTGTTATGAGTTCAGAGATGGAGCTGTTATTGTTAAATGTAAACCGTCCCTGTCCTGTTAATCTGTCAAAGCGGCTGGCTTCCCCGCACACAGCCAACGCTCCCAGGAGAAACTTTGGTGTATATTTAGAACATGATTTTTCTTCTGACTTTGACTGCACACAACCGCTTTATTCTGCTAAATTTAGTTGTCCTTTACCCCCACCTGGAAACCCCCTGTCACACAGTTTCAGAGGCGGTGTAAACCACAAGATGACGTCTGAAATGTGTTAAAAACGTTGTCCCCTTTGCACACAGTTCATAGATCTAAATACGTTGTCTGTTTTGACTCCCTGGTGCATTTCAGAAAGCTTGCATATAATTGAAATAGCAATTTATCTCAGTGATTCAATTCAAAAAGAGAAACTCCTATGGAAAAAAGCTCATATTATCTACACTCACACACATATCTATGTATCACATAAATTACTTTATTTATTTATTTATTTATTTATTTATTGTATAGTAAATTTCTTAATCTGGGACCTGAGTCCAAATTTTGTACCACAATCAAGCAAAATGGTATGACAATAAAAAAAAAAAAAATAAATCCTTCAATCCTTGAAAAATACACATTACACACTGAGTGATATTTTTAAAGTGATAACTGTAAGAATGACAACTAAGGTTGTCACTGTTGCTTTTGCACACTTTGTCCTTCCACTCAACTTTCCCTTGATATGATTTTTGTGGAGGGTGTCAGGTCATCAGTGTTCCCCATGGTTGTGAAAACCATAACGTTACAATTCTGTTCTTAAAATAGTTTTACATTGATGTGGTGTAATATTCTAGTTTCCTGATAAACTGAATTTTTGGTTCGCACTGGCTGTGGACCATAATAATTAAAATGACCAAAAATAAATATTGGAAATAAAACACTTGGTTTGATGAATCTAAATGAATCTCACTCTGATAAATAAATACATTTCTGGAAAAACTTATTAAAATCTGTTTGATGATCTGAAACATTGAAGTGAACGATACAACTTCACAAGAGAAACTAAAGACCACTATTGATGCGGTAGATTGAAAGTGACAAATAAAGCAAAAATGACTACGTTGGAAAACTTTCTGCTTTGCCGAAACTAATAATGAAGCTTAAGTTTTAAAAAAAATCTTAATTGGTCATCTTGAATACAAAGTTCTTATAGATCCATTTTTTTTATAGAATCCTAATTCCAGTTATATAGTTTACAGACACTATGATTAAACAGCTTAGTAGGTAAAAGAACAACTAAAGAAAACTAACTCCAGCTGACAGAAGGGAGTTAAACTCTTAATGAAATGAAATAATAAAAAAGGAATATTTGAAGAAATATTGAACTTATGCTGGTCTATGTCCTCCAACCAGAATCTATTTGGAGTTCGGAGAGAGGACATTTCATGGCTGCAATCATCACTGCTAAACTCATGAATGTATTTAGTTTTTTTTTTTTTTTTTTTTCAAATGTATTACTAACTGCATGGTTATAAACAGCCTTAAAGGGAAAGGATTTATTCCCATGAAGAATTGTTACAATTTAGAAAGAAATCTACACATCCACACAAAAATTTAATTGCTTTTTATGTTAAATATTCATGAAACATTTTCTAAACATGGTCGTTTTTCTTCCATTGGCCATTATGTGCTACTCTGTGTTGGACCATGACTAGATTCCAGTAAAATACATTGAGATATAAATGTGCAATTTGACAAAATGTGAAAAAAGTTGAAAGGATAGAAATATTTTTGCAAGGCACTTTAATGTCGAATCAACTCTTTGTGACCTCACTGTACCGAAAAGGAAGTCAGGGGCTTTCTCGGCGCACTGGTTTCGAACATGAAATTCACGTCCAGTGGTGACACCCCATGTTTTTAAATGCTTTCAATGTAGAGTAAACATTTAGACAGGAAACCAAATTTCCATCCAGTAAAATAAACAAAACAAAACAAACAACAACAAAAAAAACACAACAGTGTGACAGCACTTCTGAGGGACACACCAGATTGTATTGGCAAACTGGGCTGACAGTTTTGTACTTTTTTGTTCAAGACAAACAATCAGACATCTTTATTGAACTTGCACATTCAAATAAAGTGTCTTCTGACTCAAAATAAGATTTAAGAAAAAAGATTAACAGTTCATCGAGAGGTTAGAGGTACTTTAAACTGTCTTGTTCCATGTTGTATGCTAAAAGTAGAAGCTGATAAATATGCAGGAGGTGAAGAAGCAAAGGTCGACAGGCTGTTGAGTGTTTTGGCAGCGTCCCTCCTTGCCATTGCTGGACATGTTGCTTTTCAAGCTGTTGAGACTGCAGTGTGTCCATCTGTGCTGTTCCCTCTCAGAAGCAATCAGCAGCAACGCTTTTCCATTTATTAAATCTTGAGCTTATGAAATGAGGTGAGAGATGGCGGTCCGGTGAATATTCAAGACTAAAACAGTAATTAGTAAATGAGGGGGAGGGGGAGTTGATTTGTAATTCAAACAGTCACATGTGCCCTGCTAAATGAATATATGCATGACGACTTGTTTCCAAGGTTACTTAAGGTTGAGAGTTTCCTGTGCCTCTGTGAATGTGACTCTGCATCTGCACCTTTGCTGAAGACAGGAAGTGGTTTGGATCTTTCATCTGGGCCAGCGAATGTCGCACTGCGATCAGTCACATTTTCCATGCCGAGCAATAACAACAAAAAAAGCACGACCACATGACTGTGTTTCACATCAAGCTTTCACATTATCTAATGTGAGATACGCAAAACCGCACCCTGTCATGTTTTCCACTGTATGACATTTTATAAAAGGAAGACGGCTTTCTCGGTCCACACCAAGATCTTGCAAAAGAGATTCTAAAATGAGTTTTCTCTGAAATGATGAAAAGCTTTCATCAACATAAATCATTTTCACATCTACCTGTTCCCTGCTTCTCAAAGCAACAGACTGCAGAGATTAGGGATAAAACTATGTTTTAGCATATTTTTGTGCTTTAAGCACAGATGATCATAACAGTGAAGGTAAAAAAAACAAACAAACACAAAAACATATGCAGCACATACTGGATGCCTTGCTTCAATCTCAAATATAAATGTACCATGGATTAGTTTTCCACGCACAAACAAAATCAGTCCAGGATCAAACTCTATTAAAACCAGATAACATCCATCTATGCATAATCAGTACTTGCGTGTTCATGCATCCCTAGTAAGGATGTACACAAAGGGCTGAAAATAAATCATTGTTGTGGAGAGTTTGTGGCCCCACTCTTTGCTGCAGCTCTCCATCAGTTAGTTTTTCAGATTTTCCTACCGCTCTCTGTTTGTTTGGCTCAGTTTAGATTGTTTTAAATGTTTTCATTACTGCTCTGACTATTGCTTTGGAAAAATTCAGATGAGGAATAATTTGACTTAAGACAATCTTTTGACTTTAACAGAGGTCCACCTAACTTTAATGACAATTTCCCTGCCGTTAACATTTTGAAGATATGGGCCTCTGTTTCATATTAAATTAAATAAAAATTCAACTCAATTCACTTTATAATGCAGCAAATAATTATAATTCAAACAAACAGGAAGTCACAGGATACTTCCATTTCTAAGCACTCCTGTCATGTTGTTGACATCTTTTTTTTTTTAAATTACATTGTGCAGACGGATCAGTTTCAGAAAAGTTTTCATCCTCATCAATCCTCACAAATCCACCCGAGTGTTGTTTTAAACATGCCAAGCCCACAGGGGGCAGTGTGGTGCAAACCTGAAACCTATTTCAGCCAATCAGATCGTTTCAAAACAACCACAACTTCCTGTTGGGAATTAAACGCCAGTAGGTTAATTTGTGTGGACAGATATATAGGTTAAGCTACTTTTGAATAGCCTATTAGAATATAAAATTAACAAAACACAAGACAATAACAAACACAAGTTATGTGGGTATATTGTCGTATTATTTTTCTCAGACTGTAATCTCTGTTTGCATGTAGACATGCAAACACAAATACTGAGTTTTCTCAAACCACCACTTTTGTCAGAATTTTATATATATATATATATATATATA
>NW_006799940.1:3576598-3661655 GCF_000485575.1 Poecilia formosa
TTAGTTATATTAAACAAATAAAAAGCCACAAGGGTAGACCACAAAATACATGGGCAATAGGCTGCATAATCCAGGATGATAAAGCACAATAGTGTCGAACTAAACCCCCCTTTACTATGAGCATGCTAGCACTCTCACTGTGGGTGGGAGGAGTCCAAAGACATTACTGTTAAATGAATTGGTCCCTCTAAATTGCATTGACATAAACATGGTCTCTGTGGTGCCACAATCCAAATGTATCATCTCCAAAACCTTGTTCCCAACCTCTTTCATTGTTCCCTTGATTTGAGTACAGTTAAATCAAATAATGGCATATTACACGGCTGGTAAGTATACAACAATTATGATAAAGCCGCCATAATTGAGTTAAGCATCCTGTCATCATTACTAATTAAAACACTGCAATACAGACAACATTTACACTCCCAATTTATATCTGGGTAAATTAATCTCACAGCCGACAGATTGTTTTTCCAGTGACAGAGTTAACAGGAGGCAGTTTTGCATAGAAATACCTGAACAAACAAAGAGCACTTCTGGGAACTGGCTTGTTTTTTCACAAAACCTTTTTGCATCTGAAGTCTGTTTCATTGTCAGAGACACAATATCATCAAAAGCTCCTGTTATTGGCTGTCAACCTCTAGCGTAAAATGGTTTTCTTGGAAATTGCTGGTTAGCTGGCAAAGCCTCATTTTCTGGCTCTGTAGAGCCAAATTCATGTTTTTGGTTTAAATTTACGACTGGTATGAGATTAGACCAATGGTTGGGCGGAGGAAACCTGAAATACAGGGTGAGCTAGTTGAAGAGCTCAGTTCATAGAGCATCAATCAACCTGTTTAAAATTTAAATTTGATGTTGTTAATGATAACAAAACCCAGCACTTAAGTGGTTTTTCATGACTTATTTAGAGAGATGAAAGAATCAAAAAATTTATAAAATATCATGATACCCTTTCGCAAAACACTTTAAGGTGGGATTAAAAAAACTTTTTCCCTCGTCTCCATGTGTTTAGTAACAATATGATGAGGGGTGTTGAAATCTCTTACACCTCACTGGCTCCCCGCAGTCACAGCTAAGCAGCAGCTGACTTGTTTAGGGACAAGTCAGCTTTGCAGCTCGAGGTAATGATGTGGTGATGATGTGTGGTTTGTGTGCCCAGGCAGCAAGCTGCAGGATTCAAAAGCTCAAACAAGACTGATCATTTTGCAGACAAGAAAAGTAAGAAGGCGGGATATTGTTGTTGAATTTTAACCATTTATTCAGCCTAACATGAGATTAATGCACTCATTTTGTCCACGGTCATTGTTTAAAAAAAAGAAAAGAAAAAAGAAACTAGTATGCAAAGAGTTCTGACGCAGGTTTTATGCTGAGTGCTGAAGTCAGTGTTGTTACCGCACTTCCTGCCGTTTCTGGATATCACCATATCTACTTATGATTGGCCTGAGTGACCCTAGATGTAAGTCATCATTCTGGGTTTATGAAAGGTTTTACGAAAGAAACAACAATCTCAAACCAATTCTCCCTGAATTGTGCCGAACACTTTCCCTCCATTATTTGTACATTTATACGGATGTGTTTTTAAGACTGAATTCCAACATGTTCATTTTCCTCTTTGGCTGCTGTTTTTAGACCAGAGATACACTGATCCGATATTAACATCTGTATCGCTCCTTATATATATATTTTTATAAAACATTCTAGAGTATCGATGATAATGTACCCGATCTGTGAGGGCAGATCTATCCTGTCTAATTCTATGATTTATGCTCTGAGCAAAGTCATGCTTTATTATTTATTATTTCACATATTTAGAATTTCTGAACTATTTGAAAGGTTTTGTTGTAGTTTTTACGTTTGAACAAGGCAGTGAACCTATTGTTTTTGTCAGTTTCTGTTTCTTTATTATTTATTTTATATAGCTTAATTGCACTCACTGAACAAATTACAGAAGCATTGTTTTTACATGTTTGACCAAGCTTGTGAAGCTACTGGTGTATTTAAGTGTGCTGGATGGCTGCAAAGTAATAAAATAAATTTGTAGTCCAGTACATTTATGTTTGTGTTTAAAAAAACGAAAGAAATGTTTTAAGTCAGTTCAGTGCTTTTTTTCTGTATCGGATCGGTATTGGCTGATTCTAAGCTTTGCATATCTGATTAGGTGAAAAAAGTCGATCGCCGCATATCCATTTAAGACTCTCTAAATTTAATATTCTTTCCTGATAATGCCATCTATTTTATGAATTGCACTAGTTCCTCCCACAGTAAAACAACTACAGAACATAATTTTGCCACTGCCATACCCTCGGCTATTGAGAAACGATTACTTCCTGTAGTAGACTCTGCAGAAGTTATAAACTTTTACCCAATCGTTAACGTTTGGCAACAACGCATGCAATGTGCCAGTTCAACACTATGAAGCTTACCAGAAATTCTACCAGAGAAATCCATCTCAATGGGAGAAAGCCCAGTCAGAGCCCTGAAGGGCGATGAGAATTGAGCGGAATTGCATGAGAAAACGATGGCATACCTAACAAGTCATAAATTGAAAATACTATCTGACTTCAACATAATAATATCATAAACTAAGTTAGGTCTCTTTTGTTTCTTCTCTTTCTCTTTAACACATGGTGTAACAGGAGTCTTTGGAAATCCAATCATCGCCGATCAGCTGTGTCCATTTATAAATAACTACACAGTAAACTAATAATAGAAGCAATAACACATACCCTGCATGGTTTCAGTTTGCCAGAGGGGATAAATGGACTACTGGGGATTATTTTTGGGGACTGAGTCCAGCGGGACCCTTTCGCTGTAACACTGGTCCCATCATATGCGGCGGAGCAGTCAGCCAACTTGGCACTTACTTGACAGGGCTGTTGCCAAAAGACACCTACTTATTACAACTAATAATATTTCCTGCCTCTCCTGCTTACAGGTCAGTTGTGTTGTCTTTCACAAGGGAGGCATTGTGTTTGGCTTCGTCGTGTTTTGACCTGTGGCATCACAGCAAATAATAAAGCCCAATGTATTTGTCACTTCAGAACAAAAAAAAAGTCAATTGGTATTTTCAGACTTTTCAAATGAGTAAGTGAGGTGAAGAAGTAGATTTCTGCTGTCTGTGATATAACTGTGACTCAGAGTGAAAAATAAGACATTGGGATATGAGGAAATGAGGTGAGAATATGACATACATAGCTAAACCACATTGACACAGCAACCTAAAAGTATAATTACCCTTACTTTTTGTACTTGTACAGGAAGAACGTTGCATTACTTGTTGCATTATGATTTCAATGAAATGTTTTCCCTTTTTTTCAAACAGTAAAGAAAATAAATGCTAACTCTTTGCCCCTTCATCCTTCCAGACTTTCACATCTTTTGTCTTTTCATGCTGCCAGCTTTCAGGTTCACACAGAAGCTGTCTGCCAACCGACCACGGGTCTCTTTGTATACTTCTTGACTGAAAGAATGTTCTCTATAGTCTAATGTAAGGAAATATAGATTTATAACTCCATTAAATGTATAGTCACAATAACTATGGTTTGATTTGGAGCCATAATCTGTAATTTTATAGACATAAACACACCAAAGGACGTAAAAAAGACTGCAATATAATATTGAGAATAACAGACAATTAAATTGTATGCCACATTGCATTGATGCAGTTTTTACTGGTTTTATTGGTATAACTTTCAGATAAACTTCATTTTTGTTATATTTATAAAAATGAACACAAATAAAAGCTTGGAATATATTACTTGGTTTCATTTTTTTAATGGAAGAACTGAAATAAATAAATTTTTCATTGTTGTACAGTACATATTCTAAATCATTTCCTGTAGAAACTCAGACTACTCACACTAAAAACACACATTACATCGAGATCACAACACAAAATGCTCAGCAGGGTTTAAAAAATGCCTGCGGCAAAACTTAAGGAATCAGCGGAGCAGGTTCAAATTTCTGTTCATGACAACTAAATGGAAAATATTGAACAGACAACGTGTCCATGACCGAACAGCATAGAGGACATTCAGTTTGCTGCGCTATATAACTCTGCTGCACCATTAAACAAAGGTTTAGAGGGGTGATGACATAACATTATACAGGATAATATCACTGTAAAGGTGAATGTTAGCTTCTGTAGAGCTACTCGAATGGGAAAATGAAATAAATCTTCTGAGGAGCAGTTTGAAACCAAGACGTCCCAGTTTGAAGTTGCCTGGTTCACCACCATAAGAGAGAGTTTATAACTATTTTAGGTCCCTTCTGACCCTTTGAGACCAGGGTTGATTTGGTTGAGTAAGAAAAATGGTCCACATGATACCCCTGAAATGGATCCCTTCATTGGGTGTCTACGTTTCCTCTTAAACTGCAGAAAAACTTGGATTTCTTTTTACTTTTGACAAGTTCAGCATGGAAATACCCAGTTTGAAAAAAGCATATTGGGCTGTTGCAGAGGTTTTTGAAGCTATTTTACCATCTGATTAACAATTCTGGGGAAGTGTGAGCCATCATGCTGCATAGACAAGAGTCTGTAAATAAAAATGTTAAATGTAAACACCAGTGAGTGCGTACGGTATTTATAGCTTAGTGGTTTCCATTTTGCAAACTAAATGCACTGACTATGTATATTTAAGCTAATTAGTGGTTTACATCTGAACAGCCAAAAGGCAATTTATAAATCATTTCCAACTTTTTTTTTTTTTTTAATTTTTTTTTGGAAAGAAAGGAGGTACAATGGCTGGATACTGGGAAACTGCAATTTATTTTCTGCATTACATTACCTTAAAAGCGCAGAGAATAAACATCACACTCATAGTGCTTGGCAAATGTGTACATAACCCGAACTTCTACAGATTTGGCTTTTTTTCCAGCCACAAAACCCCACTGTTTTTCATTAGAATTTTATATTATAGACCAGCATGAGGTAGGTCATAATTTATAAATAAAAATCTGAAGTGTGGCCTCTTTACAGTAAAACTTAAAAATAAAACCCACTCACGTAGTTATTAAAAAGAGTCCACCTGCTCTATAAAAAGTCAGCTGCTCTGTAAATGTTTTAGAGGTGTGTTAGAGAACACTAGTGAAAAAAAAGCATCATGAAGATCAAGAAATGCAACCTAAAGGTCAGGAATAACATATTGAAGAGGTTTAAAGCAAAGTTTGGTTTAAAAACTATATTAATTAACTCGTGATTAAATTAGGGTTAGAGTTCACAACTATTAGTCAGAGTTTCCACAAATCTTGAGTTTATGGCAGATTGTTGAAGAGGAAGCTGTTATTAAGTCATGCTAGGCATGGCTGGCCATTATGTGGTCATCTTGAAAATTATGGTAAAATAAAATTAGCTTAAGTCATTTTTTACCCCTTAAAGAAAATATATTAACTACATCTTTTTGATTATTTTAAAGTGTAGTAGTCACAAAATGCATTTTTGGAGCTATAATTTAATAAAAAGTAAGTATTACTTATGGAAATGTATCTGAGTTGCTTTCACTTTCTTTTCAGATAAAAACACAGCGGAAACAAGAAATTGTTACTGACCGTAACAATCCATTGAGATGTGAGTTTGGGGTTTACGAGCCGCACCTCAACGCGCCGCTTTCTCTTCCTCAAGCTTCCAGGCGAGTCCTTTGATTGGCTGCCAGTGACATCATGCTACCTCGTGTCTGGGACTGGAGGCAGTTCAAGCCACACCGCCCCACGCCCCGTACCCCCTCAACCTCCTCCCCACGGAGGGACGCAGCTCCGCAGGCCCCTCCCACCGCGAGGCCGGGCCTCACTGTACGCATAGAAAGCGCATTTCATATTAATGAAGACGCGCATTGGCTCACAGTCTCGTCAATATCGCTGGCAGACTTCCTTCAATATTATATGTAGGAGAGCAGGGTAAAAGTACCAATGAAAGAAAAAATGTTGCCGATCCACAACAAGGCTGGGACGGACTGAATGGAGGCAGCGCTGTCAGCGGGGGGAGATAATAAATCAGTCTGCAGTCAAGCCCGACACTCACCGGTAAGCGCAAAATACAAGTTATCAGTGTCGCAAGTTGTTGTTTAAACGCACAGACGTAGAGCGATTATAAATAATGAAATTGAATATCAAAGGAGTGTTTTATTGTGCCCTTTTTTTAATTTTATTTTTTTATACTATTTCAGAAGCGTGTTTTATTGAGCTTTTATTTCTTTATTGTACCAAAGTTACAATAAAAATGCCGAATTCAGCCTCGGCATCAGAATATGTTTTATTTTCCTTACACATGCTGCTGTGAAATTGGATTTCCTTCAGTCTGCAGCTCTCCTCATCTCTGCCTCATCACATTCTCGGCACGTTCTCCTGCCGGTTTCTTCAATGAATTTGGTCATGAATGATCACTGCTTCTTTTCTGCTGAACCTGCACAGGCAATGCTCGGGACAAGCACAGCTCTAGGCGGGCGTCTTTACATAACATGCCAGGAGGACATGCTTATTAAAACCCCCTTTGATCAGAAATGAATTACCATCCCCTTTTTTTCCCTCTGATAGCCTACCCTGACTTTCTATTTGGGTGAGGGACAAAGCTGCAGCATGGCGTTGATGCAGTGTTTTCTTCTCTTGTTCTAAAAGCTTTGGATCAGACGGGGAGCAGAGTTGGCATGAAAAATTCAACATCACACACATATGTGATGTACAGTATCTGGGGGATGATTCATGTTAACTGCTCCCACAGTGATTTAGTTACAGGATGCCCTCTGATGATCTCACCGTTTATTATTAGTGGTCAGTCTGTCACTCCTAAATTTTCCTTCTAACTTGGGTGTAGCCCCTGCAGGTGTTGACAGTGCTAATATTTGGCTCCACTGTTCACATTGCATTGCAGTTTGCATGTTGATCTGTCAGTAAAGCGTTTGAGTTGTCAGAGTCTTTCATGTGGCTTGTCCCTGCCTTCGCAGAGCTGCTTGTTGAGTTCTCCGTAGACGTCCAGCCCTCGGCCTCCCCATGCCTCCATCTCCCCTCGACGACAGAATTGTGGTGGCGCTGCCAAGGCCGATCCGACCTCAGGAACTCCAACTGCGCCTGGACACCAGCTACCTGGACTCAGTCACCAGCAGCAGCAGCAGCGACACAGTCATCAGCACCACCGTGGTGAAGATCCGGGCGACGGCCAATCTTGTGACGTATATGCCCTCATCCAAGGGCTCCACGCGCTCGTTGTCGTGTGGATGCAGCAGTGCCAGCTGCTGTTCTGTGACTACCTATGAGAAGGACAGCCAGAGCCTCGGCCACAGCCAGGTGAGCGCCAGCAGCCCCAACCTCAGCTATGCCGGGCCGCCCACGCCGATGGTCGGCAAACATGAAGCGCTCAGCACTCCCAGCCTCACCCAGGGCCAGCTGAAGCCCCTAGCTCCCCTTAGGGTCATCCACCCCAATGAGCTGGCCAAGCGGATGACCTGCTGCCCGCTGGGGCACCCCATCGGGCCTGTCCCCGTCATCATCGACTGCCGGCCCTTCTTGGAGTACAACAAGAGCCACATCCGCGGGGCTGTGCACATCAACTGCTCCGACAAGATCAGTCGGCGCCGGCTGCAACAGGGCAAGATTACTGTGCTGGACCTCATCTCCTGCCGCGAGGGGAAGGACTCCTTTAAGGGCATTTTTTCCAAAGAGATTGTGGTTTACGACGAGAGTACCACAGACCCCAACAGGCTGACATCTGCGCAGCCTCTGCATGTGGTCCTGGAATCACTGAGGAGGGAGGGCAAGGACCCCATCGTCCTCAAAGGTAACAAGAAGTCAGACATAATAAGAAAAGAAAGACACAACAAAGGGAACACACTTTCCTGGGAGTTGGTTTGTTTGGAAGAATTACTTGGATAGGAAAGCTTTGGGGTAAAGAGTAGAGGTGCAAATGGTGACTCTCAGTCTGGTAACCTCTGACATTTATCTTTCTGCTTTCCCAGTACTTCCTCTCAACACTCACAGCAATTTATAATACCACATTCAGCAGACATTCCACCAATTATCAAAGCTAAGCACGTAGGCACCGGGTAGTATGCGATTCCGGTGGTATAACCTTGAATTCCTCAGAAACACAGATAGAAACAATAACATCTATCATGATCTAACTGCTTGCCAACTACTTTTTAAAAAGCATTTAAATTTGTGCGTGCAGTTTCTTTAGTTTCCACACTTTAGGCGTCTAAAATGTTGGTGTTCTCTAAAAGCACAGAAGTAGCCTTCTGTTAGCCAGCTGAACGGCAGTGTGTAGCAACAGGTGGAGCAAGAGAAAACCAAATCCCTCTGTCACTTCCTCTGGCGTTCAGTTAAAAAATGCTTTGTCAACCAAAAACAGAAATCATACATATAATGGTTAATTTTTTAAGAAATTGTAAATATGACTTGAAACTGATTGCTAAAATTATACAATGTAATAATAATGCTATCTGAAACGTTTATTTATGGTAATTCTTATGCTTTCTAATACGTAGATTAAAGCAAAACCTATTACTAATTCATTTAGTTCTTAAAATATTTTACCTTTTCTTGTTCTAACTCCAGTAACTAGCCTGCAGTTGGCTGCTTTACAGACGACTACTCATCTCTTATGAACTCACAGTATAGCATTAATAAAAGTGATGGGTAGCACCTTCAGATATTACCGTACTTCAGCCCTCACCAGCCACTTTCTATATGACAAATATTAGGCCTTTTAGCTATTAGTAAAATAAGCAATTTAGTGAGATGGTCATCTTTGGCTTGCTGCCACTTTTTTTCCAACTTTTGTGTGTGTTTAAAGTACAACACAAGTGCAACAAGCAGAGTTTAGATGGTTAATTTGGGTAGTTAGTATGTAGTTTGCTGCTTTAACTGGAGCACCTTTAATGTCTACACAATGACGTTTTGTTTTTTTTACTGGAAATGTCTCAAATTTGTTTTTCTTGCAAGCGGGGAAGCGGGGAGTGCGGTGCTGCTCTTCACTTCATACGATTACAGAAAACCGTACTGAGTGCTACGCTTTCATTTCATTAAAAGGACTTTAAACCACAGGAATGGTGTGATGGGGGGGAATGCAGTTGGGAAACTGCAACATTTTACCCTGCATATGCATAATGCTGAGCGTTTACATCCTCTTCATTCATCAACACATGCTTACCCTCTTTAGCCTCTTCTTTATGGCAAACATTACATTTTGCATGAGGTGAGAAGCAGCTGTTAGTAAATAAGGCAATCTGCTGAGATGACAGTCTCTGGGTTGTTGCCATGTTTTCTATCTTTGGTGTGCTGCGTGTTTGAAGCTGTGTGCCACGTTGGAGGCTTGGCTGGGAGTGTTTTTTTTAATTTTTTATAATGCCCCGCAGTCACCATGTTGCTGTTAGATCGGAGCACCTTGATCCTTTCTCTTCATGCCTGTTCCCCTGCTCCTCCCCCCTCCGGTCCGTCTGTGGACTTTGATGAAACGAGGCTCCTCTCCAGTTTCTCATCTTGCGCTGGTGTCTGTCTGAAGCTTGGCTCAGTGGGAGGAACAGGCGGACCGTCTTACTTTTTCTTCGTCTGGTTTAAATTCATCTAGTCATCTTAAAGCCTCTTTTTTTATATTACATTTCTTTTCATTTAGTTTTATTACATCCTAGTCTAACACAGTGCAAGAGAATGACTTATATTTCACCAAAAGGTTATGATGATAAATAGTTTTTCTGTTTTCAGATTTATTTACACGTACCCCATTATTTGCTGTGTTACCACCAAATTATAGTCAGGATTTACAGGTAAACATGGCTGCTTCCTTTCCTCCTGCAGCTGAAAGCAGATATAGATTATGTTGAATCCATCTTTAATAGCCATAAACAGCTCCTTGCTTGTTTTGGGAGGATGTCGCTGAGCTTCAGAAACAGCAGGTGATCAGTGAGAGGCAGAAACGGTTAGACAGGAACCAAGATGCTGCTGGCTCAGCCAAGAGGCAGAAACGCGTCTCGAGTTTTCAGTTCTCAGAGAGATGGCGACGCTCGAGAGGTTTCATCCCTTGTCAGCGGATATTTCTGAATAATCTGGTCCCAGCTGGATTTTCTGCTACTTTTGATAAAAACAAAACATGCAGCTGTCATGCTTCAAATATAACATAGATGACAAATGGGTGTTGCTGTTACACGTGGTTAACGTCTTTAGAGGAACCTAAAATAAACCTGGGCTTTAAATAAGTTTGAGGTTAACATTGTTGATCCCCAGAGATCATGGATTGCTCTTCAACTTTCTAGCTATAAACACAAAAATTAAAGTCAGAATTTTCTACATCAACAGTGCTTCTGCCGATGTTTGCAGTTTGAAATATGTGTATACTGTTGATATTTACTGACACACTAAAGATGTGTAAAAAACCCCATTATATTTACTCCTTTTTTTCATAATGTCACATTTATATAAAAATGTAATTAAAACTATTAGTACCCGTGGTGGTTCATGCGTGGATGGCACCCTGGGCAAGAACCTTAAACTGCCACTCTACATTCAATAAAGTGCTCTCTTTCTGCCCCAAATAAATCTTTATTTGTTAAAAGGTAGCATAACATGAACTTAAAACTTAATTGTCTCAATCTAAAGTCACCATAATACTAAAAGATTTGGAAATGGTTTTCTTTATGTCGACATTAATGTCAAATTTTATAAAAAATGTTCCTTCAAAAAGGAAAATAGTTCCTTATTTAAGAGTATTTGAATCTTCAAATCATATACCGACGTCAGTGTTACTAGCCGCCTGTGGTTTACGGCCATATTTTGTCTCAGTGATAAATAAGTAATATAAAAGTTGTCTAGAGAACAACTGGCATAGCTATTTTTCTCCTCAGATTTCACCTAACACTTTTTTTTTTAACACAAACATAAGTAAAAATGTGTGTGATTTATACTTATTTTAGTTAATCACAGTGTTTAGGAACTCAGCAATGCAATTTATATTAGAGAGTTTCTTTTTTATTTTTTCTGCACATTTTTACCAGAATTACTAAAAATTGTGTTTTTGTAGATCGCCTGTGCCAAGCTATTTTATTTAACCAAAGGTTTTTGCTATCGTCCTCTGAGAGTTCTCTTTGGGAGCATTTGTGGACAACGAGAAATAAGTTAAGTTACGATGAATGTTATATTGTATAAATAAATAAAAAAGAAAATGACCTCTTGCTGAAACACAATAAGCTGTTAGGAAAGTACCTGAAACCTTTATTGTTTTGCTTTCACTTATGATTAGAGACCTCAGACAAAACAAGGAAACAGTTAAGACAACTTCAGGACAGCCCGACCGCAAAGCAGCAGCAGAAAAATGCAGTTTATTCATACCTACTGAATAAATTACATTTACCAACTGATGATAACTTGCCAGAAAAGTTTACATTTAACAGATAGGGGATTGTTATATCTTTTGCGCTGCGTGAGTTACAAAAGCCAGTACAAAAAAAAATTTAAAAAAGAAAAAAAGTAATCTCAATAAAAGAAATTGCAATGATTACTCATACTACTACTTGTTTAATTTTGATCTCATTATTTACATATTGTGCTATAACCATGTGTAAACTAATAAAAAACATGTGAGTGACTTTTTAAAAAAATGTTTTACAAATACAAACTAATTAAGTTGCCAATTAGATTATTTAAAATCTGAAGTGGAAGATGACCAAGGAGGACTAAATGTAAGAAAATGCCAAATAGAAAATAAGCTGCTTATTTAACTATACAGGATTAAGTTTAAAACTATATTAATTTTAGGCTAACTCCTAAATGTGAGTTTTTTTTCTGAAGGAAACATATTGTTACTCAATTAGATAATTTTTTTGTTGCCTGCTGCATTATTATTTTACTTTAATTCTAAGAATTAAAATTTTCATAAGGATGCTCTTTGTTGTTTTGATAAAGACAAGAATCAGGTCACATTAATTTCATAAGGATAATTGAAACTTGTGGTTTTGTCGCTGCTCAGACTTTAAAAATGAAACAAATGAGGAAATACTTTCGGCCTAAGTCAAAAGTCCCTGTTCTCTAAAGTCACTTTAGTTTGGTCACATCTCCTATAATCACTTCCCTCTCTTCACCAAAATGTAATTATTTCCATATGATAGTGTGGGATTGGCTGTGTGCTTAGGCTAATGTCCCTGTCAATGATTAACAATCTGTTTCATGAAAACAACAACTTTCAGTGGAGACTCCCACCTGCTTCCCACCCTTGGGGAAGTGGTGAGAGTTTTAGATGGCCTCACATGGCATGATGTCAGCCCTCGCATTGTGAACAATGCTCAAACTGATACTTGGACACCCCCTCCTCACAGTGCCGAAGGGAAACTTTGGCCTGTGGCATCGCTGTTGCAAACAGGTGCAAGCCGGTTCTTTGTAGAAGCGCACATGCCCAGAAGAGTGTTTAACCCTGAGTGTGCCTGTTTTCCTGGTGTCTGAGTTGAGTTAAGCTAGCTGCAAAGATAATTCAGAATTTACGTTCAAATCCAAACTGAGGCATTCAAATTAGAACCAAATTAAAATGTGCGTAGCTTCAAAGATGGACTTCATCAGATACAGTATGTATGCAAAGTTTAATAGTGTTAGTCACAACCTGAGCCATGTGTTGGTCAGACTAAGTATTTTTAGCTTTGGACTCTTCCTGGGGGAATTAACCATCAACCCATGCTGTGTTGGCTCAATGCATTGCTCAAACTATGAGCCTTAGCTTAGATAAAGAAAAGGTTGAAATAAATTCAATAGGATGACCAGGATACATTTAAATGAAAAGGTTATCTAATTCATGTCATTGGGTTATGAAAGCAAAATAAAACCCAAGTTTTACATTTTAGGGAAGCTATTTTTGTTCTTTTTTTTTTTTGAAGGGAAAGCCAAAGATAGCATTGAGAACCATCTGCTTACCTTTGGTCTTCTGTTATTTTTGCTTTTCTGTTTTTGCCAATAGTATGCCTAAGTCAGTAAATACATGTTGACTTTTTAACACTATTTTTATTTGTACTTAAGCCTAACATCAATAATTTTGGGGTTAGAGGAATCTGATTTTTGTAATCTGCTGCACTGCTACGCCTATACGTGATTGCATCAACCAGTTGTCGTATTAAAAGGCTGCATTGGTTTCTGTGTTGTCAGGAGGCCTTAGCTGCTTCAGGCAGAGCCATGAAAACCTGTGCGAGCACTCGCTGCACCTCCACGAGGGTTTGGAAACGGGCGCGTCTGCCGGCCTGACGGGGCCTCTACCTCACTCCCTGCCCTCCACGCCGGACATCGAGAACGCAGAGCTGACCCCCATCCTGCCCTTCCTCTACCTGGGGAACGAGCACGACGCTCAGGACCTCCACCTGCTGCAGCGCATGAACATCGGCTACATCCTCAACGTGACCACCCACCTGCCTCTCTACCACTACGACACCGGCCTGTTCAACTACAAGCGCCTGCCGGCCACCGACAGCAACAAGCAGAACCTGCGGCAGTACTTCGAGGAGGCGTTTGAGTTCATCGGTAGGAAGTTCTTAAAACTGAAAAACTAAACCGCTTACATTCTCAGATTACGTAGAAGCATGTACCTGGGAGGGTGCAAACGCAAAAAAATTACTTTTTTGTTGCTCCTACTTTTTTTTAAAAATGGAAAGAATTAAAGGTGGAAAAGTTGTGAATCATCACTGGATTGTGCCTTTAGCCACACACTCCTACACATTGCTGGATGTAGCTGCTGTAACTTTAATCTAGCATTTAATTGTTACTTTTTTTATGAAAACAACGTAGCACATCCTTGCCTGAGACATATTTTGTAGACATATTTGGGCCTTGTTGGTCTTGCTTTTGCTTTTCAAAGCATTTATTGAGATACTGGATTGTGTGCGCACATTTTAAATCAAATAGTGTGACAGCTATGCGGTGGTGGTGGAAGTGACAATAGCACTTACATATCTGAAAGGTCACCCCCCTATTGAACAATGCTGTCGTAGGACGTGCCAATCCGAAAAGGTCAGAAGCCACGACATTTTGTCATCTTGTCATGCACTTTATCTCAGATGTAAATAGCTAAAAAATTGCAAACCTTTGAGTAAACTACCTGAATCTCTCTAAAACACCCCTATTAGTCTGTTTTTCTCAAAAGTAAAATCCTGTTTTCACGTTAGTTACCAAGCATCTTTATATCACCGAGGTGCTAAATAATAAACTACTCCAAATGCATAATTTACACCAGAGCCACAGAGATGATTCATAGTTGCAGCAGTACTGATTTTTTTTGTGTGTGTGTGTGTTTACAGAGGATCAATAGCGCAGTTTGTGTTGACACAAAGAATTATCTGGTAAATACTCCCTGTGGCGTCAGGAAAAAGATGGTGTGTTTCTTTCATTCATGCTCCACAGTTTACGTAGGTCTAAATGTTTTCACAGTATCATTACCTGGTGTGAAAAAAATCACAATACATTTGAAACAAAGTCATTTTAGATATAATTCTATTTATTTTCAAATTGCATTTATTTAACAAAGGGTGCTACTTTCATAACATTTAAAATTACCTGTTCTCTTTGTGAAGTAAAACATATTCGAACTGTTTAAATTGTCTCTCCTGTAAATGAGAAGTAGTAAGCTTCTTTCAGCCAGCTGACCACCAGTGTGCAATTACAGGTGCAGCAGAGAAAACTCTGGCTACTCTTAGATTTGCCCTGGTGTCACACTACAGTAGGAATTACACGACAAAATATTTAAATAGCCTTTGAAACAGTTTCGAACTGGTTGGTGATTGCAGTCTAAGCCTAGAAACTGCAAAACTACATAAATGTTGCTAAATCAAGATAATGGATGAAGTCAGTGCAGTTGGCTGCTTCTCTAACGGATTTTTATTTTACTTCTCTAAAATAAAACGTGTTTCCTTTTTAATTAACTACTTCCCATCATTTGTAATAAAACTAGTATGATGGCATGAAAAGGATAAAAGAAAAAAATAGTCTCAGAAAACCATATGTAATGTTTCTTTGGCATTTGAAATGTAGTCAGTAAGGAACTTAAAGCGTTCTGTTTTATTTCTGATCATGAGAAACGCCTCCAGTTGTTTTGATATGAGGTGATTTCCAACACTTCAATGCCGAAACATTTGAAATGTCACTGAAAATCAGGTACTTCTCCAATAACAGATTAGAATAAATAAGCGCAGCAGCAGTTGTGTCAACAGAAGTCTTTGTTTGCTATGCTACTTCCTACTTCCTGTGTGAAAATAAAAAAAAAATCCTGAAGATATTATGTTCGTTAGCTTGGAAAAAAAAAAAAAACGTAGATGAAAGCTGATCATGTGATGATCAGCTTTCATAGTTTGGAGAATTTGAGAATAACATCAAGAGCACATCTTTGAAAATATAAAACAACACAAATATTGAGGCAGTTACTCTATTATTGCCTTTAGAATAGGTGAATTATAGAGTATTAGGCATGAGCCGGTAAACCAGTTTTAAAAAAGTTTTTTTTTAAATGTTCTTTAGGTATATGGGATATCAAGTAACACAGCTCGGCCCCTACCCCACCTGTTGCTGTCTGGAAGAAGTCTAAACTATGTTTTTAAATCCGGTTTATACCAATTTGGCTGTTTGAAATGTGGAATCTAAAAAAAAAACTTATATTAAGTTCACAGTTTTATAACTACAGTTTGCACAGGACAAGCTGCTTGACAGCTTCTTTAAGAAAAAAATGATACTGTGGTGTAAAATATAGTTTGAAATATTTTTAATGCATGAAAAAAAATGCTCCACACAATCAGTTTCGGATCAAAAGCATAAGTATGCAGTTAACCAAAATACATTTCTTCTTTCTTCTGCCTTACATTTGCAGTTTTCTTTTTCACTGTTTTGCATTTTTATTGGATAAGACGAATTGTTTTCAGTGAGAGACTTGTATCGACCATGCGAACATTTGTTCTCACCAAATGAATGTTTTCTGCTTACACAATTTGATGGGGATCATAAATATACTTCAGAAACCTTAACTGGCCCAAATGGGGATTAGAGCCAAAATGGAAATATGGTGTAAATACATTACATTACACATGTAGTTTGAGCATTTTTATGATTATTTATCTTTAGTATTTATCTTTAGTATAGATGACAAAGCAAACTAGTGGTTTATGTACAAGAGAAATGTTTTAATCCCTAAATATGCAAGATTTTTAATTTTGTTTTTTCGTTATTGAGTATTAAGCATACAATTATTTCTTTAAAGGTCAAAACAGACGGAGTTTTTTGATTTTTCCTGTGGTCACTCTCAATGCAGAACTTCAAAATGTGACTAAAGAGCAGTAAAGAAAAGCAGTTCTCTAGATTCCTATTCTTATCAATGGGGAAAGAGTTGACATTTGATAAAAGGCCCTAATCTTACGCGTGGCTATAAAGGAAGTTGTAACGTGTTATCGAGCAGGATGACTGAACTTCCTCTTCGAGAAGTAACCGTCCATGTTTCCATATTTAGATCTTCTTCTCCTTCCTTTCTGCAGAGGAAGCACACCAAGCAGGTATGGGCCTCCTGATCCACTGCCAGGCGGGCGTGTCGCGATCTGCCACCATCGTGATCGCCTACCTGATGAAGCACAGCTGGATGACTATGACCGATGCCTACAAGTTTGTGAAAAGCAAAAGGCCCATCATCTCGCCGAACCTCAACTTCATGGGCCAGCTGCTGGAGTTCGAGGAGGACCTCAACAATGGAATAACGCCACGGATCCTCACGCCGAAGCTGATCGGCGTGGAAACCGTCGTCTAGACGAGCCGCTCGACCCAACGCTCTTTGCTGTGACTCTGGCTGCTGTACAAACCGGTTGGAGGTGACAAAGAGAGACGGTGTGTGTGTGTGTATTTTATTTAAAAACCTCCTCAACTTCGTCTTGGAGTCTCTTGAGATCGCGACCTCTTGGTTGATGATGAGAGACGGAGGAGGCGACGAATCAGGTGGGGAAGGAGGGAGGAAGAAAATCAATTGTGCTTTGGCGCAGTTACATATAAAAAGGGACTGAGGCACACAGTTTGCAGACTCAGGCAGGGTTTGCCACAGCAGTGCCTGTCTAAATATAAAAAAAATAATAAAAGATAAAAGATAAGGACTTGTTTGGCGTGTTAATCTTGTTGTTCTATTTTTATACTGGGATTTTAAGGGGATGACCATGACAAGCCAACAAAGGCTTACTGTGCAATAATTTCCGCTGAATGCAACCTTGATCTTATGTGTGTATATATTGGTAACGATCAAGAAAAAAACATTTCCAGCTCTTTGCTGAAGAACCATTTTGATTATAATGTAACAACTGTTCAGCTCTATATGTGTTTATGGTGCATACAGTAATGCTGTAAGATTTGGCGCTGATCTGTGCGAGAACCAGAGAAGAAGAAGGAGGAAAAGAAGAAGAAGAAGAAGAAGAAGAAGAAAAAAGGTTTTACTTTAAGTGCAGCTTATGGGATTTTGTTTGCTGAAGCATAACTTCATATCTTGTGTGCTCGCTTCAGCGTGTTGGTTTTGCCATTCGTGCGTCCGCGTATATTTTTAGCAATACGCATACTACCAGACAGCCATAAGAGCTCTTTTTATGCATGGCTGCTGGTGGAGAAGAAGAAAAAGAAGAGAGAGAGAGAGAAAGAGAGAGAGAGAGAGAGAACGAGCGCTGAAATAATCGGGGAATATCATAAAACAGGGCTACTGCTGATGTTTAATGTAACACAAGGGAGGATTTTCACTGCCTGCTTCTGTCTCCTCTGTTTGTTTTTGCTCCACTTCATCCATTAGCCGGCTCTGTTGCACTGTACCTCACCGTGCGCCGTCTCTGTCCACTCGCATCCAATATTCTTGGCAATGCCCCGCGTTCCCAGCTATCACTCAGCCAAGTTCTACGGTAGCAACGTTGAGGTGTGTGCTTCAAATAAACACAAATGTCCTGTTGTGGAGTTCAGTTTATCGTGACAGCAGTGGTGCAGCAGAGCGGCGTAACCTTTGGGAGGATTTGTTTTGAGCTGCCTGCTGCTGCTTCAGTGCCTCTACTGATGCCTTAACTCAACTGCGTTGAAAACGATGGCATGCAAAAACAAAAAGCACTAATAACTGAACGAACGTCACATAAGGGAATATAATTTTATAATTTTCTTTTTGGTTCTTTTTGGTTTGCATTTTGCCAAGGTATCACTTTCAGACAAAGTTGAGGTCGTATTAGGAAAAATAACAACAAACATCTTATTTCTTAATGCAAATTTAGTTTGGTAATTTGTAGAGCCAATGTTTCTGATCAAATAAGATAAAACGAAAGCGACATAAATTTTTTTTAGAAGATTTAATTGTAACTTTGAGCCACTAGTGGTGGCATTTTTTTTATTTTTTATTTATTTATTTTTTTTTTTAAGAGAGAAATAGCATCAATTTAATATTAAACAGGACTTGGGGTAAACGTACAAACATTTTCTATTTTTCTCCCACTCACCTTTGATCCATATTAAACATGTACAGAACCTTCCACATTTTCTTCTCCTTAATAATTTATAAATAAACTTTATGACAAGTTCCTTTTATGTGGTGGCGGCAAAATACCACTACATAAATGATTTAAAAGAACACAGCTTTTAATTTTAATACTTTTATTATGCAGGGAAAAATCCAGTGTCAACACAAAATTGGGGTAATCACAAACTCAGTTGCAACAGCAAATGGTAGCCATAAATATTCCAGTTGAATAAAAGTCAGTAATGCAAATTCGATGCAGCTTTTTCCTCATTTTCTAAGTTGATCAGAGTGTCTGGGAACTTTTAGTTTTAAGTCCACAGCTTTCTGCTGCACAGGTGCATAGATACGACATAGATTAGTGTTTTAAGATGAGAGGAGATGCTACTTAAGAAAGGCATATATGTGTTTTTTTTTTGTGTGTCAGAAAATTAAAATGAGGCAATTGCTCCGCGCCAAAGAGAACAACAATTAAAAAATGTAAAATGACTGAAGTTGTGAAGAAAAAAGCAGGACAAGGTTTATATTGCAGCTGCACTCAGTGAGGTAACAGAGGTATAAAAATAATAAAAACCTCCAAAGCTAGAAAAGATTGCCATCTTAGCACCACCAAATCATTATAACAATTTATTGTGAGAAAAGGAAAACGTACTGAATTACCGATTATCCACTTTGCAGAAAACTACTTTACTCCGCACTGCTTAGATGTTATGTTAATTTACTATATTTCATTCGAATAGTGCAAACGTGCAGAAGATGTTTGAATCCACCATATTAGAGCTGGTCTGTTGAAACCTATAAGAAATTTTGTCAAATGAAATCAACATCCATGGTGGGAGATTAAATGCCATTGTAGAGTCTAACCAAAGTTTCTTTCGTGCTCTATTTCTTTTGTTTTTTGAGTTATTGATTCAAGATTACATTATAGGCTTGTGACACAAATGACAGTACTTTAAATGGCCAACTTTATGCCATTTCCAACGTCTGCATAAAGCAGAGCACAAACTTTATACATGTTTTTAAGGAATCTGTGTGTATTGTTAAAAAAAACAACAAAAAAACAAGCATTTAAACACTTATGATCCGAGTTGTCTGAAGCCTTTCTGTTCAGGCCCAAGCTTTCCAAAACATCAGGAGTAGTTTTTCCTCTAAACAAAAAAAATCTTCATTTTAGAGCGACTCCAAAGCTGAGCTGAAGCAGCCTCTTCGTACGCTGTCCCGACTCTGTTTATGTCCGTCAGTCGTCCACAGCAAGGCATAAAATGAAGCACAGGGCTAACAATAACTTTGACAAGGTGCCAAAACCATCATCTGTTTTGCAATCCACCCACTGCATCATCCATTACATCCAATTGAATCCAATAGTTTAGAAAAGATCATCTGTTGTTTGTGAGCAGGAAGAAAGATTGTACAAGTACGTGATGTCTGTTCAAGATGGCTTCGAGACAGAGAACTGCAACAAAAAACATAGTCCCTCGTGAAAAATCATGCTATGCAAAATGAAATCGTCACAGGATGTTTCCAACTATCAGTTGGGAGATTTGGATTTTCTTTGTAAAAGGGAAAAAAAATAATCAAGTCTGTCTTGTTTTTGTTGCTGTCATCACTTGTCTACTGGTGCTCCACAATGAATCTGAGTTTATAAACACCATATATGCTAATAACCATTTAGAGGACATGCATCTTATGCATCTGTGCTTAATATATATATATATATATATAGATATACATAGATGGAATACAAAATGTCTGAGCTGGCACAAAACGAGATACAAGGATGTTTTCATTGAACCTGCTGGTTCCTGCAACTTTCAGTAACAAACGGCTTTTTTTTTTTCATTTTTATTTTGTTCTATTGATCTCTGACTGAAAAATCGGACTTTCCTCCCTTACTGGAGACGAAGCATGCTGTGTGCTTCTGCTCTCTGAGGGTCGTAATGGTGCTCTTCGTCTTTCGTACGCCGTTCTTTCTGTGGAGGTCACGTCCTCACTGACGGCTCCAGAAAGGCATCCGCTCCCGTTCGTTTGGAAACAAGGTTCTGAATTAGGATGACATCGAGCCGTCACGTTCGACGCGGCCTCTTTTCGACTCGGACTTGTTCAAGAGTTTCTGCTTTGGGCTTGGACGCTCTGGTGGATTTGGGCTTTGCTCTTAAGAGTCACTGTATATTTCTCTGTGTCTGTAGTCTACAGTCAAGTATTTACAGTATATGAATACATAAATATATATATATATATAAATATATCTATTTTCTTTGTATGCATATATTCATTACTATTTTTGCACTGACTTACTGAGAAATGGGTTTATTTTTTTCCACAAAGGGTGCTACTATACTGGAGGCCTTCTCCCACACCTTTTTGCATGACTTGCTCAAAATTCCTCAACTGGTCTGTCATCTCTCCTCCTTGAACTGTTGCAACTCAAGCACTGTAATTTTGTAATCCCTACTTGTGAGCTTTGAAATAAAGATGGAAGCTTCAAATTTGGTTCGGTGTCCTGGAGGCCTGTTTTAAACGCAGTTCCCGTTTCTTTCCTGACAGCTTGCTTTGCCAAGACTGAAAAAATGTTTTAAAACTTTTTTTTTTTTTTACCTCAGTGAGCAAAAACAACATCCAATAAAACAATAATAATAAAAAGATTTACAAGGGATAGAAGAAGATTAGTGCTTCTGAGGTCAAAATTAATGGGACGCTAACAAAAAAAAATAAAAGTAAAACTTCAGTCATCTTTTTTAATGAAGAAAATGTGTTGATGATACATTTAAATGTAAAAATAACAAAAAAATATGGAAGTGTTTTTGTGTTTTTGGCTCGAACGCAGTAACCAGAATCAGACTCTCCCAGAAATATCAGACTTCACAACAATAAAGACATTGCAGCGTTTATTTTAAGACCGAGCCTGTGAGCATTTTGACATTTGAGCATGTAGCGTAGGCAGCCAAAGTTGCTAATTATCAACACTTGCCTCCATTCAGCCATGTGTCACATAACTGCTCTAGTTATGAGACTATATTTACTCCACCTTTGCAGGCGTCCGTTGCCTCATGGCTAGCGAGGTACTGAGGGTGTATATGAGGGGGGTGGCCTAGAGGTCAGGGTCTCTCCTTAGGAACAAGCTCAAAAATAGTTTTAGTGTTGTTTCTAATTACAAGCGATGAGTGCCCCGCCTCATTAATCCTTTCCTATCAGCACTGGGCAGGCTGGCGGGACCAGAATAGCCCTGATCTTTGTGCCTCTGCACACAGCTCTCCAGCCAGCACTGCATGGACGTATTAGGCAAAAACGCCCCGAGAGGAGGACTTACCTTTTTTCTGCACACACATATCAAAGTGTGTACATACTTCCCAGTCAGGGGAGGCGGTGAAATAAAGCAGAGAGGACCTCTCTGCGCCTGAGGGCCGCTGCGCTGGTTACCATCAAAGCTGCTCTCTGTCACTGGAAGACATACAAATAAAACTTTAAATAAAACTTTATTAAAAGTTGCATCAACATAAAACGAGGCTTCTCATGTTTAATATGTTCTTACATAGGGGCGAAAGTAGGTTTGAATTCTTGAAGGAACTACGATTGAGAAAATCATCAGTAGCTCATTGTGCAAACTAAAACAAATAAAATCATAAATATTTTACTGTACTGTAGGCAACCTGTATGGATAATGCAGAACGTAGAAGCACTTCCCAAACACTGAATCGGTGGAAATTTGACGCTTTTTGGGTACTATGTTTATAAATGTATATATTAAATAAATATATATATTCACTAAATGCCAGTGAATTTCTTAAACTAAATGGCCAGAGATGCATTTCCTTTTCAATCGCTGTAAAATAATTATTCTTTTAATGCAACCGGATACCAAAATTATGACATAACATAATGAAACGAAGGCAAGAAACAAAACCATCTGACATCTCTGCATAGTGAACTTCCACTTGACCTGATGACATAGGAGGTTGAAAGATGGCCAAAATAATTGTAAACAAAGAGGTCTTACACAAACATTTGAGTTTCAGGGGGATTTGAGAGTTTTATTGACGACTGAGAGTGTAAAACAGTTTTATCCAGTCAGATGGACCTTATTCTTGAGAAACACACTGCAGACACACAGAGGAAGAATTCATCCTGCAAGGACTTAAACCATGGATGTTTGGGCCAGAATATCCATGATGATCCACGAAGGATGACGGACAGTAACCTGAGTGCTGATGCTGAAACAAATGGCGGCAAGAATAACAATCATCTCAGAGAGTTAAGCCAATCTGAATATGTTTATTTATTTTCTGTACTTTTGTCACTAATATTCCCTGCTCTCTAGATTTTTACTCTATTTTGAACCATTCTCTGTAAACATGAGAGATGAATGTGCATGAAGCAAATCCCAGCAGTTTTTGAAATACTCAGAGTAATTAGCCAGGCACCAGTTCAAAATGACTTAATCCATTTTTTTTCCACGTTTGTACTTCTGGAAGTCTGCATGGCTTCATGAATTTATTTGCTATCATGTAATAGAATAAGACACTGATTGTGTTAAGAAGCAACTGAAAAAAGATGGCTCGTTAATTGAAGTGTTTATGTGCCTAAAGTGAACTAATTCAGATAAATCATTCCGCTCATTGTGATGCTGAGATGTTCTGCAGCTTACGCAGGGGAGCGTCAAACCAGGAGCAAAGACAAAAAGACAGACTTACCTTTTCCCAGGAAGGGAAATGGTAAGGCGTAGAGTTGGAAGTGCAGAGACGAGAAAGAGAAGGCCCATTTCACAGAGAACAACCATGAAGGATGGCGATAAAAGTTTCCCTGGACTGACACAGGAGACATGAATATACCTCTGCAAATAGGAAGGAACAGATAAATAAGGATGCAGCTGTAGGAGACAACCTGTGTGAGGAAAGATGTTCAAAACAATATCAAACGCCGTCTCCAGCTCTGCACGCAGAAGAGATAAAAACGCTGTCATCCGCAGCTGCTGAGTCCACAAGATTTTTCTGGGCGATGTGTAATTGGTTGCGGCACACGTTGGACTTTCCCAACGTTCGCCTGTCGTGTGTTGTTACATACCATAACCCACACTGACGACGGCACAAGAAACAGGTCAGCGCTCGGTGTGGCGACACAAAGCTGCACAGTTTGAGCGACGAGATGCTGCAAAGCAACGTTTGGAGTTTATCTGATGTTTCAAGGTTACACTCCCACTTCTGCGATTCATGGGCAAAATGAAGATGATGCACAATATTTGTTTCATTTAGCATGCTAATTTCAATCGTGACTCACTGGATGATGAATATTATTGCACATAACAATGTGGCCCAAAATATCTCAAAGATTCATTCAGTTGGCTTTGATTAAGGTGATTTATCCAGTGCGTCCCTGAATAACACACAACTTATACACAGGTTGTGATAAAACCTGCTGAGAATAACTCTGAGTTCATGACTAATTATGTTTTTGTCACTTGAATTAATTACACACAAGATTACTAAAAGATTCGTTTTTAAAACAGGTTCAAAATGGGGGGGTAAGTTGGGCTTTCAAAATAAGCAAGTGATCTTAAAAAATATGAGTCTTTATGTGACATTATTGCATAAAAGTAGGCTCCAGATTAATGATGGACCCTACAGTGGCATTAAAAGTAATTATATTGTCCTTTCAAAATAAAGCTGGCAATTTCTGTCAGCTGAATTAATTTATTTTATTTTTTATACTCAGGACACAGGATCAAGCTAATCTGACAAAACCTAAAAACAATAAAATGAATAGGATATAACCAGACATATGAACATAAATAACCCCAAAAAAGAAAACTGTATCCACACAAAGAAAAACCAAAACCCAGCGACGAGACACACTGTGAAATGTAAAAGTTCTCTGCCTTTGCTTGTAAGAGAGCAAACTTGGAAAATAAGCAGGGGATTAANCACAGGACAAGCTGCTTGACAGCTTCTTTAAGAAAAAAATGATACTGTGGTGTAAAATATAGTTTGAAATATTTTTAATGCATGAAAAAAAAATGCTTCACACAATCAGTTTTGGATCAAAAGCACAAGTATGCAGTTAACCAAAATACATTTCTTCTTTCTTCTGCCTTACATTTGCAGTTTTCTTTTTCACTGTTTTGCATTTTTATTGGATAAGACGAATTGTTTTCAGTGAGAGACTTGTATCGACCATGCGTACATTTGTTCTCACCAAATGAATGTTTTCTGCTTACACAATTTGATGGGGATCATAAATATACTTCAGAAACCTTAACTGGCCCAAATGGGGATTAGAGCCAAAATGGAAATATGGTGTAAATACATTACATTACACATGTAGTTTGAGCATTTTTATGATTATTTATCTTTAGTATTTATCTTTAGTATAGATGACAAAGCAAACTAGTGGTTTATGTACAAGAGAAATGTTTTAATCCCTAAATATGCAAGATTTTTAATTTTGTTTTTTCGTTATTGAGTATTAAGCATACAATTATTTCTTTAAAGGTCAAAACAGACGGAGTTTTTTGATTTTTCCAGTGGTCACTCTCAATGCAGAACTTCAAAATGTGACTAAAGAGCAGTAAAGAAAAGCAGTTCTCTAGATTCCTATTCTTATCAATGGGGAAAGAGTTGACATTTGATAAAAGGCCCTAATCTTACGCGTGGCTATAAAGGAAGTTGTAACGTGTTATCGAGCAGGATGACTGAACTTCCTCTTCGAGAAGTAACCGTCCATGTTTCCATATTTAGATCTTCTTCTCCTTCCTTTCTGCAGAGGAAGCACACCAAGCAGGTATGGGCCTCCTGATCCACTGCCAGGCGGGCGTGTCGCGATCTGCCACCATCGTGATCGCCTACCTGATGAAGCACAGCTGGATGACTATGACCGACGCCTACAAGTTTGTGAAAAGCAAAAGGCCCATCATCTCGCCAAACCTCAACTTCATGGGCCAGCTGCTGGAGTTCGAGGAGGACCTCAACAATGGAATAACGCCACGGATCCTCACGCCGAAGCTGATCGGCGTGGAAACCGTCGTCTAGACGAGCCGCTCGACCCAACGCTCTTTGCTGTGACTCTGGCTGCTGTACAAACCGGTTGGAGGTGACAAAGAGAGACGGTGTGTGTGTGTGTATTTTATTTAAAAACCTCCTCAACTTCGTCTTGGAGTCTCTTGAGATCGCGACCTCTTGGTTGATGATGAGAGATGGCGAAGCCAGGAGGAGGCGGCGAATCAGGTGGGGAAGGAGGGAGGAAGAAAATCAATTGTGCTTTGGCGCAGTTACATATAAAAAGGGACTGAGGCACACAGTTTGCAGACTCAGGCAGGGTTTGCCACAGCAGTGCCTGTCTAAATATAAAAAAAAAATAATAAAAGATAAAAGATAAGGACTTGTTTGGCGTGTTAATCTTGTTGTTCTATTTTTATACTGGGATTTTAAGGGGATGACCATGACAAGCCAACAAAGGCTTACTGTGCAATAATTTCCGCTGAATGCAACCTTGATCTTATGTGTGTATATATTGGTAACGATCAAGAAAAAAACATTTCCAGCTCTTTGCTGAAGAACCATTTTGATTATGATGTAACAACTGTTCAGCTCTATATGTGTTTATGGTGCATACAGTAATGCTGTAAGATTTGGCGCTGATCTGTGCGAGAACCAGAGAAGAAGAAGGAGGAAAAGAAGAAGAAGAAGAAGAAGAAGAAGAAAAAAGGTTTTACTTTAAGTGCAGCTTATGGGATTTTGTTTGCTGAAGCATAACTTCATATCTTGTGTGCTCGCTTCAGTGTGTTGGTTTTGCCATTCGTGCGTCCGCGTATATTTTTAGCAATACGCATACTACCAGACAGCCATAAGAGCTCTTTTTATGCATGGCTGCTGGTGGAGAAGAAGAAAAAGAAGAGAGAGAGAGAGAAAGAGAGAGAGAGAGAGAGAACGAGCGCTGAAATAATCGGGGAATATCATAAAACAGGGCTACTGCTGATGTTTAATGTAACACAAGGGAGGATTTTCACTGCCTGCTTCTGTCTCCTCTGTTTGTTTTTGCTCCACTTCATCCATTAGCCGGCTCTGTTGCACTGTACCTCACCGTGCGCCGTCTCTGTCCACTCGCATCCAATATTCTTGGCAATGCCCCGCGTTCCCAGCTATCACTCAGCCAAGTTCTACGGTAGCAACGTTGAGGTGTGTGCTTCAAATAAACACAAATGTCCTGTTGTGGAGTTCAGTTTATCGTGACAGCAGTGGTGCAGCAGAGCGGCGTAACCTTTGGGAGGATTTGTTTTGAGCTGCCTGCTGCTGCTTCAGTGCCTCTACTGATGCCTTAACTCAACTGCGTTGAAAACGATGGCATGCAAAAACAAAAAGCACTAATAACTGAACGAACGTCACATAAGGGAATATAATTTTATAATTTTCTTTTTGGTTCTTTTTGGTTTGCATTTTGCCAAGGTATCACTTTCAGACAAAGTTGAGGTCGTATTAGGAAAAATAACAACAAACATCTTATTTCTTAATGCAAATTTAGTTTGGTAATTTGTAGAGCCAATGTTTCTGATTACAAAAGCGACATAAAATGTTTTAGAAGATTTAATTGTAACTTTGAGCCACTAGTGGTGGCATTTTTATTTTATTTTATTTTTTTTTAGAGAGAAATAGCATCAATTTAATATTAAACAGGACTTGGGGTAAGCGTACAAACATTTTCTATTTTTCTCCCACTCACCTTTGATCCATATTAAACATGTACAGAACCTTCCACATTTTCTTCTCCTTAATAATTTATAAATAAACTTTATGACAAGTTCCTTTTATGTGGTGGCGGCAAAATACCACTACATAAATGATTTAAAAGAACACAGCTTTTAATTTTAATACTTTTATTATGCAGGGAAAAATCCAGTGTCAACACAAAATTGGGGTAATCACAAACTCAGTTGCAACAGCAAATGGTAGCCATAAATATTCCAGTTGAATAAAAGTCAGTAATGCAAATTCGATGCAGCTTTTTCCTCATTTTCTAAGTTGATCAGAGTGTCTGGGAACTTTTAGTTTTAAGTCCACAGCTTTCTGCTGCACAGGTGCATAGATACGACATAGATTAGTGTTTTAAGATGAGAGGAGATGCTACTTAAGAAAGGCATATATGTGTTTTTTTTTTGTGTGTCAGAAAATTAAAATGAGGCAATTGCTCCGCGCCAAAGAGAACAACAATTAAAAAATGTAAAATGACTGAAGTTGTGAAGAAAAAAGCAGGACAAGGTTTATATTGCAGCTGCACTCAGTGAGGTAACAGAGGTATAAAAATAATAAAAACCTCCAAAGCTAGAAAAGATTGCCATCTTAGCACCACCAAATCATTATAACAATTTATTGTGAGAAAAGGAAAACGTACTGAATTACCGATTATCCACTTTGCAGAAAACTACTTTACTCCGCACTGCTTAGATGTTATGTTAATTTACTATATTTCATTCGAATAGTGCAAACGTGCAGAAGATGTTTGAATCCACCATATTAGAGCTGGTCTGTTGAAACCTATAAGAAATTTTGTCAAATGAAATCAACATCCATGGTGGGAGATTAAATGCCATTGTAGAGTCTAACCAAAGTTTCTTTCGTGCTCTATTTCTTTTGTTTTTTGAGTTATTGATTCAAGATTACATTATAGGCTTGTGACACAAATGACAGTACTTTAAATGGCCAACTTTATGCCATTTCCAACGTCTGCATAAAGCAGAGCACAAACTTTATACATGTTTTTAAGGAATCTGTGTGTATTGTTAAAAAAAACAACAAAAAAACAAGCATTTAAACACTTATGATCCGAGTTGTCTGAAGCCTTTCTGTTCAGGCCCAAGCTTTCCAAAACATCAGGAGTAGTTTTTCCTCTAAACAAAAAAAATCTTCATTTTAGAGCGACTCCAAAGCTGAGCTGAAGCAGCCTCTTCGTACGCTGTCCCGACTCTGTTTATGTCCGTCAGTCGTCCACAGCAAGGCATAAAATGAAGCACAGGGCTAACAATAACTTTGACAAGGTGCCAAAACCATCATCTGTTTTGCAATCCACCCACTGCATCATCCATTACATCCAATTGAATCCAATAGTTTAGAAAAGATCATCTGTTGTTTGTGAGCAGGAAGAAAGATTGTACAAGTACGTGATGTCTGTTCAAGATGGCTTCGAGACAGAGAACTGCAACAAAAAACATAGTCCCTCGTGAAAAATCATGCTATGCAAAATGAAATCGTCACAGGATGTTTCCAACTATCAGTTGGGAGATTTGGATTTTCTTTGTAAAAGGGAAAAAAAATAATCAAGTCTGTCTTGTTTTTGTTGCTGTCATCACTTGTCTACTGGTGCTCCACAATGAATCTGAGTTTATAAACACCATATATGCTAATAACCATTTAGAGGACATGCATCTTATGCATCTGTGCTTAATATATATATATATATATATAGATATACATAGATGGAATACAAAATGTCTGAGCTGGCACAAAACGAGATACAAGGATGTTTTCATTGAACCTGCTGGTTCCTGCAACTTTCAGTAACAAACGGCTTTTTTTTTTTCATTTTTATTTTGTTCTATTGATCTCTGACTGAAAAATCGGACTTTCCTCCCTTACTGGAGACGAAGCATGCTGTGTGCTTCTGCTCTCTGAGGGTCGTAATGGTGCTCTTCGTCTTTCGTACGCCGTTCTTTCTGTGGAGGTCACGTCCTCACTGACGGCTCCAGAAAGGCATCCGCTCCCGTTCGTTTGGAAACAAGGTTCTGAATTAGGATGACATCGAGCCGTCACGTTCGACGCGGCCTCTTTTCGACTCGGACTTGTTCAAGAGTTTCTGCTTTGGGCTTGGACGCTCTGGTGGATTTGGGCTTTGCTCTTAAGAGTCACTGTATATTTCTCTGTGTCTGTAGTCTACAGTCAAGTATTTACAGTATATGAATACATAAATATATATATATATATAAATATATCTATTTTCTTTGTATGCATATATTCATTACTATTTTTGCACTGACTTACTGAGAAATGGGTTTATTTTTTTCCACAAAGGGTGCTACTATACTGGAGGCCTTCTCCCACACCTTTTTGCATGACTTGCTCAAAATTCCTCAACTGGTCTGTCATCTCTCCTCCTTGAACTGTTGCAACTCAAGCACTGTAATTTTGTAATCCCTACTTGTGAGCTTTGAAATAAAGATGGAAGCTTCAAATTTGGTTCGGTGTCCTGGAGGCCTGTTTTAAACGCAGTTCCCGTTTCTTTCCTGACAGCTTGCTTTGCCAAGACTGAAAAAATGTTTTAAAACTTTTTTTTTTTTTTACCTCAGTGAGCAAAAACAACATCCAATAAAACAATAATAATAAAAAGATTT
Source organism: Poecilia formosa (assembly GCF_000485575.1). NCBI lineage: Eukaryota > Metazoa > Chordata > Actinopteri > Cyprinodontiformes > Poeciliidae > Poecilia > Poecilia formosa. The sequence goes on from NW_006799940.1 coordinate 3,606,412, forward strand.
ACAAGGGATAGAAGAAGATTAGTGCTTCTGAGGTCAAAATTAATGGGACGCTAACAAAAAAAAATAAAAGTAAAACTTCAGTCATCTTTTTTAATGAAGAAAATGTGTTGATGATACATTTAAATGTAAAAATAACAAAAAAATATGGAAGTGTTTTTGTGTTTTTGGCTCGAACGCAGTAACCAGAATCAGACTCTCCCAGAAATATCAGACTTCACAACAATAAAGACATTGCAGCGTTTATTTTAAGACCGAGCCTGTGAGCATTTTGACATTTGAGCATGTAGCGTAGGCAGCCAAAGTTGCTAATTATCAACACTTGCCTCCATTCAGCCATGTGTCACATAACTGCTCTAGTTATGAGACTATATTTACTCCACCTTTGCAGGCGTCCGTTGCCTCATGGCTAGCGAGGTACTGAGGGTGTATATGAGGGGGGTGGCCTAGAGGTCAGGGTCTCTCCTTAGGAACAAGCTCAAAAATAGTTTTAGTGTTGTTTCTAATTACAAGCGATGAGTGCCCCGCCTCATTAATCCTTTCCTATCAGCACTGGGCAGGCTGGCGGGACCAGAATAGCCCTGATCTTTGTGCCTCTGCACACAGCTCTCCAGCCAGCACTGCATGGACGTATTAGGCAAAAACGCCCCGAGAGGAGGACTTACCTTTTTTCTGCACACACATATCAAAGTGTGTACATACTTCCCAGTCAGGGGAGGCGGTGAAATAAAGCAGAGAGGACCTCTCTGCGCCTGAGGGCCGCTGCGCTGGTTACCATCAAAGCTGCTCTCTGTCACTGGAAGACATACAAATAAAACTTTAAATAAAACTTTATTAAAAGTTGCATCAACGTAAAACAAGGCTTCTCATGTTTAATATGTTCTTACATAGGGGCGAAAGTAGGTTTAAATTCTTGAAGGAACTACGATTGAGAAAATCATCAGTAGCTCATTGTGCAAACCAAAACAAATAAAATCATAAATATTTTACTGTACTGTAGGCAACCTGTATGGATAATGCAGAACATAGAAGCACTTCCCAAACACTGAATCGGTGGAAATTTGACACTTTTTGGGTACTATGTTTATAAATGTATATATTAAATAAATATATATATTCCCTAAATGCCAGTGAATTTCTTAAACTAAATGGCCAGAGATGCATTTCCTTTTCAATCACTGTAAAATAATTATTCTTTTAATGCAACCGGATACCAAAATTATGACATAACATAATGAAACGAAGGCAAGAAACAAAACCATCTGACATCTCTGCATAGTGAACTTCCACTTGACCTGATGACATAGGAGGTTGAAAGATGGCCAAAATAATTGTAAACAAAGAGGTCTTACACAAACATTTGAGTTTCAGGGGGATTTGAGAGTTTTATTGACGACTGAGAGTGTAAAACAGTTTTATCCAGTCAGATGGACCTTATTCTTGAGAAACACACTGCAGACACACAGAGGAAGAATTCATCCTGCAAGGACTTAAACCATGGATGTTTGGGCCAGAATATCCATGATGATCCACGAAGGATGACGGACAGTAACCTGAGTGCTGATGCTGAAACAAATGGCGGCAAGAATAACAATCATCTCAGAGAGTTAAGCCAATCTGAATATGTTTATTTATTTTCTGTACTTTTGTCACTAATATTCCCTGCTCTCTAGATTTTTACTCTATTTTGAACCATTCTCTGTAAACATGAGAGATGAATGTGCATGAAACAAATCCCAGTCATTTTTGAAATACTCAGAGTAATTAGCCAGGCACCAGTTCAAAATGACTTAATCCATTTTTTTTCCACGTTTGTACTTCTGGAAGTCTGCATGGCTTCATGAATTTATTTGCTATCATGTAATAGAATAAGACACTGATTGTGTTAAGAAGCAACTGAAAAAAGATGGCTCGTTAATTGAAGTGTTTATGTGCCTAAAGTGAACTAATTCAGATAAATCATTCCGCTCATTGGGATGCTGAGATGTTCTGCAGCTTACGCAGGGGAGCGTTAAACCAGGAGCAAAGACAAAAAGACAGACTTACCTTTTCCCAGGAAGGGAAATGGTAAGGCGTAGAGTTGGAAGTGCAGAGACGAGAAAGAGAAGGCCCATTTCACAGAGAACAACCATGAAGGATGGTGATAAAAGTTTCCCTGGACTGACACAGGAGACATGAATATACCTCTGCAAATAGGAAGGAACAGATAAATAAGGACGCAGCTGTAGGAGACAACCTGTGTGAGGAAAGATGTTCAAAACAATATCAAACGCCGTCTCCAGCTCTGCACGCAGAAGAGATAAAAACGCTGTCATCCGCAGCTGCTGAGTCCACAAGATTTTTCTGGGCGATGTGTAATTGGTTGCGGCACACGTTGGACTTTCCCAACGTTCGCCTGTCGTGTGTTGTTACATACCATAACCCACACTGACGACGGCACAAGAAACAGGTCAGCGCTCGGTGTGGCGACACAAAGCTGCACAGTTTGAGCGACGAGATGCTGCAAAGCAACGTTTGGAGTTTATCTGATGTTTCAAGGTTACACTCCCACTTCTGCGATTCATGGGCAAAATGAAGATGATGCACAATATTTGTTTCATTTAGCATGCTAATTTCAATCGTGACTCACTGGATGATGAATATTATTGCACATAACAATGTGGCCCAAAATATCTCAAAGATTCATTCAGTTGGCTTTGATTAAGGTGATTTATCCAGTGCGTCCCTGAATAACACACAACTTATACACAGGTTGTGATAAAACCTGCTGAGAATAACTCTGAGTTCATGACTAATTATGTTTTTGTCACTTGAATTAATTACACACAAGATTACTAAAAGATTCGTTTTTAAAACAGGTTCAAAATGGGGGGGTAAGTTGGGCTTTCAAAATAAGCAAGTGATCTTAAAAAATATGAGTCTTTATGTGACAATACTGCATAAAAATAGGCTCCAGATTAATGATGGACCCTACAGTGGCATTAAAAGTAATTATATTGTCCTTTCAAAATAAAGCTGGCAATTTCTGTCAGCTGAATTAATTTATTTTATTTTTTATACTCAGGATACAGGATCAAGCTAATCTGACAAAACCTAAAAACAATAAAATGAATAGGCTATAACCAGACATATGAACATAAATAACCCCCAAAAAGAAAACTGTATCCACACAAAGAAAAACCAAAACCCAGCGACGAGACACACTGTGAAATGTAAAAGTTCTCTGCCTTTGCTTGTAAGAGAGCAAACTTGGAAAATAAGCAGGGGATTAAGTATTTATTTCCACCCCTGTAAACCTTGTTTCATTTATGCGTTTCGTGTTTGGGAACATGCTGAATGAATGCAGCCAAACAAGCTCAGTGCACCTGACCAGGCCGTCTTTAGTCTGGAAAGTCAAACCAAAGACATCGGAAAACAGTCTTGACATCTAAAAAGCAAACGTCTTATGACAAAATTCACTACGGTTATAGATTTCCAGGCTACATATATATGTATTTGTGTTTTATCCTGTTACATAATTATTAAATCTCATAAGCTTTGTTTTTGAAAATAGCCGAAAGGTTGTCCGAACACCTCTGAGCGAACTCTGCTGCCACCAAACACATCATGTTGTTGAAACTGCGTTCCACTTTCATCTGCAGGGTCAAGAGCAATGCGTCGCCGTTTGGCCAAGACGGATGAGAAGCCCTGAAGGTTTCGACATCAACCAGATAATGAATGTGAAACACTTGAAGCAGCGAGAAAGCAGGTAGGAAGGGTAGGCCTTGAGCGGGTATTGGCTACTTACCAAAATGCAATGTCATGCTTTGAGTCGTACAACGGTTTCTCAGAAAACGATTGGGTGTTTGTGACCTTGCAGAGCATTTGAATCAGAGCATCACAAAGAAATGCTGGGAGCAGTTTCTTTGTGGGGTTGGCCATGAACGGTTCAAATGCTTGATTAATCATTCCAGTCACTTTGAAACCTTAAGACCGAGATGGTTGATGTTGTTACACAAACTATAACATTTAGACTTTGCTGTTGCAGGAGTAGCTTCATAAAGATGTGATGTTGCAGCTAATGTGAATAGCACAAACGTGCAAATTGTAGGTAATTACAGGTTATGTGGTTGTACTCTAAAGACTAAAACACATATTTAAACCTACTATGAAGCTTGGACTTTGTAAATGCATGTAAAAATACCACACTGATATTTAGCATGTTCATTTCTAAGCCAAGTTTTAACTGATGTAAAATAAACACGCCCTTTTATTTATTTGAAACATCATAAATGGAACATTAATCGACATTCTGATGTGTAACGATGTCACTTGACAAAATGTAGCGCTTCAATTCTTGACTATGACTTTGTATTTTTGTAGTTTTTATGATGTAAAGCACTTTGAAATGCCTCGTTGTATAAATAACGAGGCAAATAAACTGGTCCTCAAAAGGGAAATGAAACAAATCAAATGAAAAAATATTAATGGAAAAAAAGAGAAAAGAAACAAATACAGCATTTTATTTCTTGAGGTTATCGTCTTTTCCGCTGTACTGTATGTGCTGAAGCCCTTATGGCTTTTGTCCAAATGTGTTGAATTTACCCTTTAGCAGGGTTATTTTACATTTTTGGCACTGTTGGTGCTAAAAATGGTAACGCTGGATGCTGAAAGCATGAGAAAAGTTAGCTCTAAACCACACAAGTAATGATGAAGACTGTTTTTAGCAGAAGTGTCACTTATGGATATTATCCTCTTTACGTCACAACTCTCCAATCTTGCTTAATGTAAGCAAATTTAATAGCTTTTGCAGTGTCTTAAGAGCACAGAAATGTTTGAGTACTGTTTATAAGTTGTATAGACGTTTCAATATATGCAAAGTTTTGCGCCGTCCAGACAGCTGCTAAACTCTCCCCTAAAGTGACTTGTGAAGCTAACCCAGTTTGGTCGTCTGTGTACTGCAGCGATCACGAGAGCTGTCTGGTCCTGCTCAGTTGCCCTCCTCTCTCTTTACTGCCAGGAAGAGAAAGAAATTAGCCCCCCTTCTTCCTCCTTCCTCCTTCCTCCTCATCTTTCCATCAGCTTTTTTCTCTCTGGGAAACCCCCCACCACGGTCATCATGACACATACAGCCCACCTATTATGTTGCACCATGGGGGGGCTTTGCAAGCCATAACAGTAATTTAGACCCCCCTTTTTTTTTATTTTACAAGAGCGCTTATCTCCAAAGTGCTCACCCAAGTAGTTAAAACCATCAATTGTTGACCCGTTTTTGAAGGATGATCAGGTCTCACATTTGAATTTAGTTCTTGCATAATTTCACTATTTATTTCGTAGCGCTTACAACATTTGGCTCATCAAGCAAATGAACAGTAAAGAAGAAAAATCGGAGTAATAATAGATTGCGACCTTTCGTTTGGAACGTCTCTCGCAATCAATAAGTCAAGCTGACCTGCAGCAACACACCAGGTTCGGTTTGCACACTATGAGCTTATGGTGAAGCTCGAAACTTGAATTTGTGGCCTTGACTTTTCTCAGCCATGGAGGTTTCATATGCAGCAAGTGTAACTCAATAGCTCCATCAATTACCTCTGTTTCCTTGGTGCCTTTCACAAACAACAGCTGCAGATTTTATTAAACTGGCCGTGCAATTCAGTCACGCAGTCTAAAATATCACAGAGTCTTAAAACCATCAGGACGACGAAAGTCCGTTTCTCCTGTTGTTGTAGCTTCTGTGCACCTTTTCGGCATCAGCCCTTTTGAAAACCCCTCGCTGCTACAAATCCACCAGGCTTTTGACAGAGACAAATTCAGTTTTTAGGAGACAACATGCCGACATGTCGCTCGGCGCTAAGGCACGCATGTTTGTAGGATTGGGTTGCTACAGGGATTCGTTTTTGGTTGGTGGGACAGAGGTACATTTTTTCCATGGTAACTGGAGACACATTGAACCAAAGTCCTTGAATAGATCTGAGAGCTCCTCTCATCTTTTATTCTGGACGTGAGTCAGAGGTTTACGCACATGTGAACACTCAAGGCTAAGTCTAATAATAATAATAATAATAATAAATTCAGTTAAGATTTCTTTAGATTTTTATACATTTTTGTTTTTTCTTCATTGGAAACCCAAAATGGCAGTAAAATATTTGAAACCTTAGGATTCAAAGAAGCTTTTGACTGCATGAGCTCTGATCAGCTTTTGATTGTGATAAAAATTTCTGTAGATTTATTTCCCTGGAAATACAAAAAATAAACAAAAAAATATATCGTCTGTGAAAAGTTTGCAGCTTTGATAGTATATCACTATACTGTAGATATATTTTTATCCAAACTCAAAATCAAATGTAAATTACTCAGCGTTTTGCCAGCTCTGATTGCAGATCATCTAAACGCGCACATTTAAGGATGCGATGTATTTACTTCCTCAAAAAAAGCCTCACATCTTCTTAAAAGCACATATTTGGATGTAAACTCTGCAAAAACGACTGATCTCAGCAAAAAAAAAAAAAATCTATATTGAAGACCTAACTTTTGTAGATGTTATGTCAACATCATCTATGAACAGCTAGTCAAACAGGTATAGATAACATATTTGTTTTACCTTAAAGGACTGCTTCTCAAACCACTTCACTAAATATAAGTTTCTCCACATCACCAGTGGTGCTGCAATCTGAGAAACATTGTTTCAAAGTATTATCACCTTTTTCAAGTGGAGTAAAATAAAATTTCTTTTAAGCATTACAACTTGCATACAATCAGACGTAGTTGTACCATGGAGCTAAACTACGTCAAACTTTAAATAGTTTGAGCTTGAGAATATTTCTTTAATCAGGTCTTTCATGAGGGAAGCAAAAATTTAAATGGTTAAACAGTTGTTGTTTTTTTGTTTTTTTGCTTGCATTTCCTCATCAGCGTTCAGGATTTACACTGGACTGTACATAATAACAGTGTCAATAACGGAAAACAAAACAAGTTGATAAGATAAAAAATGAAGGTGTCAACTTCTCACACTAGCTCGAAATGAAACTTTTATTTGAGAATACTTTCATCCCAGGAAACTTATAAGTGAGATAAGTAGAAAAAGATAGATCAACACATTTATCCTCCTATCACCTGAAACAAACTTGTTTGATAAAACAGGATCACATATCCTGTAATATTTATGCGCATCACCACGGCGTCTACAGGCTGCAGCGTTCTCGTCTGCCTCGTCGAGGAGAGCAGATGTTCTCACCATGTGACGGCCATCTGTGGCGGTTCTGAGTTAACCCTGCATGAACAACAATTTTCACACTGACACATTTCGGCTTCTTTCAGTCCTGTTGATTCTCGTCAGTTTGCACCGTCTGTGTTAGTGTGTCATGTAAAATACACGAGTTTATTAAAGCATGTGAGTTGCAATTGTGAGATTAAAATTTGCATAAATCGTTTGATTTGAAAGTTGTGTGTGCAAATGTTAAGATAATTTAAGCTAAAAATAACAAAGCTCAAGCTATTGCACCGTTAGACCTTTGTACCTCATTAATAGTTTTATTTCCTCTCATGTTTTCTTGCTTTTACTCCACAGAGTTGTTGAAGTTTGCTGATGCTTGCTTGTTATTTTTAAGGCCAACATAATTTACATCATAAGGGATCCCAAGACGTGACCTAATATTTCCCTTCCAGGTCATACTCTGTGTCACTTGATTGTTCTTCTTTTCAGACGTAGAACATGGAATTATTACTTTCATGACAAGTTTTAATTGAGCGGTAAAATAACACTAATGCTGCATTTAATGATATAGTTTTAAACTGAATTATTTTTATGCCATTACATTTCTTTCTTATATGACTGTTTTAATTTTCAGAGGAATTTCTTCTTTGTGACGTATGTCCTACTTGGATGAGGTTTTATTTACCAGTTTGACCACTACGTTATAATGCACTATTTTGTGTTTGCATAAAATCGCATAAAATCCCATTAAAATACACAAAAATTTAAGGTTGTACAGTGTCAATATGTATGAATACTTTTTCATTTCACCCTATGGAGTATTGACAGCTGAACCCATTTATGAAGCATTGTTTATTTAACCAAGTAGTGTGCCATTATGTATAACAAATCAGTAGAATCACCTGTGTGGACTCATTTAAAAATAAACAGAAGCAGCAGCAAATCTAGAGCTTAAATATCTTAATATAGAAAAATAAAGTAACAGAGTTCTTGCTGTACAAAAAGGAGGAACTGTAAGAGTAAATTTTCTCATGAGGAGACACAATGCTGCATGCTAATAATTAGAAGACTGAGAAAAGGGTAAAAGAAGAAGAAAAGTGGAGACTTTTTGCATTAGACTTTATCAAGGCTCTGGACAGACACAGTGAAAAACATGACAAAGACCACTGAACACTACTATCGGCACAAAGAACATTTGATTACTGCCTCTGCAGTGCTGGGACTCTAAATGAGCATTTGTGTGGAAGTGAGGAACCTGAGAGCTAATCCTGGGGGTGGAGGGAGGGAACCTAATCTCTGAATGACTTCTTTGCTCCTTTAGGATCTCTTTAGTTCAGAGTGAACACATCAGTGGAGCTGAGTCAGGACTTTTATAAATAGCTCTGACTCTGATAAAATAACTCAGGACTGCTGAAGTTCTCCCTGCAGCCACAATTATGCTGTAAACATATACAACAGGAGAGTGCTGCCCTCTGGTGGATGGAAGAAGAACATTGATCTAACGCTTGTCATTGTCGAAAAAGAGAAAGTTTTCCAGTGATCCCACCTCAAATGCAGTTAAATCACAACCCTCAATTCTGCTAACACAAATGAAATTGCTTGTAAAAACCCACAGGAGGGGTGAAAGATTGGCTGTCTAATTAATTTGATAAGCCTGACATCGGTCCCAATGTTCAACTTAATTTAATGAGATCACAGCTGGTGGGAGCTACAATCTTGCACCTCCAGCTATTTTCATACACTCATATCCGATTTTGCTGTGCTGACTATGAGATCTTTAGGAATATTTGTAATGCTTGAAAAGAAACACAACGCATGTTTCATTGTTAAAACTGACACTTTTTTATGATTTAAAGTCACTAAAGAGTAAAAACCTGTTAAAAAGTAGATGGTTTATTGAAAAAATATGATGAGAAGGGGTTTATCATCATATGTGCATAGCTATTTTATCATTTCGAGATTAATATGCAGAATTACTTGACTCTATTTTGCAAAGCACAACATCACTGAAAAGGTCTTGTAAAAATAGAAAATAGTATATTTTACAAAATTCACATTTTACATGTTTTCATACTTCCATTTTCTTTTCTACTGCTTCTAAAAAAAAACAACAACAAAAAAAAAACCCACCCAGTCAGTTCATGGCATTAACTTTATGTTTTTCGTTGGCTGGAAAATGACCAGTTTCAAAAACCTCCGGAATGTAACATCACAAATCAGCAAGTACTGCTCCTCACCGTTACCTTAGCAACCCCGGTGAAGCCCAGTTTGTTACCTAGCAACCCAAGCTGAGCTCAGGGTCAGCTGGTTTTAAAATGGCTGGAAACAAGTGTTTTGTTGTTGACTTCCCATCCAGAAACCACTTGTTGGTTGTGCAGGAGGCTCTACTTCTGCTTCTCGAATGTACATGGTTGTATAATTGCAACCATACATTTTCATGTGTGAGTGTAAAACGTTGAGTTTCGGGGCCAGCAGCAGATCACTTGTATTTAAAGTGACAAGAGGCCCTAAAACAACTCATTGTGAAAATAGGGAGAACTGAGCAGACTATAGTTTCATTACACAAGAATAATTTTGTGTAAAAAATGTAGTGAACATGTTTTGCATAGCACATAGACTTATCCTTACCTGTTGGAGGAAGCATAGTAGGTCGCCTTTAACTGGAGGAAAAACTGCAAATCCCATCATTCTATCCCTTCCTTTCTCTGTCCTGATGTGTTCTCAGCAACGGTTATAAAAGTCCTTTGCTGTGATTAATGCATGTTTATCAGATACCGCATTAGGACTGTCATTGTCCAGATACCCTCTCCTCTGGGTTATCTGTGTATATTTTCTTCTCTCTGTCTCACAGACTTTTTTTTGTGGAAGAAGAAGTTCTTCGCTGATGTGACAAGAGAATGCAAAGCAGGCCAGGACACGACAGGACGGAGGGATGCCGCATCAGGCAATAAAAGTGTCATCTCCCCCGCCTCCATATAAACAGGTCGTAATGTTGACATGAACCAATGCCTATTATGGGCTCTGCCAAGGCAGTGACGTCGGTAAACATCTAGAAAGCCTACTGTGAACGCTTGTTCTGAACCAATCAGGAGTGTGTTTTAACAAGCCGATGAGCATCTGGACAAGCTCGGCCCATGGTAACGCAGGTAGACAACGCACTTGTTATGCTTGAACTTGGGAACGCTCTCAGGTCCAACACTTATCAAGCTGTCTTGTAAGGCCTAAACTTTGGATCATGAATATTGCAGAGGTTATGGGGTTATGGGACAGCTTTATTACTCACAGAAAGAGCATTTCTCAGGGGGGCTGAGCTGGAAAGACAGAACAGCCATATGCCTCCTGTTTTGCATTGTAAAAAAGACTGCTGAACTCTTTAACTCTGCTGCATGACTTCTGATTCACCTCAAGCTTGCACTTCTTGACCCAAGCTGCTGCTGCTGCTGCAGATGAGCATCTATCTTTAGATGCTGTGACTCAGCATCTTGTGTCAGAAGGAGGCTAAAAGTCTGCGGGAGTTTTGGGAAACTGTGCCTGACGACTGCTTAAGTGTAGAGAAACACGTCCAGGCTGCTCCGCACAAACAGCCCTTAAGGCTGCAGTAGTCACAACAGTTTGCCTGCTTCCTTTGTGGAGATGCAGATTTTTGTCATAATGCAGGTGGCTGGCATCAAGGGAATGACAGGATGGAGTGAGGAGGAGAGAGTCTCCATATGTTCACTACGCCTCATACATGTATTCATGTCCACTTTCACTTCCTTCAGATGTTCAGCAGCAAAGCATGGTAAATTCATAATACCTGTCACTATTGTCCTGCACAGACAAGGCAACAACAGGTCAATTGCTAGACTGGCAGACGGAATGTCGCCCCCATGTGTAAAAAAGGAGAACTGCACACTGCAGGAAGACGTTCAACGGCATGAAATTAAATCAGTAATTCAAATCTTAGCCTATAATAATTTCTGGAAGCACTAAATCACATGTGTGTGAGTGTGTGAGTGTAAAAAACCAGTTTTAACAGTTTTAACTTTTTGATTTTTTTGTTGGAATGTTTAAAATATAAATAAATAAAAACAATAAGTTGAAAAATTATTACATAAATGATATAAACAAGTGTAATTAAATAAATGAATAAATTATCTTTTGTAATTAAATCAAAGATAAAGTCGGACCAGTTAAGTTAAATATCTACATATTCATGTAGATTTAAATAAATATGCATGATTGAATAAATACTAAATATAAATATAATTAATCAAATAAATAAAATGTTATCATTTATCATGTAGTCATATAATTCTAGTTTATCTTCATTAATTTTATTTAAATGTTTTATTGTGAATTTGTAGAAATAAAATATAAGATTTTATTGTTTTGTGTAGCAAATACTGCCTAAAATGGACAATTATGATTTCTTCATAAAATGTATTTTTTAAAAACATTACTTTATTCTTTGTGCATTTTCTGTATTATAACAATCTCCAAGGGTTTAGTTGTTAGCATCTGGAAATTTAACATTACAACATAAAAAAATAAATAAAAAAAAACTACATTTATTCCTCTGATATAAATAAAAGACATTCAAACCAAAGGATAAGATGCACACACTCCAAAACTAAAATAAAAAAGATATAATATTTACTTAAATAAATTAAGGGTGTACATATGAGAAACTGCAGACACATAATAAGTTATACAGTCAGTGTGACTTAAATTAATAAATGACTTCTGAAAGCTGCACACCACATGTACATGTAATTAATTGTACACACTTCTAACTTTTCACCAGGCCTCACACACTCATTTTTCCAGATTTTTAAAATATCATTTTACAAACGTCACTTTATTCCAACTGTCTGTTTTGGTCATTATTTTCAGAGAGAGAGAGAAAAAAAGAAAAAAAAAACTTTATGACGTGAAGAAGTAAAAGTGATTCACATTAAATTTAGTTTAGTAATGTAAGAGAAGAAACCCTACACATATTAGGGTAAATCTGATCTTTCTGTTTGGCTCTTGTTGGGTGATGAAGAAGCAATTTCTCCTCTTCAGTGTGTGATGACAGAGATGTACAGGACCGCTGAGGAAGAACTGGACAGGATGGAAAATCAAGCTGTGAGAGCTCCCTGGGTGATTTTAGAAGGAAGTGGACCCTTCTGGCTTTCAGCTGCCACAGAAGACAAACATAAATTAAACTTCACTTGTGCATCATGACCTAAACATTCAACAAGTTTGAACTCCTACGAGTCTGACTCATCTCACCATGCACAAGATTTTACCATAAATAGGTCAGATACTGAAATAAATTAGGGAAATTATGTGATCTGTACTATAACACGGAAGACGCAGGAGGGGGGAAACAGAGCAGGCTTTAAACCTCCTACAGTAAAAATGTTGCAAAGAAGAAAATAATTTTAATATGAAGCTCTAGATAAAATGAAGCATTTATTTCATTTTCTTGCATGTCAATTTTGACCTTTTCCTATTCTACAATTCAGTCTTAGGAAGACTAAAAATCAAGAAATATTTTTTTCAAATAATATACAAGCTATTTTGTAAATGCTACAAGCTATTTTGTAAATGCTACATTGCTGTGTTTTTGTTTATTTTGTTCTCTGATAAGTATTTTTCTTGAAATGTATCTTTTGGTTTTTTCATTTATGTTGCGTTCTCTACAATTAACAATGGTCATGATAACTCTGGAGAGGTTTGCCATGAAATATGCACGGAGTGAATGATGTTCAAATGAAACTAAAACTTTTAGGCCAACACGCAGAAAGCTATGTGAAAACTAACACAGTACATCAAACTGAAAACATCTCCTTCACCGTGAAACATGGTGGTGGCAGCATAATGCTATGGAGATGCATTCCTTCAAAGGAAAGCTTCTCAGAGAAGATGGGCAGATGGTAGAAGTTAAATAGAAGGAAATACTGGAAGAAAACTGTTCATTTTCCAGCGGCTCAATGGCCCTAAACATACAGCTAGACCTGCGATTGATGTTAATTTATGGAGCATTTTATCAAATGGGTCAAAATCAGCAAGTTAAAATTTATCAATGGCAAGAGAAAATTGTTTTCTAATAGCAGAGGCACTAGATTTCTAGAGTCCTACTTACTATAGAATTAAAATAAAAGTAAAATATGACATATAAAAGACAGATTATTTGTGCAAAGTGTAACATTTTCCATATTAGAGCAACTCCTCGAGTGAAAATGTCACTTTAAAACGTCTTAAAAGCATCCATCTGTATCAACCACCTGTGCTCTGGGACAAAACTTTTTGAAATATTTTCAAAATTATTCTAAGCTCTTAAAATGGCCACCAAGCTGCACTGCTGACCCCTGGATTAGATCCAGACATATTCAAGCGTTGGAACGTCTCAGTCAAAATATAAACCTAAATGTACAAAACCGGATGAGACGTTTCTCTAGAAAACAATTGAGGCTCCAACTGCAGTAAAAGGTGTTTCAAAAAAAATATTTACTTGACTAATTTAGGAAAATACTTTTATAATACATATGTAAAAATAATGTATGTATGTTTTTAGATAAAAACTTTTATGTTTATAAAAAAAAAAAAATCTGAAACCATGTTTTCATTGCATATCACAGTTATCACTTCCTTATGTTGGCCTGTTGCATAAAACACCAATGAAATACTTTGAAAATTATGCTTGGAATTTGACGAAATGTTTAAAAGCTCAAACAGAATGAAAACTTATGCAAAACACTTTATATGTGTCTGAAAGCTCCTTTATGTACATCACAGGGTTTAGTATTTGTTCATCTCATGACTTTTCACCTTAGTTTGCACACAACAAAAATGGCCATCAATCCAGATAATTTCAATCTTGTTCAAAAACAAGTTCAAGGGCAGACGCTCTTCCTTTGGACCAGACGACTGAATGATTTCTCCAAGTTTCACAGTCATTAAACAATTTGTTCCACGTGTCTCGCCCGATTTTGTTCTTTCATTTTGTGACTCTGTGTTTCCCACTCTCGGCTCCGTTGCGTCCCAGAGGTTCCCGTTGGGCTTGTAAAGAAGCTTTCATAGAGAGGAGTATAAATCTTCAAGTGACAAACTCTAGTCTCAGTGGATGGGGTGGGAGGGTGGGGGGGTTGCTGTGCGCGATCTGGGCTGCTGTGCTGTAAAACCTGGACCTCCAAGACGTCTGTGCCCCTCTCTCTGCTGTTATGCTGACATCTCACTGGACCCCACAACCTCACAGTTTGGACGCAGAGCAAACAAGCCTGGAAGCTGCGGATTGTTAGGGAGAGTAGACTGAAGGTGAGTGCTAGACTTTAGGGGTATATAAGGCGCTGTTTATTCCTAAAACGCTAATAAACGTTGCTGGTGTGACGGCAGAAATTAGGCGTAGCAGGACGAGCCATTCACTGTATGTTTGTCTTTACAAAAGACTTCAATCGTGAGAAAAACTAATTATTATGATGAAGTTGAAAACCAGCATAAGCCGGATTTGTGTGAGTTTATGTTCCTCTACTGACATTAAAATGGGAAAGCTGCATGACAGAGAGCAAAAATGATACAAACATAATTTTAGCATGTGCACAGATATCTGACGTTATTTAATCGCTGCTCATTTATAATAACTGTACAGGATTAAATATGTCTAACTGCCTTCAAAACAGAACATTTTAGAGAGCATTACTTCAGAATTTGTTTGCAATTTTGGATACATTTCTTATTCCAAAATCTTTCCATTCTTTTCAAAATGAGCAGCTACTGTAGACACTATTTTCAAAATGGCATAAACTACATGCATCAATTTATTGAATAGTTTATTGTGAGTACACATTCCTATGTGCAGCAGGTTTCTTCATTTGATATTGTTTTTACACCGCTATTTATCTGGATTGCTGCTTTATTCTTCCTATTAGAAAACCATCATAACTCAACAAGCAAATAGACATAAGAACATTTAAAATAAATAAAAAGATAATAATCTAAGTGGATAAAAATCAGGCGTTTTTTTTAAAATTTGAGATTTTTTTTTCTTTTATAATTTCTCAAAACAAAATTATATTGAATGTAATATGCCTCAAAAACATGCACACACATAACAAAGCTGATTTATATAAGCTCTCCCTCATGTTTGTGATTAGTATGCACAATTTTAATTAAATAAATCTGTAATATTAATAAAAACATACGTTTATAGGTAAACATTAAACATATATTACTTTCAATCTAATTACTAAGATACTGAAACAATATATTTTAGTAATAAGAATCATAAAATATATTTTTAAAAACAACTGTACTGCTGTCTGACGTCATAGGGATGCAATAAAAAAAAGTATAGTAACGTGTTACGCGCGTTTCCATTACAAATTGGCTTTTTAATTGTCCAGCAGGTGGCGCTGTGAACTCCTCTTAAAGTCTGAAGGAAAGATAAACTGACTTTTAACTTTTAAAACAACAGATCGGCCTCCATGGCTGCTGAGCAGGAGGATGTAAATGTTCCTCCTCAGATTCCTGTTAGAACAAAAGATTGATAGATTTTCCAGACGCTCTTCCCAAATTAATAATACTTGTCCCGCAGAGCAGAGCAGAGCGCATCGAAACCTATAACAGCTTTTTGACTCCACCTTTTTTTCTTTTCTTTTCTTAGCTCCTTGAATTTGGCACCAAATTTTCCATTCCCTTGCAGCAGCTGTGTTTTGAGTCATTTACAGCTCAGCTGACATCTCTGAGCTAAATAATGGATTGGATGACAGTGAAATCATTTTTTTTTTTTTTTGAGACACGGCTGGAGTCCGTGGATGCAGCAGCTGACAAAATGCATATTTGACTCCACACTGTGTTGAAATTGTAGAAAGAGACTGAGTGGAATACATGATTGCATCAACTTGAGACTATCACAGGAGAAGACAGCTCTTAAAATCCTCCACTCTGTTAGCAGTGGGGTTGTAAAACTTAAAAGATGACTTAATTTGGCAGCAAATTGAAAATATAGTTTTCCATAATCTGCTCTACTTTTTCTCTCTTTTTATATATCCATGTCTTAATACCGAGTCTGTGGTTGCAGTCTTCACAGAAGAGTAGGATTATGTAAAGTGTATGATGATAAAATGATTATTTACAGTTCATAAAGGCAGTTAAATACTGCAGTTTAAGTCTACTTTGGCAGCGGTTTCAGTGTAAAACTTCCAGGAAATATTCACCCACTGTGAAATCCCCGAGTCTCTGTACTTCATCACACTGGGTGGCATGGCTGGCACCGCACTGGAAAGCATTACTTCTGCATAGTGTTAATGGACTTACTTAACTCCTTGGTCCTGACTGGTGTTTTCCAATGAATTAAAGTGTCAGGAACCACAAATCAGCGTCTGGAATCGGTCATGTGGACACCAGAGTGGGAGTGCGGGCTTGTTGGGCGCTGCGCTCTTTCTTAATGGTTTGTTCCCTGGTTGCATGAAACTGGAGCCCACCTTGTACTCCCACCTACCCCATTGGATGCCACATTCAAACTGGAACCCCACCACTTTGTGGCAAGATTCAACCTCTTCCCCACACACGTTCTGGCAAACCAGTAACATTTTGTCAACTGAAATGAGTTAAGTAATCGCACAATCCCGCAGCCTGTGCATTACAGAGGAATTTCCATATTACAGCATGTGATACTCCCGGTTCACAGCTCTCATACGCCACTAATGCGAACCCCTGGCCAGCCAGGTTGTAATTGGATAGCCGATGGGATCCTGCTGCCACAGAGGCAGAGTGTGTGTAAGCAAGAGATGGGGTAGTGGAAGTGGTGTCGGCTATGCAGACTGTATGGATCCCGCTTTTTTAAATTTTTTTATTTTTTTTATTAGAGCTCATTAGGACAGCAAATAAATCACCACTCCGTTTTCATTTAGGCAACAAGCCTCTGGAGGGTTTGGCTTTCCGTGATTTAGAATAGCTGAGAGAGGCGTTGTTTGGCTGAACGCAGCTCAGAGAAAAGCTGAGCTTAAGTTACAGCAGCTTTGCCTTTTAACAGCGTCATTAAAAAGTAGAACCGGTAAGTGCTCTCCATCAATCCAATGTGTGAAGTCGTCTGCTTGTGACTGATACGAATATCAAAAATCATGCACAATAAAACTTTAATTTTCACTCTCTGGTTCCAGATGTATCACTTCCTTCTCAGAACCCGGTGCCTACAATACCCACAATGCAATTAGAAGCATCGAGAGTGGTTTCTCCAGGCCGGTTGGTGGATTTATGTCCAACTTTTGTGTCTTTTCATTGTAATTATGATTATGAAAACCAGTGTATTTTCACAGTTGTTTAAACCACCATCATTTCTGTTAGTTAGACGTTTCTTTATATAGATTAAGTTTGATTTGTCACTGCTGTTTTTCATCTTCTGTGTTGCCTTCACTGTGTGTACAAGTAAAAAATTATTGCCTAATTGAAGGTAAATACTAAGAAGAACTGTGAATAAGACTGGTAAACTTAGTAAACTATTATAAGATGATTTAGATTGCTTGGTTGTTAGAATATGATTAATTTTATCCATCATGACGTGTCAACATGTTACTAATTTTAGATCGTTTAATTGTGATTTTAACGTTTACCTGTCTCATTTTCTATTTGAAACAAACTTCTCAGCTGAATTAAAATAACTTCATTCAGATGTATGAATAGTTTGAAGCTTCATTGAACAGCTGCATTATAAGAATGGTTGATTATAATAAAAGGACATTAATGGAAATTTCTTCCAACTTTAAAGCTCAGACTTAGAATGTAACTTTTATTTACAATTGTAACAAATATAGTGCCTGTCTCCGGCGACAGGCACTATTCTAAGACATTTTATTTATGTCTTAGATTAACATAAATAATACGCAGAGAATATAGTACAATTTTCCAAATTATGCACACAAAAAATGGTTTTGAGTTTTAAGATTTACTGCGCAAAATGTGACCATATGACTAGCTGGAAGTGCAGCTAATTATTAGTTTGCTAAAAATAAGAAGACAAGAAACAGTTCAATGCCTTCAAAGACAGTAAAAGACAGTTCTCTGTTTTTTACATTTCGCAGTGGACTAATCAATTATGGCCTCTTGTCTTTCTCTGCTTAACCGGCCTCTAATAAACTTAACAAGCATAGAAGGCCACATATTTTTTCTTCTCCAAGAAACAGGCAGTTTGGCTTAGCTGGAATTAGACTATTGGTAGATTATTACTAAGTAGTGGAAAGGTTGAATCAGCCCCTATAAGTGGAGATAAACTGAAAAAATGCTGATGCAGAAAATGTGCTTTTTGCTTTCAGAAATGTAGATTAACAAAGATTCCAAAGATATTATTTCCAGCGATTGCATGAACAGTGAGTTCCATTTTACTGTTAGAACAAGTTTAAAAGGCGCCAGGCAGCACAGCTGCCAGGTGTCGTTGAGGTGCTGTTCATAAATAAAGCAAAATGTAAGAGTCAGCCTCCACTTCTCCCTCGCCCTTTAAATCCCTCGCCGCTCATCTAGGAATCACGTTTCAGGAGTTCTCTGCGTTTGTAATCGAAGACGGTTTTATGTCTCTGGCTTTTTCTGATAACAAAATTAAATCCAGGAATTTAATGCATACCGTGTCTGTAACAGAAATGGTTAAGTGTTGCATTAGGTTGTCAAAGGTACATGCAGTAAAATGACTATTTTGTGCAATTATTTGAGCAGACTGTTTGAATAGACGGAATTAAGAAACCAAAACTTACACAAATAACAAACATTTTGGTGTGATTAGAATAACATAATCATCTGCAGCGCTGTGGGAGAGTGAAGTATAAACATGGCTTGAATGAAGTTCCAGACACGCAAAAGCGACTGCAATAAATGCAGTTGCTATTTGTTTCCACAAGGAGTCAGATTTTCAAATTAAAAGTATTAATAAACATTACAGAGGAAGCGATAAAATAGGTTCACCCCTGATGTCCTGGTAACTTTCCACTGCATCGTTGTTTGTCCTGATGATTGTTATAAACAGGAGACACCACATGATGAAGCCTGAAATAGTTACGCTCGCAGAGGAAAGCTTCGCCTCTTAATTACATTGATATTTTCTAATCATCCAGGAATTTTCAGTTGATAAAATGAGTAAGTGAACTTTGCTCTGGTTATGATTCTCCTGATGATGCTGCAGTCAAGTAGGTTCACTCCCAAATATCTTCAGATCGGGGCTGTTTGAGTGGAAGCACAACAAACAAGGTAATATTCGTGAGGAGCAAATGACAGGCAGGTTTCCTGTTTGAGGACAAACAATCAAGAGACGCAGCGCGGCTGATTACAAGGAAACAAAATACACAATTGGAGCAAAAGCTGCTGGAAGAATATATGTTCTAGGAATGACACTGACTTAGGCTCCAGTTATTCACGTTTGGTTACATTGAATTTTAAGTGCCTTCATAAAATTGTGTCATTGTGATTTTCAAAGAAACAGAAAATAAAGCAAACAAGATCAACAGTATAACATGATCAGTGGTGGAAAGGAATTGATTTCCAAAGAAAAAAACAAATTAACCAACAAGTGTACAGCAAAGCAAATATAATTTAAAATTGGTATGACTTTTGACAAAGACTTTATTGAAAATTTTATTAAACAATATTAGTTGTTACTACCAGTGAACATTTTAACTTTCTGTTTTTAGAAAAATAAATAATTTCTGTGTGGAGTGTCCACCTAATCAGCACTGTTACTCCCATTTCCCCCATCATGTGTGTCACCAGAACATTTTATGTCCTGTGGTTTTGGTCAATCTCAGCTCTAGTGAATGGAAGCAGCTAAAAGTCTAATATTCCTAAAATGTCCTTTACCATTGTTCGACTGCTTTACTCAAGAAACAAAACTTTATTCTAAAGACATTGTCTGTCACTCACTGCAATTCCATTTTGGGTTATAATTTTATAACGTGACATTTGGCCAAATGTAATGGCAAGAGAGGAGCAGTTATCACGCATTTTCCATATTTTGATCAAATGTTTCTACAAACTCTCATTATGCCTGAAGATTATTTTAAAAAAAACACAAATCACTTAATTGTGAATTACTAATATTTCTTCTGAGAAGTTTCACAAGGTTTGTGACTCTTAGATATGTTGAGATATGTTGACTAAAAAAAATATCTCATAAATGTCATACAGGGTCAAACAAATGATATTAATAACATTTACTAAATGTTTACCTACTATAAGCCTAAACGTTTTTAAACTGAAAACTGTTACCAATAATTCTCATGAAAGGTGGCAAACATGAACTGCTCGGTTTTGCCAAACCAAGGTGGCTGCAGGTGAGATACTGTCTCTTAATATCTACTCCAAAAAACCCCCCACTTCCTCAACAAACAAAAAACATGAACACAGAAATGGCAGTGTAAGTCAATTACTGTGATTTTTAAATTAAATTCATGTTCCACACACAATAGTGGATATTTACAAAATGTTATTTAAAAAAAAAGAATTTTCTAAATTCCTTTTTACAAGATTCTGAGGTATAATTTAGGTTATCAACAAAACACATGAACAAAAAAGAACCGATGCATTATTACTGTGGCTAATTTCACCTCTACTTAGCAAATGGACTTATAACAAGCGAGCTATTTTCATCCACTGAAGTGACAGGAAGCAAATGACCGTGCATTAGCAGACAAGCTGCACGCACACGAAAAAGTCTTTGCACAGACAAGGGTACTTGGATTGTTTTGGCAAGCGGCGAGTTTATTATTTTGTTTTATGGGGCTTGGAGGCGGGGGGTGAGGTTGTTTTGCAGCACTGCCTGTGATACTGGGGGCTCTGTTTGTGAGCTTGTGAGAAAGGAAGCACCAGTAAGATCAATACATCCTCTACGCAGATTTCCAGCAGAGAGTGACGTGCGTGTGGGGAAATGAGCTGGGCCGAGGATACTTTGCTCGTTATGGGTTTGACATGAACTTGGCCCTGGGCCTCCCAGAATGTGATGAATGTATTATTTAATCTTCCTGTCTTTGTTAACCTCCGGGTGGCAGATTTCATCGTGATTATCTGTTTGTGACAGGATGAAGCGGCCTCACCGATTCGGGCTTCGGATGAAATCTAATAACGGTCACAACATTACTGCCTCTCCTGTGGGGACCCGCTGAGAGGACAGGTGCTGCAGTTTAAAGTCCTGCAGCAAAAACAAAGTTTGAAGTTAGCATGTCAGACAACATTAATGAGGATGACATTTTAACATTTGCAGCAGCAGGGCCTCAACAGATTACCGGCCTCATTACTCTGGGCTGAAAAGTTTCATGGAACAATGCAGAGGAAATAGATTACACAGAAAAAAAAATATATATATAAATGTTCAGTTTATTTTAAAAATATTTTGTTGGGTTGAAATGACAAACCATAACACAGTTTATATACACTTTATTTGATGTAATTTTAAATCTTTATAACACCTGCAGTTCTGTATATGCAATATAAAAATTGTTTTTATTTAAAAATAATTCAATAACATCAAATGCCTTCCTAAATAAGTCAAAAGGTGATTTATGCCAAAAAACAAACAAAAAGAAAACAAAAAAAATCACTTTTGGGAAAAAAAAATAAATGTCATAGGATTTTTTCTGGAAAAAGACATCAAGGCCTTTCTAAAATTGTCCAAAACTTTGCGTTAGAATGCAAACACTTGCCCAACTTAATAATTTAATGCACAATGTATGATTAGTAATGTCCTGCCTGAGTAATGTACCTTCTAAATTCTGCTGGTAAACAAGTACAAGTGAACAACATGGCGTAAAATCACACATGAGGTCAAGTTTGGACCTTAAACTGCTCACATTATTGCTTCTATTGAAAATTTTAAACAACTTCTGCAGTTGGTTGAAAGATACACAAGTCAGCTTAAACTAATTCTCACATAATTTTGCAAAAGCAAAAGTCATGTTATTTGGACAAAGGAAAAAGAAAAGATAAACGACATGAGAGAGTACAAATAAAGAATTTCTTCAAGAAATTACTGAAGAAGAAACATCAGAAAAGCACAAACATTTTTACAAATGAAAAAGTCTCTTTAATTTATGTTTTTTTCTGTTACATTTGCACAAACGTTTGTCTGAATTTAACATATTACTTTGCCATGTTTGAATAAATAACTTAAAGAAGACATACAACTAATGAAAATAATAAAAGATTTTCACTTTGCTATTCAAATTCAAAGATAATAATAAGACAACTACTAAACAATTGCCCTTTCATCCGAGAGTTATCATGAAAAGAGGCCTCTGGATACATCAGTCCAGTAATGCGTGTTTGGGTGAGTGTGTGTGCGTGTGTGTGTGTGTGTGTGTGTGTGTGTGTGTGCTGGTAATAAATATGTTGCCTTTCAGACAATGACAGCAATATTCTTTGGAAGCTGTAGACGTCAGAGGCTTTGGACGGGATTCAGACTCTTAAGACAAAGAGACAAATTTAGATCTTTGGTTTTCTGACCAAGAGGGAAACATATTCATCACCTGTAGAGTCAGAGATATTTCAGGAAACACAGTTAAAAAAAAACAACCTGAAACCAGCATGTCATGAAAGAGACAGGCTTATCTATACAATACAAAGGCTGAAGGCAGCAGGGTGAAATTAACACCATTATGTTTATGTTTAAACACAAATACAAAAACATAATCTTTATTCTAGGCTTTCATTGCTTATATATGAATGTGCTTTCACAGTTAGTTTCTTAACTTTACAGTTTAAAATCTCTTCTTAATGAAAGAGTTTTTCTCTCTGTGTCCATATTTGAAGAAACTCTGGAAGCAAAAGTCTATCTTCTCAATCTGAATGCAAATTCTGCAAAACACAGATGCATTCAGCTTGGGTGGCTTTGGATTTGCAAACAACAATACTGAAATCCTGCAGCAAAATAAATATGACATGCAGAGGAAGTGACTGAAAACCACAAGAATTACTTAAAAAAAAAAAAAAAATAGAACACTTTTAAGATAAATTAGTGCCAAGATTGAAGCTGGGATTTCTTGTCCAACATCAGTGTCAGACCTAATAAATGTGCTTCTTAAATAAGAGGGAAAAAAATCCGATAAGTTTTTTAAGAAGAGTTGAGGCTCTCTTAGCTAAAAAGGGTAAACTATTATATTTCTACCTTGTTCTCTACATCTTGCAGGTAAGGGCACTGTGTGACAACTGAGCTCAGTGGTTTATAAACTCAAGCGTTAAACAGGACGCCTAATTTGCAGAGTAATGGAGCTGCACGGCGTCTCAGTTGCAGCTGCAACGACCTGAAGACTGTGAAGCAGCTTTGAAAATGGGCCGAGTCCTTTCAGAGACGAGGACACGCGAGTGAGAATCAACGATGTGAAAAAATATATTCCGTGATTATTTACACTGCGCATGACACTAAAAATACTGCAGGCTGTTAATGAGGGGCTCCGTTACATCTCTGCTCATCTATGAAGAGGCTTTCAGCTGTTAGGCAGTCAAATGAATACAGTATATAAAGTCTCCCTGGTTAGGCAGTCTTTAATTTATGCACACTGTGATTCTACCAAAAAACACAAAATCTAATCTAGCATGAGAGGAACCTTGAAGCACATAATCCTGGGCAACTTTGCCACAAAAGTGTAGTAAACACATTTGCCAAGGCAAAAGAAGAAATAAAGGACATCTTTGAAAATTTGCAATCATAAAACTTGCCGTGCGTTTTTGAAGCTGGGGTTGGCCTTTAAGCCTCTGAAGACAGTGAAATATGGGGTTAAGGATAGGTTAAGCTTTAAAAACAACTTGCAGGGCGAAAATTACACTAAACTCCAAGGCTGCAGCCTGACCAGAAGGGATCAAGCTCTTAAATTCAGAGACACGCCTCTATGGATCAGCTGGACTTAACCGACCACAGACTATAGGGCACAAGAAGGGCACCCGCGGACAATTCGCAAGAGAACGCTGGCTGTGGTCACAATGAGCAAATCAGATATCTGGTCCAAAAACTACACTGTAGCATACTTTCCTGCTTGGCAGGCTGTCCAATTTTAAAAAAAGACAATGGTTGGGGAGAATGAGGATTGTTTACTGGCCTCGATTGGTTCCACACATTTAAGGAAAAGGCAGTAAAATTCAACGCATGCATCATTTTTCCTGGTTCCTGTTGACCCAAATGATCCGTTATATGACAGTGAAGCAGGAGCCTGGAGATGAGTGGCCCCAGAAGCCTCTTCAGATGCCTCAGCGGCAGCACACCTTGTCCACCCTCCCTGCACAGGATGCAGGAGATTTTGGATGTGCAGCGCAATGGTCGATCCCTGGTGTTAAAGATGACTCAATCAAGAGATCCTCCAACCGTAACGCGCATGTTGGAGGTTAGAGATTAGGGACAAATATGAGAGGTGTCTTTCGAATACCTTACACCCTGTGGTGCCCAAAGTGGGTCTTCGAGGTCCAGCATCCTGCATGTTTTAGTTCTCTCCCCTGGTTTAACGCACCTGGATCAAATAATGGCTCATTACAAGGTCTAAGAAGAACATTGACAAGCTGGAAAGGTTGTTACTACCAGCAGGGAGAGAACTAAAACATGCAGGATGCTGGACCTCGAGGACCCACTTTGGGCACCCCTGCCTTACGCCTTTAAAATACGAGAGAGTTCATTAAAATATACAAATATGTACAATTTTATGCAACGTTTTCAAACCAAAAACAACTTTATCCTGTTTGGTGTTTCCACCAACATCCTCTCATCAACTTTTCACAGAGCAGCTGTATTTATGCAGAGATGAAATTACACACAGTTGGACTCTATTGACTAATTAGGAGGCATTTAAAACATTTTGCTTCATGAGTGTCAGAGAGAGGACCAGAAAAATCCTGTTTTAGATTTTTATTTGTTAAATAATTAGAACTTTTATAAATTGATTTAAGCAATTAATCAGATGAATCATCCAGTTGGGATGATCACTTTTAGGTCTATAGACCTGAGCCCTTTGACTCAGTTTTTTATATTTTCACTCGCGTTTGCAACTCTGCATTGTTGATCGCAGTACAAAACCGTGCAACGCGCTGAAGAACACGCAATGTGATTAATATGCATTATGTAATATTAACGCGTTATGATTTTTATATATTAACACTTTAACATTGCCATCCCTAATATTTCTCCTTCTACTTAACAGCAATTTGGTTGTTGGTTCTTCTGAAATACATTGAGGTTTGTTGTTGCAACTTGCTGCTGTTTTTCTCTGAGGAGTGACAACTTTCTTTCCTATCAGACTCTAAAACCCACTTGAGTTAAATACACCAACGCGTTTTGCTTTTCCCTCTGGAAGGCCGGCTCTCGCTGCGGGTCTCCCAGGGGAGAACCAGATTAGCTAAAATGTGATGAGATGGTGACAAATATCCAACACTCCCCGGCATCAGCAGCCAGTGGTGAAACCGCAACGTAGAAAACTTCGACTCCGATTGGGCCGGAAAACAAAACAAAACAGAAAGACTGAGACGTGGCCAGGAAGCAAAGTATCCATTTCATGACCCCCCCCTCCTCCTCCCTTTTGTTTGCCCGCCACCTGTTAGACATGATCATTACCATGAAGCAAGGGTGTAGAGGGCTAAGCTGGCCACATTTATATCAACAAGCTGGGATAAAACTGTCTAATTATCCCCCACGGCCCCCTGGCCCGGCCCCTCGACTCTCCTTGCAGGGTTGATCCCATTTGCCAGCCTGGCCAGTAGCCAAACTCCGCTGGCCGGCATGTGAAAGCACATCCTAATGACAGCTCTCTTTCAATCCCAAATCTCTGTAATTGCTCTAGTTAGCTTATACACATCACATGGCACTGGTCCAAGTCGACAGTTAAGAAGGTCAGGATGAGGTTTAATGGTACAAGTCTGTGAATTTATTGGTGTGCACGGTCTAAATATATAATCATCCGAAAGTGCTGAAGTTCATGATGACATACCGTTCTCCATTTTGGAAGAAAAAAGTGCTGAGGTTGATGATGACATACCGTTCTCCATTTTGGAAGAAAACAAGGGTTTTTCTGTGTGAGAACGAAGAGCTCGTCTGGTCAAAAGTGCCTCAATTCGTTAAATTGGATTCCATCTAATTAGATTTAAATCAGATGTTAAAATGACTTTCTCGTTGAGTGACATGAAATTATTTTCTAACCAGGACCCGAGCAAATGTGTCACACGTAAGTTGAGTTTAGATGATCGCCCCCGACTGAGAGCAAATGTAGACTAAACGTAAGCAATTTGCACCTGTGCAAAGCCGACTATTATCATAACAGTTTTGATGGCTACAAAGGGAATGTGGTGGGTGGATGCAGGGCGCCCGGATCCCCCCCCCGCCCCTGGAGAGGTAGCATTAACGTCTTAATTAGGACGCAGGGGGGCAGATTCAAAGTGCTCCAAGATGACGAGGGACACAGCAATGGGAAACCGGAGCTGATCGTCTTTCCGAGTTCAAGGCTAATTGCTGAAAGGGATCTGACATGGATGGGCAGGGAAACACGGATGGCATGTAGAAAGATGACGTGAGATCATTTCTAAAAGCTGTCGAAGTAACGTGCTACGTATTTGTAATAAGACATCACTTGCACGAAAAGATATTTCGTCATAATGACAATTTATCAAAATATAGATTATTTGTTTGAGTTAGCAACTTATTTTAAGGCTACATTGCTAATGTTTTTTTTTATTTGTCCTGCAGAGGCATCTGAAGACTCTGTGGTCTCTAAATGTTCTTTAAACCACGAGCGAGCTAATTGTCACTCAGCAGAAGCTGCTGCAGCGGCCTGTTTACTTTCAGGAATGTATTTGTCCTCAAGATCTCTGATAAAGCAGCAGCTGTGGCAGATATGATTACTACAACTGGGCAGAAACTGGAAGCAGGCCTGCAGCACTCAGCCAAGTTATGTCAATACATTTAGAGTCTACTTTACAGAAACCCTAAGAACTGGAGTACATTAAATAAGAAACCAAAATAAGATGTTGTTTTAATAAGCTTATTACTAGCCGATGATAATTACCACTCCTTTAAGGAAGCAGCATGTGATTTAAGACAATAAATACACTGATATTTGCCTAAAGGATTCATTTGTTTTGTACTTTTTGGGGGTTCTGCAAAAAATAATTCCAAGTAGTAAGTATCTTCTCAGCAGTACAGAAGAGTTAGTCCTCTTTTTTTAGAGGCTAGTTGATCTGAGGCTGTTTCGGAGTCAAACTAATAGCTTACAAGTTGTTTCAAGTTTTTTACCAATCAGGAGTGAGGGGAGGTATTACGTAAAATTTACTTTTTGGAGCCTTATATCATGTTAAAATGTTATTCCCTCATAAATAAAACTTACCAGAAGTGTTGTTCTGATTCTTTCATGCATGTTTGAAAAATCCTCAACTCTCCCATTGCAACCATTTGGAGGTGCCAAAACATTTGCTTTCACAAAGTGTAACATATTTCCACTAAACTTCACCTTGGAGCCTCAGTTCCCAGCTGAGTTTCCATCACTCAGCTCCTCCAGACTAGCAGCAGCAACTAGCAAACACCTGGTAGAAATGCACATCGGCTGGGCTCATCATACAAACTACTTCTCAGTACAGCTCTCCTAAAAACATTTGTAAATGCCTTAACAGAGCAGCATTCTTGTGATAACTTTCTGAAGGCGGAGTTCTTAAAGAGACAGAGGCCAATTTCAAAGGGTCAAACTGCGAAGTCAAATTTCTTAAGTCATGATTGATATATACAACATTTTTATAACTGACTGTACTATAAAATGGCACAATGTGCCTGGAAAATACATAATACCACCGCTTTGAAAGATAGAAGCTCATGTAAACACTATTTATAAATTTTACATTATTGGCTTATGGTTATTTAACTCAACTCAAGTTGCAAAATAGAATAAGTCAAATCCACTCTGCGAGAGTAACAAGAGCAGTAAAACTGGGTAAAAAGCTAAGAGACAGTATTTTTCTCCCTGGGGTTTTCCGTTAGAAAGTGTCGAATGTAGAACAGCTGGAGAGGTGATTGAAGGTGACTAGTAAACAGAAATGAAGACAGAGGTGGACAGCAAGACCCAGTACAGAAAACCAATAGTGACAATAATAAGCCACCTAAATAAAATCCAAAAACAAAAGCAAGCATGAACCAAACACCACAAAGACCTACTAATCATATGTTTGGTAACTGGAGTTAAAAATATAAGAAAAAAAAAATATTTTCAATAATTTTTATTCCATCAGTCAGTGAAAATATTAATTATCCAGAGGTTTTTTCCATGCTATGAATGCAACAGAATGGAAAAAAGTGAGTTTTATTACATTTTGACTCAATTAAATGTTTATACTTACTATTTGTCTGGTGCTACACCACCAGGGGGCGCTTTATCAGGCTTGAATTAATAAACATGGAGTCATATCTTACCATCAAACACAAAAGTGATGCTACTGGAATTTCTTTATATTTCTATCCTTACTACTGTCTACTACTTCAGAAAATATGTGAGGATAAACAGTCTCAGTGAATAACAGGCTTGTTAAGTAATTCATTATCTGTGTCTGTGTTTCTCACAACACAAGCAGAAATTTGAGTAGGAAGAAAACAAAGAATATAGCAACCCTGTTATTACAAATATTGAAATGAAAGACAAATCTTCCATCAACTGAAATGACAGATGAAAGTAAATTGTAAGCATTTCTGTATTTGCAGGGTATTAAAAAATAAATCTATGTTTTCTCCTCAAGCTGTTTACTTTTGTTCATTTATTATTTATTTTATTTACATAAATCAATTAGTTTTTAAAATAATACTTTTAGATTTGCTCTGCGTCCTATTTCATGAGATAAAACCAGTTTTCAAACAACAAAAAACACCAACTTAAGTTAAAAATATTATATGTTAGTGGTAATTTATATATGATATATAAATTTTTTATGTAAATATGAATAAACTAAATTATTAAATTGCCTAAAACAATTTTTAAATCATACTGGTCTTTAAAAGTCATACATATACTTATTTTCTGAAAACATGCAATATGCCCATTAAATAATGATAGGTATAGACATTAAAGTATATTTTTGGTTATTTGAACCCTTTTCAAGTATGCAGTATACTGCTGAATTTTTTTATTGCATATTTATTTTTATGAAGAATCATAAATAAAGCTTTTTTATGCATAGAAAAATTGGCGTCTGTTAAGATCAACAATTGAGTGCTGACATTTGTTACAGTTCAGTAATGTCATACTAAACCAGGCCTTCTACTTAATACCGTGCAGTCACACAGATTTGCTACAAAATAAAAATAATTGCCCTCTCAATTCAATTCTTTTCACTGACATCATTCTCAAACATTTCTTCCGGACATGAGCTGAGTCTGATTGAGGCACGGCGGCGCACTTCTGTTCAAAAGATCATCAGAAATGATCCCCTTGGTGGTGTCCAAATTTTATGGAGTAGTATAAGGCAAGCCCTCTCCAATAAAAATACAGGTGCTTTTCTTCTTCTTCCAAAGACTTATGCAGACTTCGTACAGCTAAAACAGTGATATATCATTTATTTATTTTTTGACTGTTTCTAAAGTGACTGTTGGACAGGGCCAAGTTAGGACATTCCTGCTGTTTGTTTGACTCTTCTCCAAACAATAAGAAATGCTAGCTTGCACATTTTCCTTTTGGAATAAGAGGGGTGCTAAGCTTTGAAGCAGCTGAATTGGTAAAGGAAAAAAAAAATCATATACAATTTCCATATGAAATAGGAAGACAGGAGTCCACAGGGAGACGCTAAATTGAAACTAAGGCTGTGCCTGATAGACCACAGGATATGCCTGCAAAATTTGGACATATCAAAATGGCGAAAAAGTCTGTTAGTGCCCATTCATATAAACTGAATGGCTTGTTATGTTCTCCGTCCCTCAGAGGATACTTGTGAGCTTGGGGGAAGACTACAGGAAGAGGAAAATGGTTTTGACATAACTTTATTTTAGTGCTCTACGGGTTTTCTCTCCTCCCTGCGGTTTAATGTTGTATTCCACAGGGTCCCGGAAGGAAGCAGCCCAGTAAATCCGCACCGCCGGACTTGAAAAGGAAATGATGTCTGAAGACAGGTGAAGAAGTGGAAGAAAAATACAGCCAGGCCTCTCGCCCGGAGTGCTTCCCTCCTGAGGGTCATCTCCCAGCCACACAATTGCGACTGCAAAAAGTGTTTGGTTTAGATTTAGCAAGAATGGACGCTGTAATAACGAAATAAAATGTCTCTTAAAATTAAACCTTCAATACCTCTGTTTCTTAGATAAGCCTGTCGTAAAGTGGCACATATAAGCACATGTAGCTTTTCAGGTCAGTTTCCAGCGTCATGTTAGAAGAAAGTCTGTGGGAACATTTAAAGCTGTCGCAGGAGGTTCTCTGGGGGGTTGTGAGGTGGTACGAGAACTAGGAAGTCTTCACTTAGCTGAGCATAATGAACTGAGCTGATGTTCACTCCTTTAAGGTTTAACTTCTTTTATTTGCAGGAAATGGTTGGTGGGGGTTTGAAAGGAAAACAATGAGAAACTGCAGTCACCTCAGCTTCTCCCAGGGCACTTCAAAGGGTTCGCACATGTTTTTCAGTTTGAAACAGAACGCCGTTATTCTAATTTAAAGACAATCAAGCGAACATGTTTTTTCCTCCTCATCATCTGATGCCTCACTTCAATATGCTGCTTCAGATAGGCAAGCACTTACAAAAAGACTCCACTTTAATTGATAGTTGACATCTTTGGATGTGAGGTTCTGTTACTATTTAACTTTAGTAACTAAAAGTGTTTATATGTTCATGGGGACGCTGAAGGAAAGCATGCGAATTACATGCTGATGCACCATAAAATTAGACAAAATTGTGAATTTATGAAGAACATGGGTAAACTTTACCCTTAATTCATCCTAAACCCAACAGTCTCGCCTGCAGTCTCACCAGTAGTGACTCCTTACCACTTCCCTTCGAACTTCAGCAAACAGGATGTTAGCTGGGACTCCAGCATCTCTCATGCTAAAGACAAAGGCATCAAGAGGAGAGTAGGAGAAATAGATGAGAGGAGGAATTCTGGCTTTCTCTTTCCCTGGGATATTTCCCTCACAGCCCAATTTTGGATAACTGGAAAACAATGAACAGATCGATAGATTGAAAATGAACAACAACAACAACAAAAAAACAAACAAAACAACTATATCCTATTATACATCTTAAACTGTTTCAAAAAAATTTAACATAGCCTGATAGTACACCTTTACACTGCTTAAACCCCGCCTTCTCAATTTACGTCAGCCAATCACCTCAGCCTTCCAAAATAGGGAAAAGAGGCAATAAAGTCGACTTTCACATACACAATTTAAACACTAACAATTATTTATCAATAATAAATGTCAGACAAACATTTTATGTATGCAAATGCACAATTGCACATCATCATTTTATTCTTTTAACATCTTTAAGCTTCAACCAATCAAAATCCACCTCTTATCACTGCTCTTCCTATAAAAGAGCTGGGTTTGAGGTGGGACTGCCTCTTTTGCAGAGTTCCAAGATGGCTGCCAAAAAAGACACACCCATAAGGTAACAAACATTTCAACCACACAAACACACAAAAGGTTCATTTACACACTCTGGAACTAAAAGCTACGATCTTCAACGTAGTTTACTCTTTGTCTTTCAGCCATTAATGTCCTTGAATTTTGTTATAATGACATAAATTTTAAGTTAAATGAGAACAGAGTGAAAGAAATAGATGTGTGTTGGTGTGGGGGTGGTAAACTCAAGAAAAGGTCCATTATTATTGTAGTTTCTTGCTAAAACAGTAAAAACAACAACATAAAATCACCATATGAGCCTTAGCTAATTGTCTCTAAAATGATCAACAGACATTTTTAAACATCTTTAGTTTGAAAAATGTTTTTTTTTTTAAATCTCAGTTTTTGGTCATTGTAAACTTGATTGACTTGTGAGTGGACTGTGCAAGTCCCCCCAAAAAATTTTGTTTTATTATAGTATTACAGACTTCTATTGGTCAAGAAAACAGATAAAAATCTAAACATGCACTATTACGAAAGTGCAGATGGTATTAACCAATACAGCATTGCATCCCATTTATCTGCTATTTTTTCAAATTAAGATGTTTTAAATTTCCAAAATTACCTAGAAAGGAGGCAACTATCTCACTAGCTTCAAGCTTTCACATCACTCTGATGACTTATTGATATAAAGTACACAAACCTACTATCTTACAGATGCACATGCTACATTTTTCTCCAAAACTCTTGCAGATTTTCCATTAAAAAATCATTCAATGTCACAAGCTACCATAATGCTAAAATAATAAAAGTGACCAGGGTGTGTCTTTTAAGATTATTTACTGCCTCTAAAAGTTGCATCCAAGAATGAATAAAAATGCTCCCAAAACATTATTTATGTTTTTTTTTTGTTTGTTTTTTTTCTGCTTAGAATCCAGCTGATGGTAAATGCAGCCAGGAAGTGATCCGTCTCAGGAAAGCTGCATTTTTATTTCTAACAACGTACCGATTTCCATTGAGACACAATCTCTGAAATATATTCCGCATAAAATCAACCCGGTGAAAACTGTGCTCAGATACTGTGAGAGAATAGCTGCATTGTCATCTTAACTTTAAGCTGAGTTCATTATTCTTTACTTAAAGGTAATCAGTGGGGCTCCCAGCACCATGAATTCCACAGGACAATATTTACATATCTGCTTTAATCACTGCGCTTCATTTATTTTTACCCTATTAAAATAAACATGATGGAGTATTACCAGCTGGCTACAGGAATGTGGAACACAACAGAGGCTTCAGAAAAGTAAAATTGCTTTGGTATGAGAGCTTTACAACTGAATACACTTGTAAGCAAGCATAGCACATGAGGGGGCAGAGTGAGTAAGAGGATTCTCCGTTTCAGGGATTTTGCCTGGGTCAGCGATTCATAAAAAAGGTCCAGGCCTACATTAGGGCTTAAAACGTTTAACATGCTGAAAGATAACAGGGGTCCTGGCATGATGTCTGAACAAGATGTAAAGCAAATGTGCAGAAAAGCATAAAAAGTACCATGAAACCCAAGTGTTTCAAACTCCAAACATGCCATGACCGTGCGCCATCTGTTTTTTCCTCGTTTCATTGGGAAGCCAATGGAGAGGTCTGTAGTGATGCGTAACCCCCATAAATTCTGCAGATCCTCAGAGACGTCCCCCAATTTGTCCGCTGGTGATTCATCTGGGAACTAATAGTGGAAGACAATAAGCAG
Source organism: Poecilia formosa (assembly GCF_000485575.1). Classification (NCBI taxonomy): domain Eukaryota; kingdom Metazoa; phylum Chordata; class Actinopteri; order Cyprinodontiformes; family Poeciliidae; genus Poecilia; species Poecilia formosa. Next base: position 3,639,830 of record NW_006799940.1, read on the forward strand.
TGAGCGAGACCATGTGAAAGACATCAGTAAACATGTGCGTAAATCACACTGACCCAAAGCGATGGTAGGGAAAGTCTCTTTCCACAAAATCATCCGGTGGTTGGACGAGTACTGGGCTGCTGGCAAGTTGACGTTAAGGCTATTCCCAGATTCTTGATGTTTTGGCCTGCATGAACGATGAGAGCTTCTCCCCTTAGCGACCTTGCGAGCAATTTTCCTTTTGCAACGTGACAGCGGTGCTGATTTCTGCCAATCGGAGATAAAACAGCTGCATGTCTCCATTCGGTTTCTTCTGTTACGCACCAGGATGTAGGAAAGTGATGAATCGGTTGTTGTGGATAATAGGCTTGTTCACACTGCCACATAAATTAAACATCTCATTTTCCGCCTTTGCGACTTCCACTGCGTGAATGAATAATCACCAGAATCCTTGGAAATATAAACATTTTTAAATCATATATGAATTTAAATAAGGTATAATAACAGGTCCCAGTGTGAGATACAATAGCTCCCAATTGAAATCAATAATATCAACTGTCATAACTTTTCCACCCACAGTGGCTTGGCTTGCCAATTGTTAGCAGCAGGGTAAGGAAATAAATCTAACAGTAGGGAAGGTGGCCAATGAAATTGGTTTGACAGGAAAAATATCCTTTTGGAATGAAAATGTATCCTTTGGAAAAATTAATGTATAAAGATGTGAAGGTGATGGTAACTTGAGCTATAGAAGGAAGAATAACCTACACTGGGATTTTCCATGTTTATTACTTCTAAGTGAAAGTTGATCCAGAATGTTTGACGGACTTCTTTTAGTTGTCTTGTTAACTTTTTGATACTTTATTTAGATTTTTTCCAGACAGTAATTAACAAAACATAAGTAAAAGTAGGAGTCAGAATTTCTTGCGATCTATGATTGTTCTCATCCACAGACATGGTTTGGAAGAACGGCTGTACTTTGGCTGTACTTCCTGCGAATTAGGTCAGGAAAAGGGCAGCTAAAGTCCCTGCAGACCCAACACATTCTGGACACAAACTCTGGACTTTTAACTTCAGGTTTTCAGCCACCACAGAGAACATTTCTTTTCACATATGGTCCCTGTCATAAACACTTAACAAAGTGCGGATATTTGCACCAATTTAAAAATGTCTTACACTTTTGTAAAAACAGTGTACAAATAAAACTTGTAGTTTTCTATTTCCTTTTCACATTTTTGCATTTCAAATTTTTTTATTGGATTATATCTAACTATTCTTAAGGATTTGCTGTTTTTACATTGACGTCTTCAGATTTTGAAAAGTGAGAAAGAATAAATATTTCACTATCTTGTGGCTGGAATAACAATACAGACACAATCTTTTTTAAAAGAAAGTTGCAAAGATGCAGAAGCGTGCAAAAAGGACAGGTGGGGCACCTAACAATTATATAAGCAGTTTAATGCAGCAATAAAAAGTTTGAGGTAAGAAGAGCTTAGTAGAAATAACTCAGTCACTCTGTGCTCCTAAAGCTGGTAGCTAGCTGCGTCAGTGAACGGTACATTGTCTTGTCTTTTAGTCTATTTAAGAATAAAAGACAAAATTGCTAAAGAATTGCAATAATGTCACACTTCAGCTAAAGAGTGAAAGGACATGCATATCAGAACTAAACTTAGTTTCTCAGCTTTTTATTTCAGAAAACATGCATGTGAACCTAATTTTCAAAGTAAAGCAAGTTATTTTTTACTGCATCTCACTAAAGACATTATTACACGCTTTTCTTTAGCCATCGCCAGCTAATTTATGGTTGTGTCACAGCATTTCAGTTTGATTTAAATCTGGACTTTGACTAAGCCATTTCTAAAGCTTAATGTTTTCTTTTGAGCGATTCAGAGAGGAACTTGTTGGTACGTTTCATATTATTTTATGACTGCATAACCCATGTACTCTAGGATTTTAGTTTATGAACTGACTTTGTCCTCCTTTAGAGCAGAATTTATTGCTGCATAAATAAAGACAAGCTATGTTGATCCTGATGCAGCAAAGCATCCACAGACTCACTTTATTACCACCATGTTTGAATGTTGGTATTATGTTTGTCATGTTTCTGACCTGTTCCAAAATCTTCTCAGTTGATTGATGATTTGATCTTTTCTGATCCTGCTATGCTTCATTGAACATGTTGGGATAGGACTATACAAAACATGTTCATCACATTTTTTACACAAAATTATTCCATCCATCCTTCTTTACAACCTTTTCCCTAGTGGGGTTGGGAGGGTTGCTGGTGCCTATTTCCAGCTAATGTTCTGGGTGAGAGGTGGGGTTCACCCTGGACAGGTTGCCAGTCTGTTGCAGGGCAACACAGAGACAGACAGGACAAACAACCATGTGTGCATTGTCCATGCACAATTTAGAAAGACCAATTAACCTAACAGTCATGTTTTTGGACTGTGGGAGGAAACTGGAGTACCTGGAGAAAACCCACACATGCACAGGGAGAACATGCAAACTCCATGCAGAAAGACCGGGGCTGGGAATTTAACCCAGAACCTTCTTGCTGCAAGGCAACAGCTCTACCAACTGTGCCACTGCGCAGCCCCACAAAATTATTCTTATATGATAAAATTTTAGTCTGCCTATTTTCAGAAGGAACTATTTTAGGGCCTTTAAATAAAAATAATCTGCTGCTGGTCACACTCCCAACTCAACAGTTACACTCGCACATGAAAATGGCTACAAACAGATGCTCAATTATACAACCAAATATCTTTGAGAAACATTAGCAGAGCCTCCTGCACAATCAACAAGAATGCAGTAAATGGTTTCTGGATGGTAAATCAACAACAAAACACTTTCCCAGCAGCCATTGTACAGATCATGCAGTGGTAAAACCAGCTGACAAACATGCTGAAACTCAGCTTGGGTTGCTAGGTAACGGGCTGGTCTTTGGGGTTGCTAGGCGAGGTGCAGTGCCTGCTGATTTGTGACATTTTCCAGACACCAAAAAACATTCACTAAATGTTGCCAAAGCATAAGTTGTTTTCAACTTATTGCTTAAAACTGGCTGTTTTTTTTTAATGCTTGGATTATCATTTGTAGAAGTAGTAGAAACCCAAATTGAAGTACAAAAATGTGCCAAACGTGAATTTTGCAACATCCGTTCCCTTTAGCAAAAAAAGTAGTAATTTGGAAACTCTACTCTATTCTGTATTTAATTTGTTGAAAGTGTGATAGAAAGCATAAACTGTATGTAAGGTAGAAAATGCTTTTTCCAAGGCCACTGCTGTTTTATTTGTCTTGGATTAAATAGGAGCTACTTTTGAATAATTTCAGCCTACAGTTGCTCTTTCAGCAGCAGACAAATTAACACACAGCTGTTGTTTTTGCACAAAAAAAATCCCATCATACTCATATATCAATATCCATCTAATCCATATGCAGTGACAATTTTATTGTGCTCATAAAATGCTCTGAACTGCCCTTAAGAACACTGTATTTTCAGAAGGTATTTTAAAAAGGCTTAAATTACACTCAAACTGCATCAAGATGAATGGATTGGCAGCACTAGTATGAGAGCACTCTTTTTTCTTTCAAGACAGGGAATTTTCCCCCCGCTTGACCGTGCCAAGAGCAGGAGGAGAAAATCAACTCCATTCAACTATTTGTCAACTCCCTTTAGAAACATTTAATAGTAATAAAATTTATGGCTCCAGTTTCCAAAGGATACTGCCAGTGAAGTTCATCTCTTCAAAAGTAGCTGTAAATGCTACCATTGTTTCACCATTTGATTTATGACTCAATTTTTCACTAAAGGTTTCAGCGTCAGAGCCTTATGAGCAGCAGGTAGGGGTATGGCTACGGGATATGCATGAATTCTGCCAAAATATTTACCAATCCGTCCGTTCTGCCAGTCGAGGGCTATCCACAGAGGAAGTCGGGCTTTCTGTACTCTCTGCAGGATGAGCAATGACACTACCAGGCGGCTTTCAGGAATCTACTGGAGCGGCGCTCGAATAGAGTTGCCATATGGCAGTGATGCTTAAAAGCTGTGTCAAGAAAGGCTCCGGCATGAACTCATATGTCATGCCTGTCGGCTACATTGTGCTTTTATTACATTTTGTGATTAAAATTACCATTCGTCGGACGCGTTTTAAAGGATTACAGAACAACTGAGGCATCATTTGGGGATTTTGCGTCATTTCATCGCTCAGACTTTGTGCGATTTCCTCATCTCCATTTAAAAAAAAAAAAACTTTTTTACAGTTATTCCATTACTATATAATTTGGGAGATATCGTAAAAGTATGTTAGTCATACTATGGATCAGTTCAAAGTGTTAACCTTTATTGTACAATGTAGAGTTGACTATAATAAGGTCATTAAAAGATGGCGTGATGGAGGTAGGTATGAAGGGGGAAACGGGGAATCATGGCCAGAGTGAGTTATGGACCATCGAGGAGCAGTAAAAGCCAATGATGAATTAGTATGTATTTCTATTTTTTCCCCCTCTTCTCTTTTTCATCCTGACACGAGGAAGGAAATGCTCTTTGTTTTCTTAAGGATGTGCAGTTTTTACCTCTCTCTCAAATCCTCCGGCTGAATCCTCAAGCCATCAAACTGAGGATTTAAAGGCCTGCGGTAGTAGTTATGGTTCCCTGCAGAAGCTCCGAGAGGCATCCCCAGAAGCCCAAAGGGAGGAAGGCTGTTTCAAAAGAAACTTTCATCGTGAGTTTCGCTCTCTGTGTTGTAATTACTGCGAAACATTTCCTCCTCTTTGTGCGCTTTTTTTCAGCTCCTCTTACATCAAGGAGACGACCTCTTTCTGTTAATGCGAGAAAAAGCGAAAATCCTTTAAGGGGCTATAAAGTTTTGTTAAAATGTTGTAAAATCAAAACAAATGTAGGAACTTTAAAATAATAATAAAAAAAAATGAATAAAAAAAATCTGATTTAGTTTGAGTCACAAAGCTCAGCAGCAACATCAGCCACACCCTCACAACTCACATGTGCACATGTGTAGATTACATTATGCTCCGAGTCCTACCACAGAGAGTGTGTGTGATTTATAGGGAAATAAATCTATCCCCTTCCTGACAGTTAAACCCCAACTCTAAAGGCTGGCACACAAGGAAAGCTCCCATTTCAAAAAGTAGAAGAAGAAGCAGAGCGAGCTTTAGAGGCGCCTTAAATCACTCGCCGCCACGAACTTTTGACATTTTCTCCCGGAGCCCTTAATGCTTGTATTGAACACCGAATGGACCCACGTCTGTTTGGGATAAATATGTGTAAGCAGCATCAACGTGGAAGCATGCATCTGTCATATCCCCCAGTGAATGAGCGGCTTATTTGTGAGCCAAGTTGAGATGCTGATGGTGCTCAGCTGACAGGTGGCTTAAGTGGTGACGGAGTTGTAGAAGCCACATGTAAATCTGGCCATTTGTGACAGTGAACAGCTTGTTGCTCTCAAATTGAATCTGTAAATTATTTCAAATGAACGGCGAGGAAGGGGTTAAAATATCTTAGCAAACATGGTGGGCCTAAAAACACACAGATTCAGAAAATCTCTTAGTTTTAATACCCACGGGGGATTGCTTTTAATTTTTAAATAACTTTTAAATAACCAGCAACTATTAAATGTGGCCTTATCTCAGACATGAGTGGCAAATTTGGCATAAAAATCTGACTCTTTTATTTAACATTTTGAGTTATTCAGTTTCCTTTCTCGAATATACAAAGTTCCTGGTATCGCTGGGCAAGCAGAGGGTCTTAAGCGTTTGCTTAGTTCATTTGAAACAAACAGGACAGCTTACATGTTTGGCTTAATATTTTTCATTTCTCTAAAAGCGTAAAACAACATGAAATATCTGGTGAGCCTCATTAATGTCAACATACAAGCCTTTCTTTCTGAAAGCGAACAAAAACCTCCTTCAAAGACCATGTAGTGCTTAGTCTGTCAAAGCGAATGATTTGTTTACTCGAATAAAACTTCAGATTTTGAGCAGCCAGACGAGTTTTGCTCCTTGCAAGCAAAAGGCCATTTGCTCAACTGTGATTGAATCTCTAATCCAATATAAACGTTAAGTTCTCGCAAAGTGTCGATGCCTGATTTCTCTGCCAAAAGCCCAGGGCTGCTTCTTGAGCAGGAGACAAGGTCAAGAAAATAATGTTTAATCTGCTAAGGCTTTCTAATAATTATTTGGACCCGGGAGGAGAACCTTTTCTTTGGCTTGACTGTTGGGATCTAATATTTCACTTGATTGATGTGAAACCCATATCACGGCTTGTTCTGCTAAAGTATGCAGCGGGAAATTCCCAGATCTACTTAAAAATGCGTTTCGCAGTCATTGTAACTAACGCCCCTAACAGCTAGTTATTCATACTATTAATAACTTTAGTTTAAATCGAAAATACTAGTTCACTTTAAGACCGTTTCATAATGGTCTCTTGGTAAGACTTAAATGTACCCCAAACTGATATTTTCAGCATTCAGTTCGGCGTAAGGAAAAAAAAAAAAAAGTCCTTTATGAAAACTTTTGAATTCCTTAATTCCTACAGATACGAAGGCCAAGCTATGACCTTTACAGGAGTGTAGGAGGTGCTGTTAAAGCAATATAAATATTCATTAAAACAGAGGTAACAGTGAAGCCAGTGTTCATTCGTCCAATAAATCTCCAGCAGCATGAGGGACTGGAGGAAGAAGTGGTCGGTTTGTGATGCTGTGAATCTGAGAGTTTACTCGTAATTAATAGCAAAAACGATTCAGCTGCCACAAGAAGTTAACGTGTGTATTTTTTTTTAAATAAGAGGATGCAGAGAAGGATAAATATATCACATTCACAAGTAATGTACACATAGGTATGACTGAATAGGCCCCACAGAACAAATACAGTGAATGGTAATGGAGACAGAAATACAGAAATATTTAAAGTTCAATCACATAAACAAATTGTATGATTGAGATTTATTTAGAAAAGAACATCCTCACATGATGCACAAAATGTCTTCTGAACATGATAAAAAAAAAACATGTTGATAAGTTGCTTTGAATACTTATAGCCTCCATAAAGCAAATTATGATATGATTATTGTTACTAGCATAGAGAACGTAAACAATCAGCTTTGAAAATGAATTCCAGGATATTTGCTCAGACAATGTTGCGACTGTTAGATATTGTTTTCCAAGTTAGGCCCTAATGTTCAAGAAAACAAAGAAAATATTCACTTTTGCTAATTTAGACATACTTACAGTATTAAGACACAATGGCAATAATTTATAAGTTCGTCATACGTTTACATCCTCAACCTGCAACAGACATTTGCCGCTTATCAATAGTTAAACATACGATTAATGTGGTTTTGCAACCAGATAAAAATGCCACATCAAAGTCAAATTTGTCTCAAATTTTCCTTTTCTTCTTTGTTCGTGCCACCGTGATTGTTTAATTAATGCTAATAAATGGCCAATAATTAATGGCAAGTCAAACTGAATTACATCATATTGAAATTTAGTTGAACATATAATTATATTTAGCAGAAGTAACAAACAGCAAGAACATGGCGACTGTGGGCGTACGGACACATGCTTATTTAGCTTCCTAATGTAAATCCACTTGTCTATTACATTTTGAAGTCCACAATACAGAAACCTAAAGCTTTTCGGTTTAGAGAAACATACTGGCGAGTCTAATGGAGAATATTGTGACTGTGCAGCGTGCGATCACTCAACACAAACGGCTCACTACTTTCCTCCTTTCTTTGACGCTCTGCTCCGTTTCTCTTTCGCGGCTGCAGCTCCTCGAATGCCGCGCATTCCTCTTTGTTTGCTCATAGGGAGGCCTCCCTGCGAATCCTGAGCATGACTTTCCCAAAGTCGATATTAATATCACAGGCCATTGTAATAGAGTTATTTTCATGGAAGCCCCGGAGGAAGTCACGTGGCTATGATTAGTCCCCAGAGGGCCCGGAGTCTCCATTAAGCTCGTTGTTTTAGCTCACATAACCATCAATGAAGTGGAAAAGCTGAGGAAGTAGCTATCACTCAGGGCTGGCTCGAGTGTTTTCTGAGCACCTATTTTGTAAATGGGGCCAGAATATTTTTCCTCTCTCTGTTTTTTTGCAGGGGGAATTATTCTTAAACCGCGGCTTGGAGAAGGAGCCGACACATGTGTGCGTTTATATTGACCCACCTCCGTTTAGATTGATAGCAGTGGGATCTGGTGGTTAACACGCTGTTTAAACCTGGAGGAAAAAAAAGGGGGGGGGGGAAAAACAACACGAGAAAAAGCCCAAGGACTCACACACACTCAGCAACTACACGCAAGGGTGAGCTCCAATGCATCTGCCATAAGGAAGACAACTTGAGTTAAGATGGAAAAAAGGCACCCTGGAATACATTTACTCTGTCAGGTTACTGCTTAAACACACATGACTGAGAAAAACAGACACTGCCACATGCGTGCTTCCTCTCATAACTCTGCTCACCTCTCTTCGTGACCTAAAAGCCACTGGGCCACTTCCAAGGAAACAGGAAGAGCTGGACCAGCAGGGCAGTTGACAGCTTTCAGATGGAATAGAAGCGATATTGACCGTGTTCAGAGGCTTACGGAGAGGAAGGGAGAGCTGCTCTCTGCCCAGCCACCAAGACACGAGCCCCATAATTGTCAAATAAAACATTTTGTGTGTGTGTGTGTGTGTGTGTGTGTGTGTGCTTCCAGAAGCTAAGAAAGCATGACAAGATTAAAGTTGATCTCCAAGAATTGAACACTTTGTCCTCCGAGGTGGATATTTTCCTTCAGCTCTCCAACTACAAAATAAAACACATCCATGCAATCACAGTTTCAACAATTTCAAACACTTTGAATGCCACAGGTAATTTATTTCCTGAAATGTTAGTTCTCTTTGGAAAAGCCATTCAAAATAATCTGCTTGACTAAATCAAATCAGATAATTGCCTTTAGAAGACGTGTCAAACTCGAGGTCCGCGGGCCAAGTCCGGCACACCAGAAGTTTTTATCTGACCCACTAGACTCTAGAAATAGAGCCTTCAAGATAACAGCTGTGTGCTGCAATTTTATTTTATCAGTCAAATCAAAGCACTTTTTTTTCTGTGTACTGCAAAATTACATCAAAGTGAAAAGATGTTCAGTATTATTTCTTTACAGGAAGTACTAGATAGATCATTATTCATATTTTAACAGTTTCTTAATGTGTAGTTTTATCATTACATTCTGCCACAAGCCACCTGTTAACCTTTAAAGACATTCATGAGGTAATTACATGGTATAACGGATTGTTATTGAGGCAGACAGAGGACTGAATGAGGATGCGCTGAGCCTGGAGGCAAGGCAACATTTTCATTTCATTCCTGCTGTTCAGAGCACAATTTCTTCTTTTTTTTAAATCATTTTTATCCCCACGCCATTAGAAAATGCTTTTAAAAACAATCATCCCTGTCAAAACCCATTTAAATTCTAGATATGTAAATGTATGTGACTCTTTTTGCTCTTTCAATCTGTTTCATGGTGAATAAATATCAACCGGAAGCATCACACCAAACAAAGCTTAGGATTGTTTTGGTAACTTTTCATTTACAAACTCTTTCAAATGTACATTTCAATCATCAGATTGTTACATTATAAGAGTTTCTAAATATGATATCTTTAGAAAACTGGAAATAAATATATAGAGGACAAAGCACAAAATCTAAGAGACATATCATCCATTAATGGTTATTTTCCGCATTTTGAGCTGAGAGCTTTGAAATTTACCTTAATTGTGTTATTGCTCTTATTTTTCATATAAAGTATGAGTAGCGGTGTACTGCGGCCCACTGCTTCCTCTCTTGTGTGTATAATTTTTCTTCCATGTGTCATAAATCAGAGTTTAATAGCTAAACAAAAAGCTGATTGAGCTCCAGAAAGCCTGAACTACAACCGTTTGGCAGAACTTTAAAAGATTACAAGGAAGTCTGGCACCTGGAAGAAAATTACAAGTAGTTTTTTATGACTTTATGCTACTCACTTTATAATTTTTAAACAAGTCTCAAGCATATTTTATTACTTTGAAAAACATTTATATTATAAAATGGACTAGGTAAATACTAAGGATGAGCTTCATAGCTACACAAGATGCCGTCCTGAATCACACCACTTTCAAAATCAAATATCAACTCGAACAGGCAGCTTTTTCATTATAAACTCATTTTCCGACAAATAAATCCAGTGATTTTATTGTCAAGTTTTCTCTGTAATGGAAGATGTAAATGCCAAACGGTGCAGGCTGTTATAAAAAGACCCTCCATTCAGCCACATCTGCATGTCGTCCAAAATGATGTAACCAACTTCCCACCCCGTCCCCTTATTAATGTCAGCCTCACGTTGGGCGCCGAGCTACATAAACACCCACACACGTGTTAATAATGCACACGCAGCAAGACTATGTGAGACCCAAGTGACCCGTGTGTGTTAAACTGACGCTCATATAATCCTGCATGCATCTCTTTGTTCCTCACGCTGCTGGGTCCCGACTGGGCTTGCTGGGGGGAAATGGAAGATCCACATGGAGCCTGTGACACAGCGGCCCTTTTCCCCAGCCGGCGGGACCAGAGGAGGCCGCCGGGTCCACCGCACATTAACTGGAACAGGTGCAGCGAGCGGAGACTTGTTTTTCTTCATCGGCTCCTCAGGAAATCATAAAGCAAATATATTGCTGGAGGACGGTTTTCGGGGTGCCCTGTGAGCAAACTGAGAGGGGAAATGGATCAACGAGCGGCCACCAGGGACAGTAAATCAACAGGCTAAAAGGAGAGCTGAATGTACTGTGGGGCCCCCAAGAGTCCGGCCCAAGGCCAGGGCCTCTGTCAGTCAGACTCTGGTGTTAATGTCAAACCCAGCTGCGCTTGGCAGAACATGCCTATAAGGAAATGATTGAGCTGTCTGTGTCAATCGCCGGTGCTCCACTAGAGGCCATCATGTCACAGGCCAGGCTTTTGGAGAACTTCAAGGTTTAACGTTTGGACAGACTTTCTCTTTCACATCAAAAACAGATCTCATGGCCTGCTAGAATGCATCTCTTTTTTTGTGTGTGTGTGTGTGGAAGCAATATAAAAGTAACTCATCTTTTTACTAAGATGTGCTCAAAAGATTCCCCGTGTTCGGAGTTAGAGTTCATCTCAGATTGATTTGTCTTGCCCGTTTAAGCGTCAGAAATATCTCTGTGCCTCTCGATCAAACGCTTCAGTGCACACAAATTTCTCAGCGACTGGAGAGCGTTTCTCTCCCTGCTACTGCACTTAACTCAATCATCGTCAATCAGGACCATATGGTGTTTCTTGCCCAGCCGCCCCTCCCCTGCCCGCCGCCTTCACCGCTGCATGCTGCGCCACACACACACTCGCCTTTTCTCTCGGTTAGTTTACAAATTAGAGCAGCTGAGGTTCGCTGTTACTTCATTCAGGATCGCTTGGCCACAGAGGACGGTTTCCTGTGAATGGGGCCTTATTATAAGTTGGAGACACAAGGCCATTTTTTTCTGATTGAGTGTTTCAACACATCATATAAGGAAACAGCTGGACTACAAATTAAGATGTTTTCTGTGGCAATGATAAATGTGCTGTTTGGAGTAAGAGGGAGACACAAAAATTTCTAAACATTTTTTTTATTTTGGCACAGATGCTTTTACCACAAACACAAATAAAAAGGAAGCTCAAACATCTTAAACCTATACAGTTAAACCGAGATCATTATTGGTCTTCCGTGTGAGCATTTTGCTTAATCGTCCACTATTTTCAAAACTGCTGGCACAGAAAAAAAAAAAACCGAAGGACATTGTGTAACTTGACCTCAGTTCTTGAACAACACTTAAACTGAACTTCACGTGTTTTACTTAAAGACGTGCTCATAAATTAATATGACAGCTTGTGAGAGTTGACAAAGTGAAAAGGCGGTATTTTAACTAACATATTGTCATACACCACAACCTATGTTCCAGAGAGCATTCTTGACCCTTGAATGTTTTAACATGTTGCTTTGCTACAAATTTAAGTTTCAAACTTCACTGTGACAGCTGTAAATAAATAGTGCAACTATCTGCGTTGAGCCATCACCTAATTAGTAAATAATGTGTCTGTGGGAGAGTATTAGAGAACATTTGTGTACAAGCACCGTTATAAATAGCAAGGAACACAGAAGGAATACAATTTTGCAGATATTTTTAAAACATTTTTATCAAGGTTATTTTTTTTTTTTTGAGAAATGCTGTTCTTATTTTTTTTTTCTTTAATTATGTAAAGCACCTTGAAATGCCTTGCTGCTGAAATGTGCTATACAAATAAAATTTGATTGATTGATTGAATTTATGAATCAATATCCAAGGATTTGAACAATTCAGGACTCTTTCAAACTCACATGCTAACTCTGGAGGAGCTGCAGAGTTGTAAATCTATTACTTTTTCCTTTGCGAAGAAGTGGCAATAGGAAACCATTTTTAAAAGTAAGAATGGCATACAACAAAGATTTAGCTGGTGCTCTGGTAAAAATTAAACTTTCGGCCTCCGTGGAAAGCACTTTATGGATGAAAACCTAACTTGCACATGTGCCTGAACACATCATCAACATAATAATACATGGTGGTGGCAGCATAATGCTGCAGGAATGCTTTACTTAAGCAGAAACATCGAAGCTGGTTATAGTTGGTGGAAAGATGAATGGAGCTAAATATGTAGAAGGCAATCCAGAAAGAAAAGCTGTTAGAGGCTGCACTAAACCTGAGACGAGTTTAGTGTCCTCCTGAAAGGCTCAACTCTCAGGAGGGCAACAACCCTAAACATACAGCCAGATCAGCAGTGGAATAGTTTAGATCAGTGTACATTCATCTGCTTGATTACTTCAGTAAATCCAGATCTAAGTCCTTCTGAAAATCTGTGGCAAGATTTGAAAATTTCCCATCTGAGCCTTGAAGGATAACTAACTAATAGGGCATGAAATTAACTGGCCTTCGTTCAGTGAGTGAAACAAACTAGTTAAAACCAGTTAATGTAAACGTTTTTTTTTTTTTTTTTAAAAAAAAGCATCTGCTGTAGGGAGTATTCTTCCTCAAAGACAGAAGCTGGTCAGGTTTTTTTTTTTTTTTGAACAGCTGCATGACTTGTTTAAACACTAATAACACCTGAAACAATGAGGCTGCAAAACAGGAAGCTCAGTTTGAGTAATAGCTCCATTTGAAACCTGTCAATGCACTGCAGAGCTGTTTTTTAAAATTTTAAAAGTACCTATAAATCTCAGACAAACATGACGCTCGGCTAACTAGCGTGGAGATTTTTGCTACTTTATTTAGTAGGTAACAATGAGCATGTTCTTCTAAGGTCTGACCCTGAGTTCTGGATGAGGAAACATCCTTTACAGACAGACAGACTTTTTTTATGTCTGGTCTCATCAAAATAACTTCAGATTCATCCAACCTGGCAGCTAAAGAGCACTTAATTGTCGGGAAGTTACACAAATTGTCAGATCTAACTCCTTTGAATCCAAAGAGATTATGGTAGGAGAAAAGGGATTTAAACTCTGCTAGACAACCCAACAAGCACTTTACATGGCTAAGCAAACATTCCTGAGGGCAGGACAATTAACAGAAAATGTAGGAATTATCTAGATAGTTAGTTTGATTGGCAATATCCATCATGGGTGAAAAGAAAAACACCAACTCACGAAAATCTCAGGATAGACATTACAAACCAACACGATAATTGTTCACTCTGGTGAATGGAAACAAGTACCGGTAAATGCTTTGCAAAACTGTTTCCCCTTTATGCATTCGAGGTACAGTGACAGTAATTGAGGATTTCCACTTTGGCGTTTACAGGTAATTATACGGTAAAGCCCTGTATAAACACCGGTTTAATAAAAGTGCAGCCGCGCTGCAGTCAGTTCTCTGCATGTAACGGAGCCAGATATCTATTGTCTGTGATTTGACGTCCAGCTAGAGTAACGTGTGGTTTGGGAGAAAGTGATTGTTTCAACGAGCTCAGTAGGTATTTTGCAACTTAAACGAAAAAACCTGAGCCAAAAAGAAGTGAAACTACTTTCGGGGGTTGCGCTGCAGGAGCAGCTGGAAGGCAGCCGGTTCCAAGATTCATGTAACAGGAAAATAAAAACGCCACTTCCCCATTTTTACACTATATGCAATTTCACACCAAATAATAAAAAAACACATGCCTATTGCAGAGGAAAACGGTAGCCAGTGACTAGCTGGGTTTCACAATTTTTAAAGTTTTTCTTCATCCTCAGTGCCTTCCGGTGTGAGTGCTTAAACAGGATCACTTTTAAGGTCATTAGTTGGTTCTAACTCATAATTTCTTCAGAAAACTATATTGATACCGCAGCATCTTTACTTCCCCATTCTGATAATGACACATTGAGACTGTTTCCTGTTTTAATATCATCACCATTGCAGGCTGCAAAAGTGAGACAAAGAAAGATTGACAAAAGTTTAATAAGCTCTTATGAAAGCGTTAACGCTTGTTCTGCAGACGTTGATGGAAAGAAGAAACCTGTGACAATTATTTTGAGGAATAAGCATGACGTAACCATAGCAACCAAGCTGAAAACTCTTTAAAACTGATGATAAAAGTAAAAGTTGGCCCATATGACTTTGAAGAGGAGAATTTTCAGACTTTTTTTTTTAGCTAACCCTCAGCTCTGCCTGTGATGTGCAGCCAGGCTGGATATTTTGAGGGGAACTATCAGCAGTCCCGAAGAGGCCCAGTGTTATTCTTTCTGCCCTGCAGAGTGGCAGAAACGAGCTAAATGTCTACCCATAAATTTGGCTCAGTGCGGGTCTGCTGCTGGCTGAGCATCAGTGGGGTGTACCAAGTGTGTGCCAAAGAGCCAGGCCCCTTCCTTTTACCACAGAACTGCTCATATATCTTCCTCCTCACTTCATTGCCCCCCGTTCTCCACACGCTCGGCACCTGAAATCACCACCACCAGGGATATTTTAGGATGGAATGCTGAAACAATATACTTCATTGTTTAAACGTGGGATCGTCAAATCGATTTTGATACACAGTTGCTGGCTACCAAAATTAGGATTGAATCATTCCACATAAATTGCTGTTTCTTGATCTTGAGCAAAGAGACATTTTTGTTTATGCAAAGTCTAAAAGGGCCCTAAGAGCTAATTTGACATGCTGTCTCTGTTAGCTATCAGTGCAACAGAAGACAGTAGGAGGTCTTGTGAAGTTGCAAATTTGCTAAAAAAATTGCTTACTATTTCAAGAAGGGCATTGCTTAAAACTTAATATATTATGACAACCTCATTTCCCCTTTCAGTGTAAGTCTAACACACACATACACACGTATACCCGCTCACTGTTCTAGGACAGCTTATCTGTCACTTGCAGTTTTGGTATTTGCGTAACTCTGTAGATTTGCCACAGTTGACACCAAGCTATTTATGAGTAATTTTCATCAACCTTAAAGTCATTAGAAAGACAAAAAAAACAACAACACTGTATGTAACAGTATAAACATCCTTCACTTTTTGTTAAGTTAAGCTTCTGTGACATAAGTTATATTTTAATAACAAAATTAACAGAAAAAATACCTAGAAAATGCTTCTTTTGGTTTATTTTGGTCTTGCTTGAGAATGTTTGACAACTAAAAAACACCTAATCTAGATGTAAAAAAAATTGTTTTGTGAACTGTAATTTTAAAAAGTTTTACTGTGAAATAATTGTTAAAAAGAGACTTTTTTATCTTCGTTCGGCTTTAAGATTAAAAAATGGGCATTTTTTTCACATTTCACAGGTTTTTGTACTTCCATTTGAGTCTCTACTGCCTCTACAAACAGACAAAGCACTTAAAAGAACTACCCAGCTGGTTTTTGGCAAAGTGCACATGTTTTTTGTTGCCTGGAAAATGAACTGTTTCAAAAACCTCTGGAATGTAACGTCACAAATCAGCAGACACTGCCCCTCACCTGGCAACCCCAGTGAAGCCCAGCCCCTCACCTGGCAACTCAATCTCCAAGAAATTTGGTCAGCTGGTTTTACTGCTGTATATGCTGTACAATGGCTGCGGGAAAAGATGTTTTGTTGTTAACTTACCACCCAGAAACCAACTGGTGGCATTCTTGTTGGTTGTGCAGAAGGCTCCACTTCTGCTTTTCAAAACTGTATGGTTGAATAATCGGGCATCTGTTTGCATGTTCAAGTGTAAACTTTGAGTTTGGGGTCGTGGCCAGCAGTAGCTTCTTTGAAACAAGATACCCAAAGTTAGCTTGTTCTGAAAGGAGTTTGAAATAGGCAGATAAAAAAAAATCTCATTATCTAAGAAAGATTTAGTTCAAAAAAGGTAATGAACATATTTACCATTGCACATCCAAGTATCCTATGGGTCTTGCTGAGCATATAAGGAGACAGTGAACAGTATTAATAACATGCTAATTTTTTTATGATTAGAACACAATCTCAAATTTCACAGGCAAAATCAATGTTTTTCAGATTTTTTTCAAGGCGCTTATTCAGAGCCCCGCTCCATGATATTATGCCAGAACTAACCAGAGCTTGTGAAATGATTTCAGAGCCATAAAGAAGTCTCATGTTCCACCGTCTTCAGTAAAATCAGGAGCACTTTTATTAAACAAGTGATGTGAGTTTTGGGAATAAAAGAGAGGTCCTGTTTGCAAAATGTTAGCATATTAACTGTGCCGTTTCTCCAGTAACTTGCTTTAAATAGCCAGAAACTGCACAGGTTTCAAGTTTCATTCAGGCTGGTAAAGAACCGCAATGAGTAAACAAAATCCTCATAGCAGACTCTGATGAAAGACAACTTGTGCTTGGTACTTTTTTGCAGGAGTGTTTACAGTTTAAGGTAAAGATACAGGGAGCTGACACTGTAAGGACTCACATAATGCAATGTGCTTAGGAACGGTGGCTGGCTAACAGTGACCAGTGTTATGAAACACCTTTCAATGATAATGATGGAACTTGTTTCTTTTTTTTTTTTTCCTAAGAACACAAAACAACTATGTGATGTTCGTGTTTGTTTCTTGGATAACAAAACGGCTTTTTTTTTTTTTTTTTTTTCCTAAGAACACAAAACAACTATGTGATGTTCGTGTTTGTTTCTTGGATAACAAAACGGCTCATTTATAGCTGCAAGTACTCAAGCAGCATGGGAACTTTCAAATGAACCAAACCACAAAACATCCAAACAAAATCATAAAATGCTTCTAACGGGCAGGCTTGAAGAGGAACTCGCACCGTAATAGGTCCTAAAAAGGTATATTATTTAACTAATAAAAAAAAAAAAGCAGACTTTGTGTCTTGCACAACTGAACTCATCCAACACTGAGAAAGTCTCCTTGCTGTCAAAGTTTTCAGGGTTGTTAGTGGACAGACGGGAAGTAAAACGGGTCGGACAGTCATAACAGGAATCATTCATTTTAATCACCAAGCACGACAGACAATGGAGCTTGTCTTGTTGCCAGTGGCACGTTAGCATTTCTGAAATGTTCCGACTTTCACAGCCCACTCTGACACACGAGATTGACGCACAGTTTCTGATCTTATAAACCACAAGTTGTTTAGTTAAAATCAAATAATAGTGTCTATCCAAGACTCTCCTGGACCGCTCATTTGTCATAACTTCAAATAATATTTTGGGATAAGTGCAGAGAGATACATGTGGTGTAGCTGGTTTTTGTTGATTTGAATAGTCATCTACATCATCTGCCTGAAATAGTAATTATTAGCCTGTTTTTTTTTATGTCTAGCTAAATATTCTACAGAAATATCATATTCGATAAGAAGCCTATTTTTGTTTTTGCATTTTCAGTGGCTAAGGATTTAATTTAATGTAAAACTTTCAAAAAAAACAAAACAAAACAAAACAAAACTAGTCATACATTCTCTTGAACTGTTTTTAAGTTGATTATATAGTTCACCATGAGTTCTGTTATATTTTGAAACATTTTTAGTGTTTTATCAGCATGTCATAATAAACCATGGCTTTAAGTTAGCATAGAATAGGAAGTTATGAATTAGATGCTAACTGCGGTATCGTTGGCTAACTATAGTTTCTTACATTGCACATTTTTTTTTACAGACTGCTATACACTGTGTGTATGAACAATAGAAAACGAGTTTAGGGCACAGCTGGAATGCATTTTTGTGTTCAACCACTCCTGCCACCCAACAGGCCTCTGTTACCCTGGGCAGTTTGCCATATTACTAATGCATTTGAAGCAAATTGCTCCTTGTCTTGAGCCTACTTTCTGTTAAAAAGTTAATATTCTCTTTTAAAATTATAAATATATCATGTCTTAAATCTTGAAACATATGCTTTTATCTTCCAAATTATTTACCAGTAACATTTTTAGTATTATAAACTGATCTATACTGATTGATGGGTCCAAAGAAATCTTTTTCCTTTACCCTCTAGTTTGGCTGGTCATTGCACTGGATCACAATTTAATGCCAGAGAAGCCTCTTGCAGTTGGCGAGATGAAATCTTGCATCAACATGACTGGGCGTGTGTTCTCTTACACCCCTGTGGGAGAATCTGGGAGCTTTTTATCACCTTCCTGGGCTGCCGAGCTAAAATAATGCCCCCTCTGTTATCCGCATCACCGACGTACACTGAGCATGTCTGAAGGGATATCCTGCTGGCGAAATAAACGCATTCATCCTGCTTGCGGCGGATTTGGTGACACAAGATTTACAAAATGTTCCACACATCTCCACTCGCCTCTTTCAATAGACTGAATAGGGAAATGGACCTCAGTGCATCTGTTATATCAGAAAACAGGAGTTTATAAAAAGTGCCAACATGAACAAAAAAAAAGATAGGAGACTCAGATCAGCAGGTTTGGCTTCACTTAAACTGCACTTGCAACAAAAGCATGGAAAGGAAAGTTTAATTTTCAGGATACTTTTCATTATCATTTCATTTTTTTATTATCAGCCAATCTTTTATAGATAGTTATGTTACACTAAGAAGCTTTAACATTTTATCAATAACCTACAAGTTCTAACAAAAAGGTTTATAGAGCCAATTGCCCAACAGCCAACCCAATGACTTGAGCAAAGTTTTAAAACCACTATGAAACAATTCTGTGGGCTGGATAAGGAGGAACCATTAAGTAGCTGAAGTAATTCAAAACATCCACTAACCATAATACACTGTGTGGTTTCTGATTTCTGGAAAAGTGAAGTACTTAAAAACAATCGAATTTGAAAAGTTTCATCCTTCTCTTCATTCTTTCCCTCTCTGCAGCAGCCGACGCCACTGCGGGATAAAAATACCAAGAATAAAAGCAGAGTAAAATTGTTCTCTGAATAAAAACACGGAGCTGTCTCTGCTATCACAGATCGGTCCGGTTGTTTGACCCAAACCACACTTGTGGTAAAGCTCTTGTCATACCAGCTACCAGCAATGACATTGACATCAGAAACCAGAGGAAGCCCGGCTTCGGCCACCCAGGTTTTCCAGGGGTCTGAAAAGCCAGAGAAAGTGTATTTTGGACAAGTCAGTCGGCTACTTTTGCATTTCCTATTATTAATTTTATGCAGCCAACCAGCTTCTGCTCCTTAAATCATACCTGTGGTTTAAAAACGGCTGATGGGACGCCTCTCTCTCCTGTTTTTAAGTTATGATGAGTAGATTATCTGGCTTATCCATCTGGTATTCCAGGGATTGCGCAAGTCACTTTCACTACAACACTTATACCAGATGTGTTTCTGACATTTTGTAATTGTTTTACAGTTCAACTAGCTTTGACAAGCTGAAAATACAGTTTAGCCCTTTCCTTTTAGTGCTGTCATGTTTTGACACTTTTGTGTTATTGCAGCATCAGAGCTGCTAAAGAGGGGAAACTGTGGTGAGAACTCATTTCAGTCGTTTCTCTTTTCTCTTTATGCTTTTTTAAAAAATGTGTGTACAATGTAAACACAAGGTTTAAAAGGATTAGAGGGACATTCACCAAGGTTCTGCCAGCCACTTTTTCTTTCCTTTGCCAAAGCTCCTTGTACTTTCAATAAACCTTTGCAATTGTTGTCTGCTAGACAGTTTCATTTTCAACGGCTATCAACATTGGCACCTCCGATTACATTCATTGTTGGTTAGGTAATTAGTTTTACACAAAACACAATGTGTTTTTCCAGTGTGAGGAAATACTTTGAATTTCCTCAGTGTGGTTAATAGTGTCTCTCAGCGCTAAGTCTTAGAATCATTGAAATTTATATTATTGACAATGTTGTAAAATTGCCAAATTTGCCTTTATGCAGATGATACAGTTTTGTATCAATTCAATTCAGTTCCAAAATACTGGGACATTAATTTAATTAAAGAGTTATTGCTGATGGTGATGGTTATGGGGAGGAAAGATCTCCTATAGCGGTCTGCATTACAACAAATTTGAAGAAGCCTCTGACTGAAAACTTTGTTTTTCTATGACGGGCTCATAAAGACGACAGTTGGGATTGTCCATAATTTTCTTGATTTAATGTAAAATCCTTCATTGCACCATCACATATTAACTAGCCAAATGTTTTCCATGTTTGACAATTTTTTTTTAAAGTGTAAAAAAAAAAAAAATCTGAAGGCCATCTGTCATTTTGACAGATTACAATTCTTGTTGCAGACTCAGACATTTTCAACTTGTTTTTTTCTTTTCCCCCCACAATGTATTTTAATTTCTTAATTAAACACATTCACCTAATTCAAGCCAAGCTTTGCACCTGGATCCTGGTGTGCTTTTACTTTCTCCACCGTTTTTCCTCAAACCGCTACAGTTAAACGCTTAAACAATAAAAATTCCTTCCACTAAAACTCAACATAATCCAGATCTGTGTTGACTCATTCAGTGAGTGCTTATATATGCTAACCAGTGAGAAACTCCTTCATACAGACAGCTGACCTCATAAAGATGGACCTATTTGTGCCAGTAAAGCGAAGCAGCAGAGAGTCTCTGTGTGAATGTGTTTAGATTCGGTGTCATCTGAGTGCATTAGGCAGAATGTAAACACATAGCTGACATTTACTGAAACCAGTCTGTGTTCTAGCTGAAGAATCAAACAGGCAGCTGTTGTGGCCGCTCGCAAACTTTGAATCTTGATTTAAGTCGTCTTAAAGTTTTGCTTGCCGATACAAAAGGCCGCAGCGTTAAATGCATCTTCCAGACTGCAGACAGACAGCTCGAGGAATTTTTAAACATTAGCAAGAGAAATCCATCATATCAAAACCGTTTTAGGTTTTATTTGGACCTCTGGTGTCTCTCATCTCTTCTGGGACATGACAGTAATTACACCCATCAAGGTGCTTGTCTGGAACCATCAGCCAAGAGTTTGGAGGCTGTTTCTCCTCAGCTCGGACTTCTGACATCAGTGCTTCGTTTGTTTTAGCAGACCCTCAAGTATGCAAAGGCCATAATCGCAGACAGGCCAGATTTATTCTGAGTTCTCGCCCTGGTCTAATTTATATATTAGGTTAACAGTTACTGGAAGAATAATCCTATAAACAAGGTGAAGTAATAGGCAGAGAAAATAATTTGTGGGTAAACTTTGCCTCTGAAATGGTCAGGATGGGAGTTTTCTTTCTTCGTCTGTAACTGTATCAGTGAATCTCGTGATAAACGTAAAGTGCCACTGAATTTACACCTGATATTTAACGTTCTTGACACAAGGAGGGCTTCTTTGCCTTTGAAAATAGTTGTAAAGCATCGTCTTTGACTTTGTGTGAGATTTTTCTAAAGCTTTCAAAATACAATTTAGATTATTTCATAAGTCTTATCTTTAGCAAGGCTTTAGAACAAAAACAAATAAAAATTGATCAAGGTATTTATTGGAAAATGGAT
>NW_006799940.1:3661816-3798781 GCF_000485575.1 Poecilia formosa
ATTTATTTATTGTCCAGAACATCCCAATTGCATGATGCCACCAGAAACCTTGTGACAGAGTATTAAAAAGTTTAGAGTGTAAAGCGCTATACAGTCTAAGTCTGTATACTGAGCAAATAAATTACATAAAACTGTTTAACTGTTGAGGCAGTGTTTTTGTTGCAATCATCTGTATTGATTATTCACTAGGATCGTTTGGTTAACTAAGGTGAAAATAAACTCTATACAAAATCACACTGAAAACATGAAGAACTAAACTTTTTTTTGGAAAAGCTCTAGTGGCAAAACTTGCCACAGATCAGTCGGGAATAGGGCTGGGGAATAAATCAATAATAACATTATATCGTGACAGATAAAATGTTCAATAACTCCACTGGACTCTGGTCCAGAATCACACAGCATTTTGGGGGATGTAGGCACAGGAAAGGCTATAGCTGATCAACCTTTCACGGCTAGCTAAGGTTGGTGTTGTCAGTTAATTCATTCTTTGGTTACCTAGCAACTCACTCATTCCTTGGTTACCTAGCAACAACCAGTGATTCTGCCCAGACTTCCCCACTGTCTCTCATAACTACTTAAAAATACAAAACAACGGTGTGGAGTGAAGGGAGAAAATGAGTAAAACAGCTTGAGAAGAAATCATGAATGAAACAGGAAAGGTAAACAATTATTAATATCTACTGATTTTATATCGGGATGCATTTGTTTTTTGTTTTTTTTTAGCCATATCGTCCAACACTAGTTGAAAGTAAAGCATCTAGAGTCATATTTTTCCATTTCAAGTCAGATTTATTTATTTATTTATTTATTTATTTTTTGGGAGCAGATCTTTATCTTTGAATTGATTTTTCTTTACTTTTCAATTCATGGGGCTAAGATTACATAAAACAGCGATCACAAGACGCCACAAACACACAGTCCTGTTGGCAGATGCAGAAAAGATGTAGAGGTTTGGATTTTAGATCAGATCTTTAGTAAACAGCCTCTGAAACAAATAAATAAATAAATAAATAAATAAATACATAAATCAGGTTGCATGAGCAAAAGGAAAATCTCTCCTTTTTTTTTTTACACAGACAGGGGAATTAATTAGGTGATAAATGCTGCCTGTTGCTAACAGTAGGACAGAAAACACAGCCGAGCAAGACTTGGCAGCCTTTCTCTGCTGTGTTCCATGAGCGCTGAACTGCGCTCCAGTTTCATGCATGTTTGAAAATGTTGTCACCCTTTTCCCTCTTAAAAATGAAACACTAAACACATGTGTAAAAATTATGGCATTTTAACAGCTACTAAATGAAAAGACAAATTATTTTTCTGCGTTAAAAGAGATGACTGATTTGCAACGCTCGTTACTGAGGTGTTACTCTATTAGGTTTCACGGTATTATGTCAAATGAAGTCAGCTTTTCCCCCCGTGTTAATGTCCTCCATGGCACGTTTTATTCAAAGGGAAGTGGCTCTGCTAAATCAAGTAAAGACATATTAAAATGCTTTAAAAAAAAAAAAGTGAAACGGCTTCGATTTTTAAAATACAACTCTGCGGAGCTAAATGCCAAGTTCCTACAAAGAGTGGAAAATATGGAAAAGTCTGATAAAAGCGAATAAAACAACGGAAATTTGAGTGAGAAAAAGAACGGAGCTGTGACATGAAAAGTGAAAAACTGCACAGCCTCTGCTCCAACTCATCAGCTTCCAGTCCCCACTAAAAGCTGACTTTACGGCCGGTTGGCACTTCTGTCCTGAAATATGTTTTTTTTTTTGTTTTTTTTCAGATGGACACGAGTGACGATGAGCTGGTGTTTCTCAGGCCGCCTTGTCTTTCCGTTATCACAGGATGCAGAGCTGGGAAGAGTGAAGAAGCAGCAAAGGGAGGACCGGAGCCTTAGAGCATGATTTACTTGACCTTGCAGCGCTGGAACCAACAACCAGAACCTCATTAATTCCCAGGGTCATTCTGCTTGGACATAACTTGGTTAAAAATCAGAATGAGTGGATGACTTCCAGACGTACACCAAGAGTTATGAAATCCCTGGCCTTAACCCAACCTCCCTGGATCTCGTAGTACCCACTCCAAAACCAAAGCTCTCTCAAAACGGGGGTTTAAATCACGTTGGGTCCTCTTGGAGGAGTCACCCAATCCTGATTGAAGGGAGGAGGCCAAATGGAACATTTTCTGCTTATTAGGCAGCAAATACGCTGTTGTTTTATGTGATTATCAACTATGAATGATTTTTCTCTCCCATCCATTCTGGAACCTTGGCCTGTCTTTTGTTTATAAAAAAAAAAGGAGCTGGAGCAAGAGCAGGGCTGAAAGGGGAAGCCCAATAAATTACACTAATGCACACATTTAAAGGGGCTTATATTCCCTCTGGCCTGTTATCAAGACTACTCCAGTGAGAATGTAAACTACCTCTTTCTGTCCCCCTCCCCTGACCCAATATTCAATGTTAGCATGCTTTAAAACAACTCCTCTGTTTATGTTATCGCAAATAAAGGGGCAGATTATTCCAACTTTTTCTCGCTATTTCATGCTGGCCCCAGATTAGTCAGGCAAATAGTTGTCTAATGGTGCTGCTGGGCTCATTAATCCAAAAAGATAGACCCGGGATTGTGTAAACACAGTGTAGTCAGGGGCAGTGAATCACACCTTCGGTTTGCAGAGGCCGACAGAGAAGGTTGGGGCGGGGGGAGCATGCTGTGTATGGGCCCACACAAGGAAAGTTGTGGAAAGGAAAACAAGCATAATCCTGCTGATAAAAGCAGGATCGCTCCAGCGTTTATTTGGACACACAGTGCCTGGCTGAGGTTAGACCCTAATGAGACAGCGGCCTGTCCAGGATGGATTCATCACCGCCAGATCAGGGTTATCGCCCTCCGCCCGTGCCCCTCTACTTTTAATCAGGCTCCTCTCCGGTCACTCCCTATCTGCAGCAGTCCATCTCTGGAGCCGTCAGCATCCATCAGCAGCTGCAGACAAGTCCAGGGAGCTCCGACCGAGGAGTGCATTAGTAAGTTATTGCTTTGCAGTCTGACTTTATTGTCTGTCATGCTACAGAGCGTGTGCAGAGAGAACACTTACACACTCACACAAGCACGCCATTGCTCTTGTAATAACTTTGTTGCCTGGCAGGAGTGTTCATATCCCTTGAACTTTTTCACATTTTTGTCATCTTACAGTGAAAAACTTCACTGTATTTTATAGGGATTTTACATGCAAACGGCACACTTCACAGTCGTGAGCTACGCGTGCTGGTCTATGTAACCCCCAGTGCAAATATTTGGAGTTATCGGTAAGGTGTCAAAATGTGAAAAAATAAAATAATAAAAAAAAAAAATCCAAAGGTTATGACATGTTTTGCAAGCCGCTGCTTAGAAGAGCTGAAATGGCAAAGAAACTTGAAAGATTTTCAATGTGGAAAAGACATAAAAGCAAGACAAATATAATATAATATAAAAGTAAACTCCTTGATAAATGTTCATGTTAAATGCAGGCTATCATCTCAAATCGGGGCCTCTCAGGAACACATTTGTCCACCGAAACACAAAGTTATCTTCCACCCTCTCAGAGTCATAACATATGTCTATTTGTGTGTGTTTAACTTATAAGGTGATTTAGTGGTGTTAGTGTTTCTCACTACCACGACACGACCCACTCCCACCTCATCAATGCGCCTCCGCAGCCCCAAACAAGGACATTAAAGTCACGACAGCTCTTTGTCTTGTTGTCATTGCAATGAAACAAGGCGGCCGTGCAGCCAGCAGCTTGCATCTTTCTCGAAAAGAATAAATAAATCCATTTTTTCCCCCTCTTCTCTACCACTCGTCAAGTAAAATACACAAACCTCTGCATCTGAAGGTGGGAGGCCTTGAATCATTCATTGTTGATGTTTAGACCAGTTAAATCAATAATCTCCATCTTCTTGCCACAGTGATAAGTGATTCAGCAGGAAAAGTCTTTAGTTAAGTTCTGAGTAACTGGTCCTGATGGCGGAGATACCTTCCGACATAAGAGAACAATGTGGCAAACTGCATTTCACTTTTTTGACACTTCGTGGCTGCAGACGACAATGTCACTGTTACTGAGTGGTTAGATGTCTTTAAAAGATATACCAATTGTGTTGCAAAAGGCAGAGAACAGCAGTTTGAGAAGCTTTCAGTGGGACCGGTTCAAGAAAAATGACTGTGACGCATAATAGAAATAATTCGTAAATGTTTGAAAAATATTCAAATGCACTTAAAAACTACTTAGTACGCAAGACAGTTTGAAGATAGACTAATTTCAACAACATGAACTGGGTGTAAATTAGCTTTCTTAATATTCTCAAATTAAAACATTTGCAACCTTTACAACTGCGTTTGGGCCTCCAGCGGACAACAGTTATGTTGATTTCAAAATATAAAAATGCACAAAATGATAAAAGTGAGCCTCAGGCTGCCAACGTCGCACACAAAAGTTGCAGATGAGTCACGATGTTGCGTAGGGAAAACCAAACCTTGCAGCACAACACAATGGCCACCCACGACAAAAGAAGTGACAGTCGCTCAAATGTGAGTTTGTATGTTGAATATTTATATGGGCATTTACTAAGTGAGGAAAAGTAAATCAGGAGAAATGTTTGTAGCTTGGAGACCTAGTAAACCAGTACTCTGCACGGGACTTTAAAAGTGGTCTGTGGTGAATCCAGTGTGCCTGCTTTTAACCACAGAGGCAAATTACCAGTGGTGAAAAAAAGCATGACTTTTAAAGTCAGCATCAAGGTAGGCAATTTCTCCCTGTTTGCGACAAACATTATTTCTTTGAAGCATGTCGGCGTTTGCCAGTTTTCCAGCCACATAGAGACATTTTAAAGCACAATCAAGTAACTATGTTACCTCCAGGTGTTATAAAAATGCTCTATATGCGTCAAAGCTTAATTTTCTTAACTTTCTTATTCAAAAGAAATATGACTTTGCAATTTAATGATCACTTTAAGAAGCCCCTGCTCTTTCTCATTTTCTAAAACATTTCCTAAGAGCGTTGGACTGAGAAGTTCTTTGTACGATACTCAGTAGACATGCAGTTCCACCAGGTGTTTGCTAATTGCAGCTACCGCTAGCAGATGCAGCTCCAGAGAGTAGTCTGAAGATTCAATGATTTCTCAAACATGCATGAAAGAATCAGGGCAACTCTCCAGGTTAAAAAAAAGAAGTCATTTTTAAATAATACCCCTCTTTTAACATGACAGAAATCCTCTTTTCTCGAATCCACTGTAACTAAGATATCAATCAATCAATAAATAAATCTGCATTAAAAAGAACTTTTTTAAGCTTTAGCACAGTGACCTAATTGACTGTACATGGGATAACTGGCATAAAACATTTCCTTCAAAAAGAAATACAAAGTTGGGAATAATTCTGTGTAATTCAGCACTTTTCACAACAATCACAGTCAGCATAGAACCCTTAAAAATGGACATATTTAATATCCCATGTAATTATTTTGCAGTAAATGTAATAGTTTATTGATGGTAATGCAATTTAAAATGTGTGCATAATTGATTGTTGTTTTTGCTAAAAATACTGATTAACATTTTGCCATAATATTTAGAAGTTTTTGCTTCTAATTTTTTGTTTTAATCCATATTGGTTTTCCTCAGCGTATTGCTTTTAAATAGCTTAATCATCTTGTTTTTGGTAAACATTAGTGCTCTCTGGGATTATTTCAAACAATAGGTCGATAATTGCCGGAAGTATTCACTGCTTGTTGCTTTATCACTCAACGACTTAGATTCGTGCTTCATAAGATTAACTAATTCGCCACTTGAATAGATTACAGAAACCTGACGGCGAAGATCTTTGATGGCGGAAAATCTTTGATAGCGGAAAATCTTTGATGGCGGAAAATCCATGATAAACCTGTTTTGGCATTCAGTGACATAACATCCCTCCGTTTTCCCCATAGGCAGTAATTACAGGCCGTGTAGCATGCGTCTGTAGGTCGCGCAGCCTCTGCTGCTGCTGCTGAGGAGTCCTGCATCACATCACAGTCCGTAATGGAAGCCAGATGTCTCTCTGTCTGTTTAACGCTCATAATCAATAGCCTCACTCAGAGCAGCCCTGACTTTCTCCACCTCTCTCCCCTCTGACAGCTTGTTATGAGAGCGGATCAGCGAAGGAATGGCATATCTGCGCTGCAAACAAGCACAAGTGTGTCAAGAGTGAGATTAACTAATTGGATTCCATCCATGAGTCTTTGTTTGGTGGAGGAGGGCAATACGGTGGGGGTCCAAGCGAGGGGAAGCGATCCCTCTCTGAAGCCTCAACAAGCTACATGACACGGCAGGCTTCCACCTCCAACTCCCAGACGAGGAATCTGGGAATGGAGAAACGATGGAAGGAAGGGGATTCCCATAAAAAAGTGAAATCTGTCTAAATAAATAACTTGAAGTGGCACTCGAGGAGACGCAGTGCATCTACATTTCCTGTGGCTGCTTCCTGCCGTCACGTAGGATCTCTACATATCTCTATCCACGAGCTTGTGCCAGGGGAAACATTATGAAGCTGATGACTCTTTTTTTATTTTTTTTCCAGTGTGAGGGGAAGTTGAGGGCCTGTGTACAACACCGGGTTGATGCAGGAAGAGGCAGAGGTGTGGTGATTGGAGTACACAGGTCACGACCTCAAACTTGTAATGATCACCTGATGGATGTTGTGAGTCTGGGGTCATCTGTGTGTCAGGGGAGAATGGGGAGGAACAAGTGTTGGGCCGTCCTGCACGGCCTGCAAAAAAAAAATTGAGACTGTTTCCAAAACTTTTAACAAATATCATTTTCTTTTTAAAGTGCCCTGCATCTTGATGCAGCCTTTCTTACTTTGTTATCCCTAAATAAAATCCCTCAGAGCGACTGAAAAACGCTCCTCTCATCTTCAGCCGTCATTTGAATGTTTTCTATTTTATCAAAAATATAGAGCAGCTACTGGTACTGCTGAATGTAAAAATTAAATATGGTGTAGAGGTAGAAGTACAATCAGCCGAAACAATCTTTTGGAATTTCTTAGAGGTATTTCATTTTCTTATGATCTAATATAAAACTTAAAAAAACAGAAAGTATAAAACTGAGTGGAAATTTGGTTGAACTTTTTCAATTAATGAAATAGTATAAGAGACCATACCCAATGCCTGGATAGATGGATAGATAGATGATACAACAATATAACCACTTGAAAACAGTCAGTGTTAATGTTTATAATTTTTTGGTGCTCAATTTTGAGAGTAAAACATTTTGGAGTTATTTTGATAGTTTGAAATCCTAGTGTTCCAGCTGTACCTGAATGCATCACCTAGTTTGAAATCCTAGTGTTCCAGCTGTACCTGAATGCATCACGAGCCGCTGTTGATAAAATTCTCTCTTGTCAATGGATATTCCCCCAACTTTACATGCATATTGGGTGGGGTTTACATTTAACTTCACATGGTCTGGCAAACATTTCAGGTAAATGCAGAGCAAGTTAGTAATTTTGCTCCTGAAAAATACCTTTCTTTCTCCACGGTAGCTGCATGAGTAACTATTCCCGAATGAAGAGTTTTGTTTTCTTGTCCGTCCTGCAAAACGAACAACTCCTGTTGTGTAAACAGCAACTTGCTTGAAATGCATGTATTTTTTGTAAAAATGATTTATCTATTACTGACTTTTTTTTTCTGGTTTGAATGCATTCAGCTCTACATCTGCTCCCATACCAGGAAAACTGGTTTTTACATTTACTGCAGATTGTGCAGAGCAGTTCCTGATGAGGGCCACTGGGAGACAGAGAGAGGGGAGCAGCAGATCTAGGGCTGAGGCCTCCATCCGTCTGGAGAGGGAATAACTCCATCTCTCGCTGATAAAGGCAGCTGGCCGTGCGGACGCTCGGTAAAACTTTATAGTCAGATATGCACAGATGAGTGGGCCAGCTGTGCAGTGTCATATATTCCTAAACAAACCCTGCAGGAGCTGAACTCTCACCCCTTGCACATATGGGTTACAGGGCTTGCACTCACACTGTTGTTCATGCACTTAAACATGTGCAAACTTTACACATAGCAGAAACAGAGAGTCACAGTGTGCTGCATAGGGCGCATGGAAGTCGGACTACACGACCCTTTTAAAAACAAAGGATATTTTATTCTCTGCAGCGCGTTGAGGTTGTCTGACAAGGGCCACAGCCTTAAATAAAGGACAGTAATTATGAGCTCTCACCCGAGTCTGAATCTGTCTTCTAAATCTGTGAGAAGGAAGTGGGACTGAAGGATGTGAAACCAAGCAGCAATTTTTAAAAATCACCTGCTCACTCTCACTTGTGTGTCCTTTCGCTGGCTGGTGCGGTGACAGGCAGGTACTTCTTTCTTTAAGTCCTGATTGTTTTGACCGAAGCGGCAAAGCGAGCCGCTGGAAGTTGCAGCGGTTCTCTCTGCCACACAGATCTGTTTATTTTGGAACAAGAGCAAGACAAGCCCAAGTGACGCTTTATTTATGTTCCCGCTCTTGCCCTCTCCTCCCCTTAATGAGCAGAGTTGCAAAGAAGAATTTCTTGATAATCAATCAGCAGGGTGTTCTCAAGAGCATTAGCGCCGAAAAAAGGCGCACTCACACGTAGACTTAGTGCGGTGTGATGAGGTCTAATACTAAAGCAGATAGACAATAAAGGGTAATAGATAAAAGGGCATGATTAACAAGGTGACAGACATTCTCGACTATGATTGGTTAGCTTGGGTGGTCATTACTGGTTTATACAGCTGATATAAGATACTTCCTAACATTGTTCCTTTAACTTTCTGTGCTGTCTATGATTATAATACATGTTAGATAGAGGTTTCTCAGAAACAGATAACGTCAGGTTTGGTCATAAAGATGAACGTGAGACTGTACTGAAAAACAAGCCAAATAAACATGGTGGTCAGTTCTTCGGCATTAGTGGACATGCAGGTTATCTTGTTGTTCTCAGAGAGGGGTTTCATTCTGGCTGTTCTCTATAAAACTGCATCTGCGAGCTACGATAAGCACCGAAAAAGGGGAAATGAGGAAACCTCAGACTATACTCAGCAAACTCAACTTTTATCTACAGAGAGGCCACGCAGGTGACCAGAGTTGCATCAGACACATCAAGCCTGTGTCTGACTGTAACAAAGTCGGTTTGTGTTGCACTCTAAAAAGTAACAAAGGAAAAACTCTGAGCTTTCCACAAAATGATTTCTGTTTCCGAATTGCATCCATAGAGCAGAAAATTCCAACAAACTCCCCGTCGACAGCAACCATCTCATTCCCACTGGATAAAGATGCCGTTCAGTAATAAGTACCAGAATGTAAATGAGCACCAGCGTATCCGTTCATGTGGATCAGACTGAGAAGGATAAGAAAGCTAACACCGAAGCTTCCTTGGAGTTTTTGAGCAACCACAATTATTTCATGAAGGCATCAACAACTTGACCAGAAGGCCACAAAAAAAAAAAAAAAACAGAACAACATCTGAACATTGGAGGCCTCACCTCCATTAACACTGGTCTTACTGGGTCAACATGGAGAATTACTCTGTGAACTGATGAAGCAAAATTCAGTTTGGGAATACTAAAAAAACGTTCCAGAAAATGAACATTAGACCAATAATCAAACATGGTTGTGGTAGTGTGAGGGTCTGGGTCTGCTTTGTTGCTGTAGGATCTGGATGACTTGCTATGATAAATTCTGCTCTCTACCAGAAAATCCCGATTGAGATCGACTGACATTAAGCTGCATCTGGGTTATGGCCTAGTCAAAGTCCAGATTTGAATCCTGTTTGTGATGCTGTGGCATGACTTTAAACATGCCGATGACTTAATGAAAAACAACAGTTTGAAAATAAGTTCCTTAATGTCATGTTGGCCAGTATTGACTGATAAAAGAAATGTATTATGAAAGCACTAAAAAAAACCTTCAACAATTAAAAAAAACTGTGTTTGATTTGAGCAGAACATGTGAATGCAGCCGAAAATACCAGTTTAGCATAGAGGTCACTGGGCCAGTTTGTGATTTGTGAAACTTTTGCTCTAATTGTAAATATATGATGCATCATCTTGTAAGCTTTTGTTACAGCTCTTATAGATAATAAATTCAGGTGACTAAAAAAAACAAAAACATATTAGGGAATTATTTGGTTATGAGAAAATCTGAATCATCTGTGAATTCATCCTGCGGTGTTTTAGTTCATGAGTTCCTAATAAACTCTAAACAGCGTATATTGTAGTTTATCTCAGCATTATGACTCATTTTTATCATATTTATTTTCTTTTTCAGTTAGGAAAACATAAAGTGTTTTGCGTTTTGGCCCGGTTGTAGGTTAAATGTACGGCTAAGTAGTTCGAACCTAGTCAAGACTTTTTATCAAAATGAAATAAAACGAAAACTTGAAATTTGCTATGAAAATGGCACCTTCCAGTAATCCTTAGTGATTTGATTATATCTTCCATTTGGGGTTCTGTTCTTGCGCTTTCGTTTGTACCAGGAGTCATTTGCCAGGAAATTGTTCTTACCAACCATGTGGCATTTCAAACCTGCTTCGGGGATTCATAGCGACTCTTTCTTCTTCTCTTTACAGAGTAAGGAGAACAAGGATCAGGAAATGTGATTATGTGACTTCATCAAATACCAATGGGAGGTTGCTTATAGTTATTTTTGGTTTGATTTGTCATGTTTCCAAAGAAAGACTTTATTGGTTGGATTATAGCACAAATGAAACCTCATTCTGACATTTCCTGTAATATTTGTTCAGAATTTGTTCCCACTTCTATCACCGGCTTAGCATTTATTTTGTTAAGCTTTCTGTTGAAGAAAGAGTTAGAGAATTATGTGGCAGCTTTAGGGTTATTGACTATATTCTCACCTAAACTACTCTTCAGACCAATCTGTTGCATGGCCAAATATCCAGAAGATGCAGAAAATTATCCAGGCTCATGGAAGCCAAAGTTAGATCCCAAGGCCTAAACTCAACCTAACATACCTCCACCTGGTCATTTCCAGAATGCTAAAGCATTCACTGAGTTCATAAAAAAACAAAATCTTTAAAAAATAAATGTTTACCATCTGTTTGCTTCAGCCTTAGCTGATTTTAAAGGAATCTTTTAATTTGCACCTGAACTCTAAATTATGACTTTAAAACATAATACCCTCATCAGTGGAGAATATAATAGCTTCACACTCTTCAAAGTCTACATTAAGCTTTAAAATCCAAGCAAATCTCTCATTTGCACCCATTAGCTCTGATTGATGCTCGAACCGACCGTATGGTTAGTTTTAAAGCCGCAGGCAGTTTCAAGCAGCAGAGTGAAAATTTGCTGCTGATGACAGGTCGTGTGAAATGAAAGCGCTTTTTTTACGTCCTCTCCTTTGTGTTTGCTTCTCGGCTGGAACTCCAGGGCTCAGCCATAATCTCCCCTCCCAGTGTGTACATCACTCAGTGAATTTGGCCTCCATGGAAACGTGCAGGCGGTTGAACCGCTGCCATTTTACATCCCTAATTAATACCAAACCTCTGCACCCCTTTACAAATTACAGCATGCACCGCATAGGGCTGGCTTGAGACGGCAGCCTGCAATAAAATTCCTTCACGGGTGCAATAAAAAACATGGCGGTAGGTCAGAGGACTTGAAGCTTCTAACTGATTGCTGCTGGCCATCAGCTCGCGGCGGCTAGGCAGGGTATTATTTGAGAATGGTGGTGAAAGGAGAGATTAAGAAGCACTGTCCAGGTGGGGGAATCTCTGAGGGATTCTCCACTACTAGAGCCATCCAAGGACAGCGGGAGAATATTTAAGTGGAGGCTGGAAGGAGGAGGAGGAAGAGTGGGAGAACTGGCCACCCCACTGTGCCCTGCTGGCTGTGGTTTGCAGCCAGTGCAGCAGTAGGTAACTCCGGAGCCAAGGTGGAGTGAGAAAGGAAGGGAGGAAACTCGGAGAGAAACCATGAAAAATGTGGAGCATGAAAATGTCTCCCTTGGTTTATGGCAGTGCAGCACGGCATCCAAAAGAAACACATCTTTAAATTTGACTTGAGATGTCTTTTTTTCCCTTCTTCTTCTTCTTCTTCTTCTTCTTCTTCTTCTTCTTCTTCTTCTTCTTCTTCTTCTTCTCCTCCTTCTTCTTCTTCTTCTCCTTTCCTTCTTCCACTCCCAACTGCTGGCAAAGGCCCGGATTTGGAAGCGGAGCCAAGATGCTTGGAAACTGCGACCATGTTAAAAAAGCACTCAATAATGTGGCTTTTTGAAAATGTGGCAGGAGCTCCTGTATGTGGGGATAAGCTTTCAGCGTCGGTGAACATGTTCTCTGCGTTTTGCAGCTGCAGAAAATATCTCGGTATTCCCGGGTTTTCAAAAAAGAAAAAAAACAAAAAAAAAACACAAGATTTATACGCTAACACTTAATATAAAATGCTGCAAAGGGAATTTTTTAGATTCATAATTCAGGTAAATACTCTCCAGTTTCACATGTGGCACAGTGAACATAAATGTCTCTTCAGGAGGGAACAAGCTGAACTGAGCTTTGAATAAAAGGCAATAAAGTCTTTAATACAGTGAATAGGATTAAAATGAAGAGGTCGTCTGGAAACATTTTGACGTGGCATCAAATTAAAGATTTGCAGCAGGTAATAATATTTTGCCGGCCTCAGAGGGAAGTTGTCTCTCGTGCTGATGATTGAGAGCTCATTTAGGAGAGAATTACCCCGAGGATCTCATAAATCTGCTACGATGGAACAAACATCTGACACAAACCGAGGTATGCTTCTGTTATAACAACTAAAAGAAGCTCTTTTGATGATGAACAGTTCATTTATTTGGTTTTTCATCTACTTAGAGCTAAATTCCAGCGTGTCCAAAAGCCTGCTGATTATTTATACACGTCTGTAAGATGAAAACAGAAGGGTAAGTGTTTCCTTCTCTGTGTTATGTCTCAAATTTAAGGTTTAAATATTTTCTTTAAACATTTCTATACTACAGTGATACATACTTTCTCCTTTGATATAAGAGAAAATAATTATTTTTTTTATGTAGAATATTGTTTACTTGCTTAGTTATGAGAAATACCTATCCATCAAATGTACATGGCAAATTGTTTTGTGAGATTACTAATACTCTGGGGAGATTTAGTTTTGATTTGACCAATATCTCTTTTCTGACGGGAAGTAATATTTTTCTATATTTTGGAGTCCTGTCTTGGACATGACAGAGCATCTGCGGAGGGAGTTAAAGATTAGGGTAATGGCAAGGAGGTCTTCCAACCACAAAGACCTGGAGCTAAACATCAGATATCAGTCTTCAAAATACCTGTGGAAATATGCAAAAAGCTGCCCAGCAAATACAACAAGGGGTATGCTGCTGCTACAGTGGCAAAAATGATTTCACCATTGACTGTTGCATAGAGTATAAAAATTTTCTGTCATGCAAATTTGATAGAAATGGATGTATTTCAATTCTTCCTACTTTTGAATTGTTTAATTGTCTTTACAGAGATGCTTTTCTAATTTTTACCTATTTGTTGGATGAAAATTATTTAAAATCTGTGCATGGGTTTATTGTGACAGCCAGTCAATAGGGTAATAGCTATTGCTTATTATTTAATTATCATTTATTAATTTAGTACATTTCTGATTAGTAAAGTAACCTAAATTATCACCTGCTATAAATAGTGTTTGGCTAGGTAAAAGTAAATCTCCAGCTAAAGTGACCAGATGAAAAAAGTTATAAATAAAAATTATAAAATGTTTTATTTGAATTTTTTTTTTAAATCCAAATGAGTTTAAATAAAATAAGCAAATTGACACATATTACAAAATCATCAAAGTGACACAAAAAAAAAGATTTTTTTTTTGTGAAATGAAATAATTGGTTTGCTTGTCTTAAATAGAAAAGCACAAATATCTGTTGTGGTACAAATCAAGTGCTGCAGCAAAACTGATGTCTCCACCTTTTACAAAATGCAAATAAAGTTATTGGCACTCCAAGTAAAAATGATGTATGAAAAAAGCTTTAAATGGTTGTAATAAAAGATTTGTGTCCCCACAATGCAACTCTTCTCTGCAATTCTCCAACAGCAAGATTTATATGGTGTATTTAAGCCTAATTAACGCCACTGTGCATGGTGACAGAATAATCCCAGGTCCTCGTCTGCCGTTTTATTTATTGTTCTGCATATTTACATATTGAGTATCTGTTTACCTGATCTTCCTTACATCTACTTAATCTTCCTGGCAAGAATAAGAAGTTTTCTCGTCTTTCCCGCTTTGATCAGTGGCTAAATGAGACGGGCCTCTACGTCATTATAGAGTAGACAGGTTCATGGGATGATAATGAAGATTTAATGACATAGCAGAAAATAAAACTACAAGCCTACAAAGTCCAACAAAATCCAAAAGCGGGCTCAACACAGAACAGATGGGGCAACTTAAGAACAAGGCGAGAGCCAACACAAACAGAAACCTGGAATCGCTGAGTCTAATCAAGCATGGCAGCTTTATAGAGAAGATTTCTTCAGGGACCGAGGGAAAAACAGATTGAAGAGGAAGATGAACAGGCATGATCACAGTTCACATGAATGAACCAAAAACTGAACACCTAACGAGACGAGTAAAATGCAAGTTTCACAGATAATGTGATGAGTTTATCCCAACGAAAGAGGAAACATTTTTTTTTACTAATAAAAAGTTCCTCAACACTCTCATCAGTCAAGAAAAGCGTGAATTTAAAACTAAGCTTCAGTTACTTTTATTTTATTGACATTGTTAAAGGTGAAAGTAAAGCTGCACAATATATCGAGATTATATCGTCACTGCAACATCTGTGCGGCGGCCATAACACAAAGGACTGTTTAAAGACAAAGAAATGTAAAACAATATATTCCAAGTGTCATGAACTAACATTTTACATGCTAGCGTAATGTTTGGATAGAGTCTGAACATAAATAACATGACCCCAAATGCTAAAGTTTACAGTGTACAGGAAGCACAGATGAGAAAGAGAGGAAAGAAGAAAATGGTTAAATGTTCTAACTGAACTGCAATAATTACTAATCACCATTGGAAGATTTTCTAACATCATGCTGCTCTACATGGCACTGCTGAACAAATTTAGCTTAAATTAGGTGTGAGAAAATTATTTTGCAATTAAAATGTGATTTATTTGAAGTCTTTCCACACACCAACCAATAATGGAGGCTGGTGTAACCTATATTTTAATGAGATGAAATTACTGCGTGATTGAAACTGTGGTTTTATTGTACTTTCTGTTTGAATTGCAACGTAATTGATGTATATTTTCGCTAGCATGCAGTTGAATTTTTTTTTTTCTGGTAGCCTACTTTAAATATAAAAAGGGCAGTGAGTGAAGTATGATCATTCAGTTGCACAGTTATCCATGTCAGACATTTAGACTTGTAGTTGAAAAATAAGTAAAAAAGTCATTTTTTACTCAAATGATCACATTTGAATATCCTTAAAAAAAATAAAACTTTCATGACATGTTGCACTTGTTTAGTTTTGTGTTTGCAGTAAAAAAAAAAAAAAAAAGTTTGTAATAGGCTGCTCATTTGGGGAAAGAGACATATTTAAACATGAAAATGCTTTTATAAATAATCATTCCTGTCTGCATATCTAGCTCTGTTTTTCTAATAATACTCTTCTGACGAACCTGACTCGTTCTTTTTCCACTCTGTAAAAATACATTCATGAATCTAATCTTGATTAAGTTCATATCACCCTCCTCCTCCTAATCATCATGACGATTGAAGACATTATCAACAGTTCCTCCCAAAGGGGGAAGAAGCAAAAACTACCAAATAAACCTTTATCTTTTCATCTCAGTTTGCAGTTTTCTTTTGTAACTGTTTTCTTCCAACGGTCTGACGCAGCCTCCTCTGATGCATTACGACGCTGCAGGAGAAATCTCCCAACAGCCTATCCAACAACCTCACAGATAAGGCCTCAAAGCCCTTGAGACATCACAGCTTTTAGCCTCGTTAATCCCTCGAGCACTTTGGACAGAACCCCCCTTTCTTGTTTCAGAGAGACCATTTGTCCAGCACAGCTACTTTTTTTTCCCCTTCCAAAGTGTTAAATAATGATAAAATCTACAAGGCTGGTATGGTTTATAGGTTGCCCCTGTCCTGGGTTGCAGAGAGTGATGTTTTAATGGAGGTGGAAAGGCTGACGTTCAGTGGGAACCAGATGGACCTTCTCCTATCTTGCTCATAAACGTTTTTAAGACAGTTCACAAATCAGGATCTCTCAGTATTATAGTAAGCGTTCGGATTGTTATTGTTATTGTACATTTGCAAATACTAGTGTGATTTATTGCTTTTTGAGTATAATTCAAATCTCAACCCACTTAGACATTTAATACGCGAGTGTTTCACAGTTAATATTAGGGGCTGATGAAGTGCAGGGCTTTTTACAGCTTTCCCTGGAAACTGGCTATCATAACTCTGACAACTTCTCATCCAGCGTGAATTAAGAGTGAGGATTAAGATGAGTGCCATCTACTCTGGGGAAGGAGAATTTGTGGTCAGAACATCTTATCTGGGAAAGGAAAAAAACAAAAAAAACATGGTGGCAGCAGGTATACGGCGCTCTGTAGTGAGGCAGAAGGGGGAAGAGACGAAGAGTGAAATGCAAGATGTGAAGCTAGAACAAAAAAAAAAAAAGTGCAACCCTCCTGGGGTCGGCCTTCTTTCCGGAGGAGAGGAAAGCGGACCCTGTTGTTGATGGAGCCTGTGGTGGTTTGGGTTTTGGGGATGTTAACAGTGAAGACGATGTGAACTGTAGAGCAGAAAGATATGAGACGATCACGGCATGTCGACGTTCGGTAAACAGTTTTACAGTTTTAGCAGTAATTTATGCTGCAGCTCACTAAAAAAAACAGAACTAAAATGTGTCTTTTATGACTTTTTTCTTTATAAATTCTGATTTACAGAGTCAAGCAGAAATATAACCATCTGCTAAATATACTTGTAGTGTTCAAATTATAATTGTGGAGAATGTCACTCCATTCTGCTCTTATAAATGAACGCAGAGAGAGGATAACAAACTGATAGAGTCAGGCTATCTGCTCCGGTAGCCAGCCTGTAGTAACAAACAATTTTAGAGACACTCAAATGCGCAAAGCAGCAGAAAACCTGACAAGCAGGGAGCAGCAGAAGGTAGAGGATACTTCATACAGCCGTAAATACTTTGGTTGCTTCCTCTAGAGTTTCATTAAAATGATTTTAAACCACATAGTTAGTATTATTGAAAATTGTTGTGGCTGTGAAACTTTTTAAAACCTTGGCATGCCCTTATGTCTGCACCCAGTTCAGAGTTTAAACATTAGATGTGTCTTTATATAAGAAAAACAGTATTTAATAGCACTTATTCATATTTAATTTATTTAATAAATTAATTAATTAACATCTTAAGTCATCAACTAAATCTTTCACTTTGTAGCTCAGCTATTTTTATACTGCTACATTAAATGGATGGACAAAAATTAAATAGTTGTTTTTATGTTCATTTTGATGAGAATTAATTTTCCTCTGATTGTTGGAAAAATAATGATATATGGAAGACCTTAAGACTGGCAGTCTAGCTGTTAGTTTAGCTCTTTAAACTTTTTCCACTTCATGTTTTCACTCTAGAATACGCCTGAATGGTAAAGCTGAGTTGTTTGTGGGAAAACAATATTTATGTAGCCAAAAGATATTGCAATCAAAACATTGATCTGTCCTCATACAAATATATGACATTTTGGTTTATTATTAATAACCAGAGTGAACCTTCCATCTAAACAATGTGAAATTGTGTTATAAGTCCGAAAGGTGGAAAAAATTCCCCATGAAAATGGCTGCTGGTGTCTAATAGTGAGTGAATGATGCTCTGGGTTTATCACACCGGCACCAGAAAACAGATTTCAAAGTATTTTTCTGAGCCAAACGAAGATAAATGGCCATAAGAAAGCTGTTTATGGAGGTCCAGC
The DNA here is from genome assembly GCF_000485575.1 of Poecilia formosa. Taxonomy (NCBI): domain Eukaryota; kingdom Metazoa; phylum Chordata; class Actinopteri; order Cyprinodontiformes; family Poeciliidae; genus Poecilia; species Poecilia formosa. The sequence goes on from NW_006799940.1 coordinate 3,679,800, forward strand.
TTTTGGCCGCGTCACTCTCGCTCAGATCATGTCTTCATGTACGTGTTGTTGTACAACATGTGGTTTTATTTTAGGTTCCACGCATACTTTTCATGTAAATGCTTTGGGGAATAAAAAGAGAATGCTTTGAAAGTTGAAGGAGGAAAGGATAGGAACCCCTTGGAAACCAACAAGCCAAATAATAAACATTTATTTCTAGGGCTATTAAAAGTGAGTTTACATTCTAAAACACTTGACAAAACCTCATTCAGGAGGTGGGAGCTTTTTCATTGATTTATTAAATTTTTGGCTGCAGGCTATCACTGGAATATGTTAGATTTTTTTTTTTTTTTTTGCAACTATGCAGGGAAGATGTTCTTTTTAAGGCTCTCTGTCAAGTAGTTAAACATTTTGTATACTTCACAAAGGCTTCAGCAAACTTCAGTTTCCATCAACAAACCTCTCAATGGCCCAGTGGTCTCACATAGACTTATGCAGTCATTTTTTTTTTTTTTACAAAAGCTCTAAAATATATGACTTAACATCGGCTTGACTCAACCTGTCATCTTACACAATCTTTTCTTCTGTGCTCAGCTGCAGCTGGCTTCTTTAGTAGAATTTTTTATGAGCTCTCACATTTTCACTCAAAATAAAGCCCTGCAGCAATTATCATTTCCAAACTCCATAATGTGTAGGAGCTTTATTTAAGATTTGTGTCCATCTTCTAAAATGCAAAGACTCCCACAGACCCTGATAGGTTTAATAGTCTTGTAATGCGAGGGAGGGTGTCATGATCTCATGTCATTAAGCATCCTTTAAACACGCACACACGCTGCGCATGTGCGGGCCTCCGCCTCTTGCTGCAATAAAAGCGGATTCCTTGTAATTCTGTCGCCATTGATGAGCATGACGAGGCGGATTGAGAAAGTGCATTTCACCACCACTGTCATCCTCCGTGCTACTGCTTCTCTTCTTGTTGGTCTGCGCATTATGAAGTCGCAGGAAGATTAAAGCCCCGCAACGAAAGCGCATTGCGGAGGAAGAACATTAGCAGCACCATAAACGGAGAAGCGGCGGATTGTATTTTTAAATGCGTGAAAAATAGTTTCCCCGAGTGTTAGCTGCTATCTGGAGCCAGTAAATGTATACAGGCTATAAATTGGATCCCTCCTTGGTGCAGGCTCCAAGTGCACAGAGTTCATCCCTAAAGTGTATTTATGCGCCAAAATTAATAATTGGATTAATAATAGGATTTTTTCCATGGTTATTTGTTTGGATTAAACAACCTCCCGAGCCCTTGTACATTAATAATAATATTAATAGTCATCTTTTGCCCTCTTCATCTCCTTTATTTACGATTTTAATGATTTATCTTCTTAACTGGAGTGCAAAGGGTATTTTTGGTATTATTAGAAAGTTTACCAAGCATTGGTATACTGTAATAAGTAAGCTAATAATAATAATAATAATAATAATAATAATAAAATAATAATAATAATAATAATAATAATAATAATAATAGATTTTCCCAGGTAAAAACATTTTATTTACATTTTTTCAGTGCAAATTATTTTTAACAAAATAGCACATCTATGTATCAAAACAAACAAATATGTAATAATACTGCAGTTGTCCAAAGATTTCATTTACAACATAAGTCGAGTGGTTCCTGCAATAACAATAAAATCCGCAACCGCATCATCATCGTTGTCATCATCATCATCATCATCATCATCATCATCATCTTCAACTCTGCAGCGCTATTCAAGACAGTAACCATAAGTTTAAATTATGTCCGGTTTTATTATTAAAGCGATGAAAAATAATTATAAGACAAAACAGCAAAACCTAATAAAATTCACACTTTCCCACCATGCTCCTCCTGCCTGCTGGGCTAAAATAGTGTGCAAGAATGAACCAGTCTCTGAGCTCCTGCTGCTGCTCGCTGGAAGTGAACTGACCTGTTTCCGGATGCAGACGCTAAACACTCCGCGGGTCTTTAATGTCACTGAGGCTCCTCAGACAAAAATAGGCTAACAGACGCTTCTTCATTGTTCGTGGCCTGATTTTCTTTCTTTCTTTCTTTCTTTTTCATATCAAGACCTGCGACGCCGTGGCCGTGTCCGTGGGCGTGGGGCTGGAGTCCGCGGTGGCCGCCTGCGCGCTCCCGCTCATGATCACGCTGGTCTTGTTGTTGTTGTTGTTGTTGTTGAGCTCAGAAATGTCCAAATGTCCGTCTCCGCTCTCTTCCTCCTCGGCTTCGTCCGATTCGCTGTCGCTCCGAGCCTCGCTCTCGCACTCGGACTCTGTCGGCTCCTTCGGCTCCAGTCCCCCCGCATCTGAGGCTCCTTTCTCCGGCTTCTCGTCCTTCTCCTTGTCCTTCTGAGCCTGGGCCTCCTTGGAGTGTCTCCACTTCATGCGCCTGTTCTGGAACCACACTTTTACCTGGGAACACACATTAAACACGCCTCGGTTTATTTTTTTTTCTTATGTTTTGTAACAATTTGGGGGAAAATACTGGAAGATCTGTTGTTTAAAAATAAAATAACAATTAACAGATTCCGCTGAGGTAAGTTTTCTTCCATCAAATGTATGTAGGCCGGGACAAACTTAGTCCAAAACATATCTTTTAAATTCGCCATTTTTTTAAATTAACATATTTGTACTCAGACAGAGCAACACAGTTTAAATGGAATATGAATATTGCAGTTAGATACAATTACCATATATTTTTTAAGCTGGGTGAAAATATATTTAAAAAAAAAATAAAACCATATTCCAAATTCATTGCAGAACCTTTACACATCTTTGTACTTCAGTAGCAGTTCAGAAACAACTGCATGAAATTAAAATGCCTCACAATAATAATGATCTTTATCTTTACACACTGTTAAATTAATTGTCTGATATTTCCATGTTAACTGATGAGCTGCAAACAAAAATCAGGCAGTGAGACACTGCTAAAGATACGATGGCCTTTTTCAACCATCACCTCACTGACGCCGTGCAGGCTGATGTCAAGTTAAAGGCCAAGGCTGCAGCTTCTAGACACTTGGACAAGTAAAATGTGCACATGAAGCGACCATGTCATTGCTTGCATTTAATGTGAATAATGAAGAAGTTATGTTTTTAACTCACTATTATTCAGCAGACGTTTTTGTATTTCGTAATTTGTTTCTTATTAAATTGCAAGAACTCTTTTTTTGTACAATGGAGGAGGGGAAAACACTGCAAAAATAAATATATATATATATATATATATATATATATATATATATGTAGCTGCTATTTTTTTTGTATTTCCTATTTGGTGGTTAAAAATTTGCCGGTTTGCCTGTCATGGCAACTTTGATAAATAACACAGTGGATGTGGAAACACAGTGGATGTGGATGCCCTATGGCGTTGGTAGCAGATTTGCTCTGCAAAAGAGGAAAATGAAACAGGAAAATGAAACATCCCTGTATAATTATTACGGCAACAATCCAGATCTGATTCAGGCAGTAAATTGGACACAATTTACTGTTTTGTTTTTCATTTTGATCTGAAGCTAGTGCTACAACAGCTTGTCTTTCCTCTTTAAATAAATGAAAATACACCAAAGCTCCTAAGCTCACTGCACTTCTGTTCCTGATAATTAGACACGCAGCAATCCAGCTTTTCTTGGCCGAAACCTATTTCCAATTTTGTTGGAAATCTAACCACATTATGATTCCCCCCACCCACGAGGTCTAAAACATAAAAGAGAAAAATGTGCCGATGGAGGCTGAATCAAAACTAAAGAGAAAATTGAGGAATATCATTAAACTCTCCATTTACATCCTAAAGCATTTATCAGATTTTTCTTAAATTAAAAAACTGCGTCGTTGTGAATGTTGTTCAGTGATGTGACTACAGAATGAAAATGGCGGACGTAATTAATTTCGCTTTAATATACACTGACAAAGTCGGACTTTATCCTGATCCTGGATTTGAGCTCTGGCTGATTTCATTAGCGCATGTTTACATGAATGATTCTCTCTGAGCAGTTTGTGAGTGATGGATTTGTGCCAAAAATGTGTTTCAATCACTTTTGTGCACTTTAACCTGAGTCTTACCTGAGCGTCTGTGAGCCCCAGCATGGCTGCCAGCTGTTTTCTGTCAGGCTTGGTGACATACTTCTGTATTTCAAATCTCTTCTCCAGGCCTTTCCTCTGCAGGTTCGAAAACACGGCCCTCGACCATGACCTTTTCCTCTTGTACGTCTGAGGCATTGTGTCTTTCGTGAGCACTGCGTAGGGACCTGGACAACAGACAACAAGGGAGGACATGGGGTTAAAGCACCACCAGAGGGGATTCAAGGTTGAAAACACACATGGAAATGCAGTGTTCTCTGTGATGCTCTACTCTATGGGTGGTGTCTACCTGGGAAGGTGTCCTGAAACTGATGCTGGCCTGCGTGTCTGCCGCTGCCGCTGCCTAGTGAGCCCATCATGGAGGACGCGTCGCTCATCCCGGGGTCTATGGAGGAGAAGTAGGGGCTGGCTGGAGGTTGAATAGGGATGTGGAGGCCTGACTGACGGTTGGAGCTAACGATGGAGGTGAGATCTGTTACAAAATGAGAGATGATGGGCTTCAGTCAGTTTGGACACAAGCAAAAGAGGGAGAAAATTTTAGAGTAGGCCCTAAAAAGTTTTGAAGTAGGTCTGTGTACAAATGTGGATTTTTTCTGATGATCATGACCTGTGTGACCTCTTGTTAAGGGGCTCCTGAGTCTGTGCTAACTTGCTCTCTTAAACGCAAAACACAGAGTTGCTTCTAGTTTGCTGCTTTCGTTTTCTAAACTGCCTATCCCTGTGCTTGATGAGTTCATAAGTAAATATTTCTTGGGGATAATCGCTTAAAATGTGGCTGTTAGGACTGGATGCTTCTCTGCAAATGTTTTATTACAATCAAGTTGCCGCTCACCTCTTAGAGAAGACTTTTCTTTGCATTTTGGATCAAAGTCCGTGGATAAAATCCTATCGATTCCGAATTTGAGGTCTTTACTTGAAGGCGGGGGCGCCTGCTGGGAGTTGAACGGCGTCCTAGAGACGGTGGTGAGCTGCAGTCCGTGTCTGTGGTACGGAGACGCCGGGCTGACTCTGGCTCCGAACACCGACGAAGGCTCCGGCGCGACGGGAGCAGGGCGCAGCGGAGAGCCGCCGGAGTGCGCCTGCTGAGCGCGATGCTGCTGCTGCTGCTGCTGCTGGTGATGGTGGTGATGGTGGTGTCCCATGTGCACCATGAGGGCGGACGATCCGGGGATGTTCTCCGCATCCCCTGCTTGCAAAATGTCTGCGATGCAAAACGACGGCTTCTTTATGGTATCCACAGCGAAGCCTCCGGCGCAGTATGCCGACCAGAGGCTGAAATTGGATGCGTAAAACGGGTTGAGCCCGGCGGTGTACATCCCGGAGCTTCTAACGACTCGTATTGTTTCTCGAATGATGTTATAAAAAGACAGACATGTAAAACGATAAGCACGGATAACGCTTTCAGGGGGACAGATGCGCGTCCTGGTTGTGCCAAAAACGCTCTCACTGGTCTGAAACTCTAACCCCGAAGTTCCACTCGGGGTTAGAGCGACCAATTAGCTGACGCTGATTGGTCGCTCTCTGAGCCAATAGGTGCGTCGCCTTTACTCATATCGTTTGTTGTTGCAAACTAAGACGATCTCTCTCTCTCTTTTTCCTCTCTGTCTCTTTCGAACACATGAGCAGGGAGCAATTTTGATCCCGAGATGATGGATTGATCACTTAAAGAGAGCCCACTCCTCACCCACATAACGCACTAAAGCAGTCATTACAGCCGAAGGTTCGCGTTAATTTGGATTCTTCGTGTAAACTGAGTTGAAGAAGGCACTTTGGGGTCAGTTTCATAACACAAAAATACCAAGAAACATAGCATGACATTCAGCCCAGAACACTATTTATACACTTCAAACTTTTTTAGATTTTGTCACTTTACAGCATCAAACTTTATTGGGAACTTATAAGCAATAGACCAACACAGAAGTTAGAAAAATGATGCTTTTGTTCTTTGTACAAATATAAATCTGAAAAGTGTGGTGTGCACTTTTGTTCAACTGTGTTTACTCTTACACCCCCAAATAAGTCACATTCAAATTGTTTTACAAACATCATACAGTCACCAATTGTGAGTCAAATAATAAATATTGCATTTTCTCAAATGCCATACTCAGAATCACCAATATGTCGATCAATGATCCAGTTACTACAAATCGAAGCCAACTCTAAAAAGCTGGGTTTTTAGCCTCCACGTCAGTGTTTCATCTGTTTGAAAAGCTGAATGCTGCTTCTCTAAGTTTGGTTCTGGTTCTGGGGGTGAGAAGGAGACCCAAACCAGACGACCTGAGTGGTCTGGAAGGTTCATACAATAACAAGTAAAGCCCAATGTAAGAGCTAAAACTGTCTTTTTGAGAGAAACATTTACCACAAACATAATAAAATACAAAAACAGAAGCAATTGTGACACACGGTGGTGGGAGCATTATTCTGTGGAAAGGGTTTTGTTTCTTTTTTAAATAGGGACATGGAAGCTGGTCAGGGCTAAAGATTAATTAAGCTAATTACAGAGCAAGCTTTAAAGAAAACAAACTGCTAAGGCTTCACAGGACTTGATCCTGGGCCTTTCAGCAGGACCACAACTCATCATGAGGTCAGACGTATGTTACACGTCAGAGAATTTTCATGTCTTAGAATGGTCCAATCAAAGTCCAGATCTGTGAATATTTGGCAGAGTATGGAAATTGCGCTGCAGATTTTCTCCTTCCAGTCTGACCGAGCTTAAGGTTTTTTTTTTTTTTTTTTATAAAGCAGAATGGGCAAAAATGTCCACCAACAGATGTGCAAAGCTGGAAGCTGAAAGTGTTGCAGGTGTTACTGCAGTGAAAGGTCGTCACTGACTCAGACGCTTATTTGTAAAACGAGGTGAAAGCAAATATCTCATTTTCCTTCCGCATCAGTTTTGTCGATGACATACAGAAATCACACTAAAATACATTGTTGCATGGTCTTAATTTAACGAAATGTGTGGGGGGAAAATGTTTAGGCGTTATAAATACTTCTGCAAGTCTCTATAAATAGGTCAGGTAATAAACGATCAACAGCGCATTCTCATGAAGCTACGCCCAGGAGAGTCTCTATTAGCTCCGTCTCATCCTGTTTTTGATGGGCTCTGATTCGTGTTAAATGAGCGGATACGCCTGTTAGATATGCCCCTAAAATAGAAGCCGTTTTAGTATTTTAGGACGCAGCAGAAATCCTTATTTCTTCCGGAGACGAAGAGGAGGGAAACTTTATAATGACTGTTAGAACTTCCCTTGTTCAATATTTGTGCAACTTTATCTCAACCTGCAAGTTGCACGGTGACGCAAATCCGTCCCCATGCTCATAATAAACAGAGGAAATCTATTCCCCTCCTACGCGCAAAACACAATTAACTTCAGAGGCGATACTTCATCCGCAAGGCCCCTCTCAAGATTCACGCCGCTTGGCTCCTGGCCAGCGAGGTTTTAGAATCGGGTGATTAAATGGCCTTTTCGGCTGCTTGATTCTCACTTTAAACGCGCAGGTTCACCTTCTCTCCGCGCGTTTTGCGCTCAGTCAAAACCGACCCTCCTTCCACTCTTTTACAGTCTGATATTCACTGTTTACTCCCCCCCCCCCCCCCCGCCACCCCCAACACCTCTTCCTCGTCCTCCTCCAGCTCCAAACTCCGATCGCATGTTCCTCTCGCATGTGTTGGAAACAATAGCTTCTGAAGGCCCTCCGCGCACTCATTTAGTCCCGATTCACGCGGGCGGAAGCGCCGATGACCCTGGCTGCCCGCTATCATGGTGTTTTCGAGTGACACTTTTCCGGGTTAAAATTAGAAAAATGACATTTAACGTTTGCCCTCCGTCCAGCAGTCAAAACAATCCAGGGAAGAGGATGTGGCGGTGCACAGCGCGCCTCGAGTTATTTCAGGTGCTGATGAGCTCTTTCAGTGGGAAGCACTTGAGAAAACAGACGTCGGATCAGCGTTTATACCCACGCAGCGAGGAGAGAAGAGAAGAGAAGGTTGCGGAGGTACATGACGCGCGTTCGCAGAAATGGTTTAGTGAGAAGATAATTAGATAAATGGGGGGAAGAAAATTAAGCAATGTAGTCTGTCAAGAGTGTCTTGCAAAAGATTTCGTTTCACTTGAAAGTTTCCTAATTTCATCACCTTGAAGCTACAAGGTTCACTGTGTTTTATATTGATTTAATGTTAAGTGCACTTAACATTTTTTTTTAATCTAACAAAAGAGGCAAACGTTTGTATGTTCTCTACCTGATCAGTACCTTCGTGGAAGGTGAGCCTCTCTCCCTTGTTTAATTTTTTTTTTTTTTTTTTGCCTGACAGGTTTTCTTCCAGGACTTTCCCGTGTTTAGCTCCATCATCTCCTTTGACATTGACAAGCTGCCATGTTCCTGCTGAGGAAAAGCTTCCTCATACCATGATGCTGCCACCATCATGTTTAACAGAATTGTTTGCTCAGGACAATGAGCCGTATTCCACAACACATTTAGATTTGGTCCAAAAAGTTACACTTTGGTCCCGTCCCATCTCAAGTTTGTTTTGTTATCCAGTGAAAAAATGAAAACATGACTTTCTTTTGCTTTGTTTTAGCATTGACTTTCCTCTTGCGCTTTTTGGATAAAAAGGCTGCTTTATTTATTGCGACACTAATAGTTCAGTCAACACATTCTCACACCTGAGCTCTGGATCTTTGTATCTCTTATTACAGGAAATGATCAATCACCTCCTGGCCTGTCTTGGTAGATTTGCAGATATTTATTTATTCTCAGATGATGGACTGAGCAGCTCTCTGAGATGTCCAAATCTTGAGACACTCCTTTGAAAACTAAGCTCACTTTAAACCTTTTTTAACAAACCTTTGAGACCTTCACAGATCAGCAGGATTTATAATGTGATTAAATTACATTCAAGCGGACTCGGTTTAGCTCTTCTGAAGGTTTTTGGTTGCTCTGGTTTTTATGGTGGGTATCAAATTTTCAGAGTTTTGGAAATAATTTATACTTTAACTTTTGTGCTCTACTTTAGGTTGGTTTGTCATTCAAAACTCAAATAAAATATATGGAGGTTCCTATTTACAAAATCCAAAATGTGACACAGTTCAGTACTTTTTAATGTCACTATAATATAAAAAAAAAAAAACATTCACATGCATGTGAGGCCTCACTTTTTCTTCTTTTCTCATATTGTGATGTCATTTCTGAAACCATAAAACTCTGAAAATTTTACATAATAAAAACGACACGCTTGATTTACGGACGATGCGTAAAAACGCTGAAATATTTCTGTTAGACTCGTCCTGGAAGGTGTTCATCATCATCATGTCTCTCCTCCAAGTCTAACCTCCGCAGAGCAGAATGACTGATGGGAAACGAGACACTCTCAGGACGAGCTGTGTTAGTTAACGCATTCATCCCCCCTTCACAAAGCTGCAGGTCTCCGTGACTCACACAGTTTTAAATCCAACAGGGAAATGTTTTATCGCTTTTTTCACATTAACTATATCTGGATCCTTACAGTGAATTGCTGGTAACTCGGAATAAACAGCAACAGTTTTTACACGTTTGACCTCGAGTCTGCACCTTCTATTTCTAAAATGTTAATTTCAAAATGTATTTAAAAATAAACTCTTATATATTTATATGTTATTTATTTCTTCCTGAAGTGGAAACAGATGCATTCTCTTCCATTAGATCATAATGTTGTGACCCTTCATGGAAAGTGGGGCTTGCAGCTCCCCGCAGACAATATAAATATTCTAGTTATACAGTAGGAACTACAGAGAAATGCTGTCTAATATAATTAACAATCAATTAAACGCTGCAGACGCCAATACTTTGTCCTTATGTTTCAATCTTTGAGGCAGACATGTGACTATTTGTGCTTGATTTTGTGTTTTAGCTCTGTTTTAGAAAAAGCAGAAGTTCTGACAATCATTTTCCATAAGAGGTCACGGCGTTTTGAAACGGAGCAACATCCTTGCCTAATTGACTTGACAGCCTTGCGTTCATACTCTGCCATGAAGCTAATCAGAGACTAAACAAACACCATGAAAACACAATGTTGAAGCTTTTATGAGTCACATGCTCATTGTAGATGAAAACAAAGGCGTGCAACTGTGCACTGCCCGAAGTTTAAAGCCTCTATTGTTGTTGCCTAATTGCTCCCTGCGTGTTTTTCAGGAAACCTTATCAGAAGGAGGAGGAGAAAAAAAAAAAAAAACTGAATGAGGACCTCGGACTGTTTACGACCCATGCAGCTGGGCAGAATGAAGCGATTCCCATTATTACACTGAGAATTATTGCTCCCCTCCTGTAAGACCCCCATCCAGTTCGGGCCAGGATTACTATTTCTGGCAATGTTTACCTCAGGAAGGAACTTTCGCAGATTTAATGGGACCTGGGCCATTGTACACAGACTTCTGTATGGCACGCTGCCATCATTTTCACAGAGAGAAGAGAGAAACGAAGAGAGGGCTACGTCTAAAGTCAATTCAAAACATGATTGTCCCGTTTATGTGACCCTGAGCACGTCACGTCTATGAGACCATGACCTCTCTCAGAGGTTCAGTGAAGACAGTTTTCACTTAAAACTGAAGCAAATTCAAAATGTCAAACAACAACTGCTTGTCTCTCTTATCTGGTTTATGTCTAATGATATCACATTAATGAAGACTTTGGACAACACAGGAAGGCCTTTCAGCAGTCATGTCGTTTTAAACATGTTGCGCATTATTAACACCTATTAAAGTCAAATAAATGTAAATTCTTTGTTTTTATTAGTTAAGGTTGATAGATTTAAGTTGCCTGACAGTGCAAATACTAAATATGTATAAACTAGTGAACAAGGTCTTCTTGTGGCACAGAAAATGTTCCAGCAATTTTTGTAAAAGCACTAATGAGTGTTTGAAGGCTGTGACTGAACAAGCAGCTCCCCCCAGTGTCTAAAATCTCATTTCTGCAAATGTGGACCTCATTTAATTTTTCACCTTAAACAGATCTGCTTAAATTTGACTTATCGTCTGTTTTTGTTTGAATATATATCCAATAAGGATGATGACTTTCTGTTTAATACTTTATACTAAAACCAACATTATCTTAACATTTATAAATATAAATTTAGCTGTTAGATTTGGAGAAAATGTGTATTTGTCGAACAAGTACAAATTATTTTTGTTTTATGGAATAAACTGAAAGGAATTATTAACATATTATGTTTCCTATATTTGTGCACTTGTAGGTCTCCTTTAAATGAATAAAGAGTTTAAATAAATGATATATGTTTTCACAGGCTCAAAATGCAGTTTTCAACCTTCAAATATTTAACTGGAATTATTTATTTAAAACGCTTTGTGGATCTTTATTGTTAGAAAATGTACCCGACATGTAAGTTAAAGCGTTTTTTTATTTAAAAAAAAAAAGAAAAAAAGAAAACGTTATTTCTTTACATTTTATAAGTTTTATGCTCTAACAAAATGTTTGCACTATTATTTTTACATGATTGTTGCCTGAACTAAACCTAATAATTTGAAAGCTCGGAGAAAAAGTCATTTTTAATCTCATACGATAAAGACTTAAAAAAAAAAATAAATAAATAAAAAAAACTGTTTCTCGGAATGTTATTATCAATAGCTAGGAACAGGTTTATTAGGTCACCAATAGCTTTTTACATTAATAAAAACAATAGAATAATGTCCAGTAAATAACGAAGGACATCCTGAAGAGCATTCAGAATGAGGGAGGACAGACCGCCCCCCATCACTCTCACCTCGGTCAAACTTAAAACCATCAAGTGGTCATTAGCTGGACATTGGAGTGGTAGACTAACCACACGCACCTCAGCCCACCTTCAGTTGTAAACAACTTGAGGATGGTTTGCTTTAATGGGAGCTTTTAAATATAATAGTGACTTGGAGACGTGGGGAGATCCGTGTGTTTACATTACAGATTAGTCGCTTCTTGCGGCTCTGCACTGCGAATGCGCCCCACGGTTAAGGCGCAGGAAGTGACGTTCCCATATTTATAAAAACTAATTGGCCAGAGTCATATTAAGCTTCCATTATAAGCGGATAATTTCTTTATAATAAGAGAAACAATTGCCAATTATATGTTAAAAAACATACAAATGAAATACATCTGGTGATTTTTTTTCAAATAGATGAATTTGAAACCCTCAAACGCCAGATCACAGAAAAATAGATAACATTTTTAAATATCTATCTATCTATCTATCTATCTATCTATCTATCTATCTATCTATCTATCTATCTATCTATCTATCTATCTATCTATCTATCTATCTATCTATCTATCCGTCTGTCTCAGGGGACAGTCCACATTATCCTATGGGACAAATTTGTCCCACCAATAGCTACTGGAAATGGTTTTCCCCGCTCTGTCCCTGGAGGCTCGTTTATGTTGTTTTGTCCATCTTTTGTATCTATTATTTTATTTATATGTGAGAGGCTGCGGGTCCAGATCCAGCTGCTGTCAACAGCAGAGCTCAGGACATTTTATGTTTTGGGCAAATGCAGGACAGTTTCCTCTTGCTACAGTGTTACCTCTTTTAAATTAAAATTTTCATGCACAAAACATGCCTCTATGTTAGTTTAACTGTACATCTAGATGTTAAAGTTTAGCGAGTATTTTAGATGTCATGGTTTTAAAGCATGATGTAAATGTATAATGCAATTTCCGTTTTTCATTTCTTGCGGACAGGAAGGTCCGAATCGAGGACGAGATTTTTCTTTTTTAGCGAAACACCGCCACCCAGCGGCTACAACAGTCGTTGCAGAGAGTTTACTGCGTGTAATTTATGTCATGTGGGGAATTCCATCTATTACGATATTTTTAAAGCAAAATAGTGTTTGTGTGCCGGTGTGGCACTAAAAATGTCCAAAGTTTTTAAGCTAATGATAATTTTGCTTCATATCAGTTTAATAAATACTTTTAGCAGATATAGACCAGAGTTGAGAGCTGCCTCACTTACATGTTCAGCTCTGTAGAAGAAAATATTTAAATGGAAATATTTCTTTAAAATATTTGTGAACAAGAAGACTTGTCTGAGTCAGTTTAATTCATCTGTGTGTTTTTATCCCTGATCCAATGGGAGAAACCCAATTTAAACTAAAGTGACTGTATCAGTCAGCTTCAGTTTGAGGAAAAAGTACAGAATTCACTGCACTTTGTTCTGAAATATTTTAATTTGGACATAAGGAAGTGCTGGCTAGCACTTTTTTTAAAGAATAAAAAAAATAGCTTTTAATAAATAACTGCCGTACATTCATTAGTGGGTAGAGCTTTGATCTGTGTAAACAGTTTCTCTCCACAGGTTCAATCACAAACTTTCAGTTTCATGTCATAAATTGTCCTGCTCCACCACATGCAAGAGGTTTTTGGGCTTGACTTAGTATTGAGTAATAAGTGGAGGTTTTTGAATTTCGTTGAACTCAGACAAACCTGCTTGAATTGATTAGTGCGGACAGCTGCAGGTGTTCCTCACAAATAGCTTGGTGGTGTGTTTACATACTGGTGCTTCTCTCTCTCTCTCTCTCACATGTTCAAAGATCAAACAAACATGTGGAAAATGTTCCAACATATGCAAATCTTTGTATCTTTTCAGTTATTTCAAGTCTCTGTGAACAGTACAATCAGCAGACAGCTCAATAATATGTGGAGAGTCAACTTTATGTCAGCATGCAGAGTACAGAAACAGGCTTAGCAGATGAAAACATGGTGTGTGGGATTTTGAGTTGGAGCTCCTTTGTAACACACCAAATTAAAACCAGTCAGTATGTGTGTGTGGTCAGTTAACATACGATGCTCCTCTTTCTTGCTCAGTTAAATTCAGCATGGTTTCACATACAGTTCTCTGGGGATCTCTGGTTTTGACCTTTGACCTCCACCAAAGCATGAAAACGATCTTTGGAGGCTGGTTGGCTTGAAAAAGTGACCTTAGAGCTGAGTGTTCTTTTTTCAATATTCAGTATTATAAAATTAACTTATAGTTTGCAAAATGTCCAAAAACCTGAAACTTTACCACATTGTACTCATATATGCAGTGTACATTAATGTCATGCAAAGAAGAAAACATCACAGCTGAATGTCTTTTTAAGATACATGTTTATTATTCAGCATATTCAAAAGTCTTACTTTACAGCTAAATTGATAATGCATTCAATTTAAAATGATCTAGAAACTGAAAGGCACTAAATCTTTACTAGTGAGATGTAAGTGTGGGATTTTTGTGCGTTTTATTCTATAAAATCTTCAACTTTAATGTGGACATTTGAGTAAATATATAAAAGTTCCCTTTTTTATTCTTCATTGTACAGTCAACAGGGCACTCTTGAAGCTCTGAAAAATAAAACATGTCAGTTTTCAATCATTTCCACATTGTTAATTTTAGGAATCGTCCCAACAGATTTTAAAAAATTGGCAATACATTTCTAAAGTACCTGTAGTGCTATTTAAAAGGAAACATAACTGCCTCTAAAGAAGCAGAAAACTTGGCACAACAAATGAAATTCTCACATCACACAGGACACACAAGAGAACACTCTCCCAAAAAAAAAATCAAAAAAAAAAAAAAAAAAAGCCGGGGGAATTTTTTTCCCCACTAATGTGCACTCTAGTATTTTTGCTCCAAATACCAAACTAGCTTCTCAAGCTTCTTTACTAAAAATAAGAGCAAAATAATTAGAAAAAACTACACAAAACATTTTTTTGGCTTCTTCAAGAATGCCTAAGAAACTAAAAGTTCCTCTTACACAGAAACACTCCCTTTAAAACATTATGTTCAAGCTTTTCAGCTTCTTCCATTTCTAGCCTGTAATTGTCTGACATTTTGGGACAAGAACAAATTCTTCACCTTGCAGAATAATTGACCCTTTCATGCATAGTGGTCACTACAGTGGACAGCTGTCTAAAAGCCATTTTCTTGTGCTTCTTGTGGATTTTTATGTTATAAATGCACACAGACCACTGAAGTGGACACTAATGCATCATAAAATATATCAACTACTGGCCATCAGCTGCAAATGCAAGAAATTATTTTGTTAAATCCAATATGGCCAACAGACAAAAAAGCAAGCCGACCAACCCGGTCCCTCCTACTGTAGACGACTCTTGCAGGTTAAAAAAAAAAAAAAAAAAAAAATGACATCAGGTAACCCCTAAAGAACAATACTACTGATGTTATTTTTCAAATAACTTTGTATTTGGAGAAAATTACAATTGATCACCTAAAAAGATTTAATTTTTCCCCCCTACCTTTTATGCCTTAAAAAAATAAAATTGGAAGAAAATCCTGACAAAGGATCATAATTCATGCATGAAAGGGTTAATGTTAACATTGACTTCACTTTCAAGTTTGGGGAATACATTTGACCTCAAACCAGGAAGACGCCTTCCAGTTATAAAGTAAAATAAGTGCAACAAAGAAACTGGCAGTATAAGAACACACAATACCCAAATGAATTTCTGTAAATCTTCCTAACTTCTCACCAAAAGAAGATTCTTTTAAAATCTAGTTAAAGTCAGTTTAAAATGATCCATCTTTACATTTTTATGCAAATCAGGATTTCTAAGCACCTTTATCTGGTATAACTTCCACTTGTATCATGGGGCTCCCAAGATTTCTGTAACTAGCATAAAACTATCTGCATGCCGAGCAGTTATTTAGGAGTGATGCCAGTAAACTGGCTTTAATTTGAAATAAATAATTTGGAAAAGCACTGCTAAATAATGCTGTGGGCCTGTTTTTGCCCATGTAATCTCAGAGAGCCTCCCAATATGGACTCTTTGAAATACCAGGACGATTTAAATAAAATTCAATTTAAAGATTGTTAATGGGCATCTCAACAGCATATTAACCCAGACAACACCGTACCGGTTCAACAGACAAAGTTGCCCTCTCAAACCTAAATCCTATAGAAAACCTGTTATAAGTGTGTGAAATGTTATAAGAGTAAGTGCTATTGAACAGATAAAAGGGGATTGTACAAATTATTCCCAGCAGGAGGACTGATAAGTGTGCCAGCAGTGACTTTGTTTTGTTTTTTTCCCTGAATGAATGAATGAATGTATGAAGTCAAATTGAGTCATCTTTAAGAAAGTGTTGTCAGGAGACTTAAGTTCTCT
The DNA here is from genome assembly GCF_000485575.1 of Poecilia formosa. Lineage (NCBI taxonomy): Eukaryota > Metazoa > Chordata > Actinopteri > Cyprinodontiformes > Poeciliidae > Poecilia > Poecilia formosa. The sequence continues at coordinate 3,696,018 of NW_006799940.1, forward strand.
GTAAGAATAGAAAGGCGCCTTCCACGCAAAAAAAAAAAAAAAGTTAAAGAATTACTTTTAAAAACAGTTTCATATTACAGCATTTTATGAGATCAGTGAAAACTTGAGGCATGGACAGAAAATGCGTAAAAAACGCCTGACAGCATTTACAGGAGCTGCAGTTTCTGTGGAATTGTTTTTGCAGAGTGTTTCAGCTCAGTTTATGTGTCTTCACTGGCCGGCACCCTCCCCTCATTCAGCAGTCTCTCCCTTTCCGCGTCGCTGCCTTCATCGTCCAGGTTCATCCTGGTGGCGCACCATGGTATCCTGGCCAGCAGGGGGCGGTGCAGTCCGTTGTAGAGCGCCGTGCCCGTCAGCAGGACCAAAAATCCCAGAACCTGCAGGCCGTGAAACTTCTCCCAGCCCAGCGCCAGGCTCACCACCCAGATGACCAGCGTACGCAGGCTGTCCAGCACCATCCGGGTGGTGGCGCTGATCTCCTTGGTGACACTGATCCCGGCGAAGTTGAAGAAGGCGATGCTGACCGTGTTGCCCAGGAGAGCCAAGAGGATGAGGGGCTTGTATCCAATCTGACAGAAGGCGTCCAGCGCGTCCTCCAGGACCTGCCGAGGATTGTCACTGAAGTCCCCGACGTGGATGAAGTACATGGGGATGAGCAGCAGGGAAAGGACGACAAAACCAAACAAGCCTGAGGGTAGAAAACACACATTTAATCAACCAGCTGTTTAAGTGAAATCAAACTAATATCAGCTCAAATTTCACCTAAAAAAAAAAAAAACTAAAGTTTTTGTGACCAAAGTAACTTGTGCTGAGATTTTAACATACAGAATTTATGAAATCATAAATGATTTTGCTCAATCTTTTCTAGCCTCTAATATGTTCTGTTTTTACCTCTAGCCATCAACTTTTCTATCCCTGCTTGGCCTTACAGGGGTGGTAACCCAGGGTGGCAATTTTTCGGGGGAGGCTCAAAGGATTTTTTTTTCCCCCCCTTTATGGGTTTTGCAATTTACATAAAACTCAGTATTAACATTCTGGGATTTTTATGATAAGCAATATTCCAGTATTTGAAAACTACTAAGTTATGGTTGATTTCTTTGGGAAGATGGAGTTATTGACTAGGGGACATGTTAAACATATCATCCATCGGTTCATACCTGCTGATGTAAATGATTACCCGTTAATTTACTGCAATTTGCATTAAGAAAACACATGAGGTCACTGGACTGTGAAACAGAAGTGTGTTTGTTGCAACAGGCCTACTGATAGGTGAGAGAAGACCTTGAAGGTACATTTGTGCTCCATTTCTCAGCTCTAAGATGATTATTTTATTGCAAACAGAGGCTACATGAAATTCCATAAAGCTTACAAAGTGCCGTGGGACAAACTGATACATCAAGTAACGGTTCAGACGCAGTCAATACCCAGTAAATGACTAATATACGCTTAAAATGGAAATGATCATAAACAAGTTAATTTTAGTGATAGTTTTCTTTCAGGCATTTTTGCCACTAGTATCAGTAGATGACAGATTCCTTGTCCCTTACCTGTCTGGTGTGTTTTGTGGTATTCACGTCGCTGCCAAATTAGTGAAGTTTTTTTAAAGATTGTTATATCACCACTTTTGTTGTTGTAGCTTACTTATTAACTTGTTTACCTTCAGTGCCAACGGCTCGAAGAGGATGCACATCATGCTTGTAGACAAACTTTTCCTCCAGCACCATCTGCACCGAAACGATGATCTGAGCCATGATGATCAGGAGATCACCTGCAGAGCAGAAGGTGGACTTCAACTTTAAATCTAATTAAAACAGTTTGTCTTTATGTAAGGATTTTGCCTTGGAGAAAGTTTTTACCCGTGATGACATCAGTGATCTTGTGGGAGTCATCTCTGTGGCCGCTAACAAAGTCGGCGAGTCCCACTACCACCAGGCCGAGGATGGTGATGAAGATGCCGAGCCACTGGCTGGGTGCGAGCCGACGACCCAGAAAAGCTACAGACAGGAGACCGGTGAAGATGATGACGGCGCCGCGAAGCATCTGGAAGCTGGAGGCGCTCGTCATGTTGAGAGCTAGAAAAGAAAAACAGTTCTGCAAACAAGACTAGAATTTTTTTGCAGATACACTGCAAAAAGTTATTTTACCCAATTAATGAAGATAAATTAATTATTGATTCTTAATGTATGATTGAAATTGTAGATTTCCAATCAGTCTCTTTAACTGAACCAGCAAACAAACCATACGAACCGCTCGGGTCGTTCTGCTGAACTTACCAACATACATGATGGACGTGGCCGTCATGTCACACATTGCAGGAGGGAAGAAGAGTAGAGGGTTGAAGCTCTGGCCGACGTTCATTCTCGGCTCTGGGCTGCGTTTGTCATGGAACAGCAAGATGTAGAAGACGGCGAGGCAGCTGAACTCGCCCAGAAACATTCCCACAGCCTGGAAAGAGAGAAAGTCACCAGTGATTTAACTTAAATCTCACTTCTGCCGACAATGTTTCCCTGAACAGTTTACTGAAGTGCCAGGCTAATGCTAGCATTTTTCTGCTACATTTTGATACGACTTGTCGATATTTAACATTTCTTTGTGGTTCCCAGGCATTTCTTTGTGATAACACTTTAACAGAAGTTGTTCTCCTGCCTCATAAAATTACTACTTTATGAGGTTACAATAGTCAATACAGTCTTGCTTTGACTGTGAACATAATTGCAAAAGACCTACACTGCTCAGTAAAACACTGATTCTTCAGTGCATAGGAATATAATAATACAAGTTGAAAATACTTCAGATAGACAACCAGTTTATACATCACATGTGCCCTTTTCTGTGAACAAAAAATTTCAATAATCTCTGCTATAAAATGTCATTTAAAGCATACAACTATACCTGTACAAATGGATGGGAGAAGGAGTGTTCAGGGTTACCATGGCAACCCTTTGCTGAGAACATGTCAGCCCATCTGTCAGAGAAAAACACATCATGCAGATTGGTTACTGACACACGAGTAAGCATGATAGCGGTGAATGTTTCGACTAGACTTCAAAAAATGTCAGGAAGCAAATACAGTAAAAATAATGTCTGACATACAAGTGTGAATGTCAGCAGGCCAGACTCACTGCAGACGCAGACAAAATGGTGATGATGCTGCATTTTACTTGTGTGGTTAATGAGTGCTTAGGTCATCATAAAGCCTTTGGCTAGTCACAAGAAGCATGACTGACACGTGAGAGTCGTGTCCTCGCATGTCAGTCAGGATTCAAATGTTCACTTGAAATCTAACAGGTCAATATCTACAATAATCTTCTGTTTTACAGCATTACTTTGCTTTTTACATACGTTTCCACAGCACTTAAAACAAAATGCAAGCAGCAGCAGAATGACTGAGCTGCCATCTCTGCTGCCGGGAAGTGGCTCTGTGACAGGTGAGCCGTCATGTGACTGTAGTGAAATCTAACCTGCAAGTAGCAGAGTTCCCCTCTGAGCAACATGACAGTGCAGGGATTTGTTTTTCTTCAGAAGCAAGTATTCTTTTTCAATAGAACCCAACAAGAAAATGGAAGCGAGAGACAGGAAGGACAACGCTGACATCACAAAATATTGGAGAAGTTAAAAAAGCCAAATGTTGGGTTTCACCAATGTGATGCACCTTCTATAGGAAAAGATTATTTAATATTTAAAAATAGAATTGTTGATCATATGTACTTCACTTTCAGGCTGTTACTCAAGAAAACCTGATTATTCTATGACTTTAGATTGAAAAACGCACAACTGTGACATTTGAAACTTTACAGTCAGACTGCAAATGAGGCGTTTCCAGTCAGAGTTCCTTCTTTAGCCTCGGATTTCAGTTTTAAGTCCAATCAGTAACAATCAAGATATTTCAGTCCTGCTTCTTAAACAAAGCTAAGTTCACTTTTGTTTCAATTCACTTTCTGTTTTAATAATGCTGAAATCAAAAATGTTATTTTTACAACAGCTCCCAAGAGAAGAGTTTAAGCTTAATGTGATAAATGATTAAGACAAAGAAACAGAAGGCATTGCATAAGTTTCAGTAGAATATATCATAGTTTGAATAAATTGGAATTTATCACTTTGCCTCCGTTTCAATTTTTCCTTTCAGTGCAAAATGTATTCTGTTTCTATTTTGTCTTTAATGACAAAATAGTAATTAAATATTTATCATCTACTCTGGTTAGTTCAGCTGTTTTCTTCAAAACTAACATTAGGAATGTGCCAATTTTGTTTGGATGACAAAATTATTAAATAGGCTAAAAAAAAATAAAGCATACTTATCATTTATTAAAAAGCAGAACATAAAAAACAAACACTATAAAAAGACATTTTGGAAGGTAGTAAATATTCATTGAAACTATTAAAACTTTAGTTAGATTCGTTTACAAATGTAATTTCCGATAATCTTTTAACTCTAACAGCATATTTTCTTAACCCACCCAAACATTTTGATTTGCATTGAGCTGAAAATGTTGGTGCAGTTCCCCTTTTTTCCAATTTGTCTGCAACATTTAACTAGTTTAACAGCAACAAGACTAATGCTGAAGCCAAACTTGCTAAAAACCTGAGCTTAACTCTTAGGCTGCTGTTGCCAATAAGCGGCAAATCTTGTTTTCAGGGGGGAATAAATTAAAAGTCTTGGTAAAGTTTAATTAATTCAAGAAAGCTGTAAAGAGGTACTTTTCAAACGATTCTAGATTAAGACATTTTAAATCGATGTCCTGATCTCTGAAATGATGAACTGTACCCCAGTCTGTAAATATAAAACACAAAAGTTGGTATCTAATTTAAGTGAATTAATTGATAGTAAAGTTAGTTAGTTAAAATATAGACACTGTTGCTGGTAATTTTACTCTTTTCTTTAAGAAAACTAAAATGCATTCATCTAAATGAATAAGGACCTGTAAAATTTACATCATTTCTACTCAAAAGTAATAACTAAAATCTAGCGAAATAAAACATAAACGCAAATTCTAGCAGTTTGTTTTATTGTTGGATATTATGCTTGCTACTGAGAATTTTACGACCAAATGACAGCAAGTCATGCGTTGACCTCAGTGTACCATATAGTTAGCAAAACAAGGCTATTCATTTGAAGCCCTGCGAAGTAAGATACATTTAATCGAGCTTTATTCAGCACAGGTGCCTTAAACTATCTTAGAAGAGTTGACAAATGCTAATTTATGCGGTAAGCAAAAACTAGGTTGTTTGTTTCTCATTAGCAACCGTTTCCTGTCAAAACCTTAACAGGAACATTTGCGTCAATATTTCACTCTGACTGCTGATGCTTTTTACACAAGCATCTCAATAGACAACGTTGTTTGGCACCTAGCTTGACAACAAGACAAAGTATTTTACCATTTGGCGTTAACAGCTAACGGCTAGCTACACCTGTGTTGTTGGATAAAAAAAAAAACTGTAACACGACTTAATGTATGAAACACTCAATAACGACTAATTCACGTAGATAAAACGGAAGAAAATAAGCGTTAAATTTAACCTGATTTAAGTTATTCAAGTATACTGTAATCAACTAACTTTAAACACATAACACTATTTAAAAAAAAATAAAGCTAAATGTACTCACTTTGCGGATAAGGTGTTGATGGAGCCAGTTGTGAGCATCAGCCCCGCCAGGAACAGCTGATATTTTGTCCAAGCCATGTTGGAGGATGGAAACGAACCTGTAACACAACAACCACCGACCTGTGTGCTCTCTTTAAAGGGAGCCCGGTTGTTTATTGATGCACTTTCCGCATACTCTCGGCTGTCTGTGAACACCACATGACAGCTCATAGTCAGCTGACCTAACGGCGTGCTGCCTTCACGGACGTCCGGAAATGACGGAGGGCAGAAACTCACTTGATGTGACTGAAAACTGCAATTCTGATTATTGATTCCTATCAAGATGGACTCGTGTATTTTTTTTTTTTGTTTATATTTCACTACTAAATACTACAATTGAACAAAATAACTCCAAACTTTGGCAAACTACAAATCAATCTTTATAATACATGTGATTTTTTTCAAGAACAGCTTTTTTCGGCATTCTTTCATATAAGTCCAATTTAATTCTCATCAGAGCTGTGGACTTCTGCAGCTCCTCAAGAGTTACCAGAGCCCTTTTGGTAACTTCTTTTATGATCTCATTTCCCAGCTTGTCAGATTAAATATCCACATGCTGGTTGGCTTCCATGTTTTAGTTTGGGTTATATCATCTGCTCCTAGTACTGATGTTGTAAATAAATAAAGATCTGAAACATGTCAGGACCTTACCTGACATGTTTCAGGTAAAGAAAGCCCCTGGGCCACGACTCTTTGGGTACACACCCATCATTAACCCATAACCTCAGTAAGAACTTTCTCACAATTGCTTTTTACATAAGTATTAAACTGTAAAACCAACAAATACAGAACATTGTTCCAGTTCTTTAAGATTTTACAAACTGCTGACAGATATTTGCCATATAAAAAAAAGACAAAACTTTGACAATCCAGAAATCAAAACATGTTACTGACATGTTTTATGTCCCACTCACTTGTTCACTAAGACATTAATCAATTCCAGGCCTCAAGGCCAGATTCCTGCAACTTTTAGATGTGTCTCAACTTCAACACACCTGAGTCAAATAATGAGGTCGTTAGCGGGACTCTGGAGAACCCAACTGCACTTAGGAGGTGATTCAGCTGTTGGATTCAAGCTTTGGACCAGGGAGACATTCAAGAGTTGCAGGACACCGGCCCTCGATGGACCAGGATTGCCCACCCCTGCCTTAATCACTAATTTGAGTTTACATCATTCTTTAAATTTATCCTATAAAATTTAAATAATTACAAATTTGCATTTGATGAAAAATTAAACACCATTGGGTTTGAGCTTAAAATAATATTTTTTCAGTATTCAAGATGGATTGATATTTTAATGGCTGATCCTATAAAACTAGATTTTAGACATTTTTTTTTTACACCTACATGCATCGACAGAACACTGCAGAGGAGGAAAATAATGTTGTGTGGACAGCAGGTGGAGTCAAAGTCTAAGGATCCATCAGGTCTGAAAGTGGGACCACAGTATTTTCTTCCCCTGTGTGGCCTCACGTGGTTTAAAATTAGAACACAAATTCTACTTTCCATCTGGAAGTGGCATTTTATGAGGTCAGTCTGAGGCTTTCTGAACCACACAAAGTACAGGCTATCATTCAATAAGGGTTTAAGGCAATTCAGTAACTACTAGTAAATAAAAAGTCATTTAAATGGGTAGGAGGAAAAAGAAATCGGTAAAAAATAAAAAAAATAAAAACCTTTGCCCGGATGCTTGACCTGCCCCTGCTTTGAATTCAACACTGACGTTGCTTTAGAGATATTTTCAGTTTTGTGCCGCTGGTGTTAGAGAGTGCTAAAAGGGACTCCTGGTGATTTCACAGACAACATATGAGAACAAGAAGTCATTGGCTGATACTTCATGTGAAGTGTGTCATCTCTTCTCAGGAAACAGCACTAAAAGCTCAAGGCCCCTTTCACCGTCACATTTAACAGTCTTAACTGTAATAAAAATTAAAATTAGCATGTGACACCTTAAAAGTTAGAGGGTTCCTGTTGGTCTACATGCTGTCGTATGAAATTGTAACATTAAAATCTGAGCCTCAGTTACTGTGGTGCATTTTAACCAGAATGTGGAAGTTTCACCTTCAAGGGTTTTTCTGTTTGCTTTCTGCTCAGTAAACTGGAATACATCTTAGCTCAGTGGAAAGAGACACAAAGCAACCTTTGTCAGTCCTTTACCATAGGAAAAATATTTCAGTAGACTTTTTTTTTTTAAATGTACCAAAAGACACTTTCCTGTTTTGATCAAATATAAACTAAAAAACAAGTCCAATCCTATATTTATTAAGTATCTTAATGAAGAAATGTTCATGCATCAATGTTTAAAGTATTTGTTTCATTTGTGGAAAAGAAAGGAATTGAATTGTTCTTTAACAGCAAAATCAACCAGATTTTACACGTTAAACAAAAGATATAAAAAATGTTTTTGTAGAAAAGAAATTAGGACACCCTATCCCATTTAACTGAAATAAATCAGCTCCTTGTAGTTGTATACTATTTTCTGTCTCAGGAAACTTGATCTCACTGCTCACTTTCAGCTGTGAGATATTTGAGGCATTTCTTGCATCTAGAGCTGGTTTTGAGTTACCACACATCTCAATTAGACTGAGGGCTGGACTTTGACAACACCCAAGACTTTAGTTGCAGTTTCTTGATTTCTCTTAATTCTCAACCAGACCTTTATATATCTGGGTCATTGTTGTGTTACATTGTTATTTCTTTGTTATTCTCACTTTCCAATAAACAGTAAATGGTGAGCTGAGCAGGTTCTGCAGCAGTAAACCTGCATCCCCAAACCATGACATTTCCAACTCCATGCTTCACAATTGACATAAATTCTAGAGTTTATGTCAAATATATCCTCTGTTCTGGTGTCCAAATATTTTTTAATCAATCCAGAAAAAATGCTATTTGAAAACACCTGGTCATTATCTGCATTCTCACAGGTAAAGTTGAATCTAGCCTTTATATGTTTTTAGTGAGCGAAGGTTTTCTCCACACATATCTATCTCCTTTTATAGTTGTGCAGCAAGGCACTGCACATGGCGACATCGGAAACAATGTTGTATGTAGAGAGTGCCCCCTTGTGGATGACAAATGACACACATGTTGAGATTAAAAACAAAAATCAATGACTAAAAGTCAAAATAACGTCAGTACTATCTACGTTTATTATATAAATATAACAACAAAAATGTTTTGTTCTGTTTGTTTCAGTATGATGCCACTCATAATGCATAAAGCACAAGGCAAAAAAGTAGCCAACAAGCAGCAAATTTCAATCTCACTTCAAGTCCATTGAAAAACGTTTTGGAAAATCTGTTACCACGGCTACGACGAAGCATTACATGTAAACAGATAATGGGTAAAGTGAGTTTCATGGTCTACTTGATATAATGTGGTTATCTGACTCCAATAAATAATGTATTTGAGCAGAAGGTCACTGGATCAAAGATTGCATAAATCATATTCCAAAAGAGTCTTCACAAGAATTAGAACCACAATTAATAAATATAAAGTCTTTTGAAAATAATCTCTGTGGATGTTTCTTTCTTTTTAGAAATGCTTAACTATTAAGAGATATAAATGAAATGGTTTGCTCACAGGGATGTTGGAGGCAAAATAGCAAGGAAGGGAAAAAATGATGAAAAAACTCAATCTTTGATTGAGATTGGAAAATATTCAAAACCTTTTACTAAGCTGACTAATAATCTTGGTACTTTCCTCATGTTGACATTTCATCCTAAGATTAAAATGGTAGCATTTGTGCTACAAAAAAAATCTAAAAGGGGTTGCAGGTGTATACCTTAAAGATAAGCAAAGTCTCACAAATGCTATGTAGTACTTTGCCAGAATTAGTTTGTAAGTTGAAATGTCATTCCTAACAAACGTCTGCGAAGGTTTGGAGGCAACACTTGACACCTACACCTGATCTGATAGACTGTTGTTCAGCCTCCAGGGGTAAAGTTCAGCTTAAACTCATCTTACATATTGACATGAGATGGGCCGCAGAGCGGAGTCTGTTTCTCCTTAAGATCCGCGGTCTCTCAAATGACTTTGTTGTTGAATTTTGAGACATATTAAAATTAAACAGGCACATCCCTGAGGAGCTAAAACATCTGGAGCTGTCATGCAAAATCCACGAGTCCCCAGCAGCATTAGAGTTTCATGTTCAACTGTCTGAATGTGTTTGATTGACAGCCGGCCCTTGGTGGCGTGAGGTCTTGAGAAGGGTAAAGTGGTCAGACAGTCTGATTTAAAGCCGCTGATATGTCACATGGTCAGGTCAGACTGAAAAAGAAAACACATCTTGAGAAATCTATCTACCTTCCTGTTTACTGCCTAAAAACCTCCTGCTGACTATTACTTATTTATGCTGTTATCCTCCTGCTCTGAGTAATTTGTGTCATTTTTTTTAAAGTACCAGGTCGAAAGAAATCTCAATAAAATTTGTTTGTGCTCTAAATTTAGGTTTACATATAGTTATATCATACTGTTCTTGCAGTGCAAAGAGAAAAACGGACTGAGCAGCACTATATTTTGTCGTTTTTACTCCATAATCCTCCCAATGGGACAATCTATTGCAGTTGTACAATAACATTTCAAGTACTTTCTGACAAATCCTCTTGAGGTTGATCGTCTTATTAATTCACATGCATTAGTCCAGGAAATTCTGATGTTATCTAAATTTTCTGAGATGTACACACAAAAAAAAAAGAAAAAAAGAAAAGAAAAACCCTCAGAGGATTTCACAGTGAAGCGGCTGTTGACATCACTGGGACATTTTTAGCATTTTAACTCTATTTGCATATATTCCTAATCTTTCTGGGGAAGTCTTGTGGTTTAGTGGATCCAAAGGCAGAACCTCGGAGACCGAAGAGCTTAGATGAAGCATTTAAAATAAGAAAATGAGAGGTAAGTCCAGTGATTTGGGTACAGGTTGAAAGAGCATGTAGGGGAAACTGAAATGGAGGTGAAAAAGATAGCGGGAAACAAAAAAAAGAGTGTTAAATCGGTTCATTAAACTTCTCAGGTAGGAACTTTTTTTTTCCTAGGCAATATTTTAAGGCTCATGTTTTCATCCAGATGAAAAAGAAATATGATTTTGTAAGAGTGAGCAGACAGGGGAACTTAAACGGCTCTGGATAGATGAGTCAGTTGTCTCAAAGGACAGTCAGGGGTCAAGTAGGCATCCCAACACACAAAGAGAGGAAGAACACAGGAAGATGACCCTAAAAAGAAAACTGAACGTCCAAACTCGTATCTTGCGCCGCAGGCTGTTTTAACAGGAGTTTATTGTCCTCATTAGATGATTTGGTCCTACTCACATGTGTCCTAATGCAATCCATTAGAAGTATGAATAATTTGGGGCTTATCTGTATTGTCACTTCTATGCATTGCCATACTGAAGATACTGCCACACAGGGTCATCGACAATTTTGGTTTTTGCAGAGAGATTCATTTTTACATTGTAACTAAGGTTTTTTGACAGTGTGAAATGCCTTGTTGCTGAAAGGTGCTGTAATGATTGATTGATTTTCAGTTTAATAGCATTCCCTCGTCTCTGTGGCCTTAGACTCCTAATTACACGGTATGCTTTCACATTGATTTAATAAGGTACTGTACCTTTGCAGAAGTGATATTTTAGTATTATAATGCATTTTCTTTTCAAACAAAGGTCACAAGACAGCTGGAGCCACGCTGATTGAGGGAAATCTAATTAATTATCCATTTGCATTGCAGATTAAGCGGTTGTGGAGAATCATCCAACTGAAAGGCAATGAGGAAAAGTAAATTGTTACAGGAGAAGAGAAAGGTAAATTAAAATTAAAGTCAATGCTGTATGAAGAGTGTGGATATCTGCGAAGTAAAGTTATTATTTGCTCCAATGGCGGAGTAATGGTCGTTGATCTAGCTCCGTTTTTCAAGAATAAGGGATACAATCATTGTCAGGGAGTGATTGTAAGAGTATGAAACATCATTGTTCCCCCTAGTGTGGCCAAACTTTAAATTAATCTTTGTGCACTGCAGAGCTGGAGGAAAAGATCAACACTGCATGCTCTGGAATACATTCATGTCTTTCAAACAAAGCTCCCCTGTAAGAATGGACTGTAAATAGGAGACTCTTTGCTGCACATCTGACATTGTACAGGACGTTGCAACAATGATGCCAAACGTCACTGCAGAAAACAGCAGTAAGAGTTGTTTCAACACGGACAGATATGTTCCTATAAACTTTTTCCCTACCTGGAAATGAATATGATCAAGTGGAAAGAACATTAACTGGAAAGAGAAAGAGAAGGAGAAAGAGCAAGACAGAGGAATAATTGGGACTCATCTAAAACTTGGTGCAGTTGAAATGGTGAAGCAGAGGAAACAGGTCTCTATCACATTGGCAAAATAAGAAGGTAAAGTATTACCATTGACAGATTAGATTACTTAATATTCTTTGTCTAATAATGAAACACATGAAAGTAGGCAATTATTAGGTCAATAGAAAAACAATAATTTCCTTTTTTTTCTTTTTTTATTAAAAAAATTATAGCAGGCATGAACTGGTTCCTGTCCCCTAAAGAGAATATGTATGAAAATGTTTGCAATCAGTACATATTGGACCGCATTTGGGCGCCCAAACAAAACAAGCTCTTAATTTATTTGCATATTGCACAATAATCACATATGATAAATCTGCTCTTATTGCAATAAGAAATTAACAATCATATGTGCTTACCTTTAAAATCCTGCCTCGTTTTTTGTTGAAACTAGCTTTCAACAAAAAAAGCTAGTTTAGGATTCCTGTCATCTGATTGACAAGTTTCTAAGTGTATGGAAAAAGAAAAGTGTAGCTGTCACACAGTCCCTACAAGGACTGTGTTGTAGTCCACTTTTATGTGGATTTGCTGATCTGAATTGACATGACGCCACCTGCCAATCATTCTAGGGTGTTTGTCAGCAACTGACCAATCAGCGGTCGCAATTTGTCCCGAAGTACACGCCCCTAATTTCCGTAAACACTCCCGTTCATTATTGCTAACGCTATGGCTAACCCGCTGCGGTCATAGAGATTTTCGGGAAAATAAAAGGAAATCATGGTCCAACTATGTCAGTGGGTAACGTGTAACTCCTACAACTGTTATCCAGAGCGCTTAGAGGGCAGAATACAATTTATTACATTTTCAAAACCCAAAGAGAGTGTAGAAGAATAAAGCAAGAAATGGATCAAAGCCTTCAGCCCACCTCCTATCCAGTTGAATGAAACTGTGAACACAACTACCACCTGCTCGTCTGTGTCAAGGTAACTGGTTACAAACATCATTTGTTGTCACAATGACACTGTATGACAGTCAAATCAAAGATCAATAAGTAAATGTAGTTACTCTTGATTTTTTTTGTTGTTGTGTAAATTCCAATGGTAGCGTCCTACACAGCTTTCACACTCATCCAAAGAGACTCTGTGCCCCTCATTCTTCCTCTGACTGCGAAAGACTTGGGCTTTAAGTTGATTTCTCCGTTGTACCCGCAAATAACCTTATAGACCTGATGTAGGACTCGGATAATTTTCTTGGCTGTCGTCTTTACCTCAGTATTGGCTGATAATGTAAAAATGAGTCAGATGTATTGAGTTTCACTACCTCTGCCATTATGGCCACTGTTTGTTTGTCTGAGGTTTGCTCTACTTCCGCATGGGGATGGAGCCGGCGTCATGTGGGCAGACTTTCCAGGATGAGTTGTTCATTCAGTATTTGTTTTTCTTCTATGGACTATTTATATTGGCCAAGATAATGAAACAATTTAACAGAATTTCAAGAATAATGGTAAGAAACAAGAGTTGCAATTTTGCCATAATTCTAGACCGAAATAATCGTGCTCTGTGTGTTTCTGGAAGATCCGAAAAGATCTTGATTGAGTATGTTTTTTTTTTTGTTTGTTTTTTCCACCCATGACTAAATTGGGATTGCACAAGAGGTTAGAAACAACCATATTTGGACACTGTAATGCAGCCGGGATGTCCCCTTTGTTTGATTGAGGGAAGTCACTAAGCTGCCTGAAGTGAAACTTCAAAAACCAAATCCTGGTTAGGATTTTGCTGCTGCTTTCTGGACCAGCAAGGATAAGCTGCATTGCCTAATTTATCTAAGTGAAAAGAAACCTCAAAAATCTAGAACTTAAAACCATTGTGTATAGTCTTATTTTGCTTAATTAAGCAGATTTTTTTGTTTTACTGCTAAACTGCTGTGGTTTTTAAAATGGAAAGCCATGTGATGGAAAAAAACGCTGACCTGTGACCTGCTGTCATCCCTGACTCTTCGTCTCCTCTCTAACTACTGTATCAGCAGCACAGCGGGACATTGGTCGTGATTATGCATCAGTCGCTGAGGGATGTCCATGGTTATGCAATCGCAGTCCAGTGGTGCTCAGCATCTCAGAGGAAAGAACCTGAGCGCTTTTTATCCCTGGAGTGACCCTAAGAGTAAGGAGAACCTTCTACCTCACTGTGTGAAAACTTATAACACAGGATATTAATATTGGATTTTATATTTTTAGGTACTCAAATTTTGTATTCATCATTTCAAATATTCAAAGTTTTACAGTTTTACAAATCAACTGAACCATGCCTGAAAATGAAAACATTAATTTGTAAATTCTCTCAGATATTATATATTGAATTTATTTTACCTATTTCAACCTCTTCAGAGTAATAAAACATTCAGCAGGCGTCCAAGATTAAATAAGGTCATTATTTAATCCAGCCATCCCGAGAGCAGCAGACAAACAGAATAAGCCCTGGTTTGTTTTGATGTTTGATTTTTAGCTCAATTTTGTCATAGAACAATAATATTATCAATGTACTACAGGATTACAAGGTTTTTGATCATGTACAGATGAAAGATATTTATAGTCAGCTCATCATTCACTGTCGAGATCTCATTTTCAGCAAGCTGTGCCTGCGAATTCACAGACACATCAGCTCATATCTGGGCTGATTATCTAACCGTCAAGGAGCTTCTGCACCAGGGTGGCTGGGCTGTGCAGAGTACAGAGGGCCAGGCAAATTTTCCTGCAATTCTTCTGGAGGGACACCTAATCACAAGTGACAGAGAGGCACAACTGGAAATTTGAAGGTAATTCATGTTGAAGTCAGGAACATTTCCAAGTCTTTCTTCCCCAGACAAAAAAAATATGATTGTGACATGATGCTGTTGATTTTAGGCTTTCACACACACCTTAAAGCTGCAGTATGCAACTTTTACATATAAAGGTACATATTTGTTGAAACTGTCTCTGTGTCATGCTAGTCTGGTATGAGACAGATAATCTTTGAAAAAAATCAAGCACTAATCTCAGTGCTAACTGGAAACAACCAATCATAGCCAGCGCTGTAAATCATGCCTGTGTACACCGCTCCTACCCCCCTCACTCATACAACTTTAGAGCCTGTTGTGAATGCTAAGTGTAGTTAGCATGGCCAACAAAGATGTGGATAAACTGTTTTCCTGCAATGGTAAGTTGTTTCTCTGCCATCACCACATTGAGCAGGGCGTACCCGAGGATGATTGACAGCTCTAACGCCTTCCTCCTGGCTCTGATTGTTTGTTTTTGCCATTTCTCCAGATGGCAATAGTAGTTCAGGGAGGAGGTAAAGGAGCTTGATTTTTTTCCATATATAATCTGTGTCATATTATACTGTCACCATATTGTGACAGTTTTAACAAATATGTAAAAAAAAAAAAATCCCCCCCAAAAAATTCTTTTTTTATAATAGTTACGCACAGCAGCTTTAAAAGTGTATGGATAATATTCTTACAAATACTGTTGAGTTTTCTGCATTTTTGGGCTCAGACAGTTTGTCTGAATGCCACAGGATATATGTCGCAGACTCTCCATTTCAAGAAAATCAGAAAGAACAGAGTTACGTCACTCCTAGAAGAAGCTTCAGAGGGGCTGGCTGCAGGTATGATGTCCACTTTGATGCTTTGTTGCCTTTTCCCTCTTTCCTGAGTGCTGACGTAGCAGCTGCATGTGTTGTTTTTGATGTGCTGTGGCTGTAAATATTTCCTTTGATTCTCTCTCTGCTGTGTTGTTCAATCAAATCAACCTGGGCAACAGCACCATTAGTCAGACCAAGCTTCACACAGACCTGCTGATGACGCAACACCCGATACTTTGATTAGCTGAACTCACATGAACCTGCATGTTACAAAAAATAAGAATGTCACCTTTTACATCACTAGTACTACTACTACTAATACTACTCCTTCTTGTATTTATTTGACATAAAACCATAAAGTTAGGTGCAGGTTTTTGCAGAAACGTCAGAAGACAAAATTATGTCCTTTTAGTATAAAGTACCACATTGCACCGATAGGGGGCAGTGCTGAGCTGATCCCCATAGGTATAACGGGCAACAGAGGCTTTTCTACTCATTGAATAGGCTGAAAACAATCAGATAAATACAAAAATTACAGTCGTAATAGAATGTTCATAATTAATCTCCTCCTTGATGATCATTTCCATTGAAGCAGTCCGACTTCTAGAAATAAAGCCAAACAACGAAGTTTTGCAACAGTAAGAAGGATATGCACAGTATGTACAATAATATAATAATAAAGCTAATATCATCAGTGATTTTCAGTTTTAATTAAAAACGGAAAGCTTGCCCAAAATTAATAAAAGATTCTTATTTCACATTATGCAAAGTTTCTTTCTTGCAACTGTATAGATGATGAGTACGAACTTTATTAAGGCATAAAGAAAAACTTTTAAAACAATTTTCTAAATAAAGGTCAAAATTGAAATATAAGATTCCGTTTTGGATTTTATATATTTGTTCATCCGATCACAGAGGAGTCAGTGCCTCACCCTGAAAATCACCGGATGTCGCTGCTTTTGCGTGGGTGGCACCAGATTTGTGTCTTAAAAGTATTTTTTAACTAATTCTCCTTGTGGCAAATCCTGGAACAATGTATCTTTTCACATGTGACATCAACATTAACATTAAGCCAAAATTATGCATGCCGACTCTGACCTTGTGGCTACGTTGACGTACAACTCCCTCATAGAGCATCAGCGCTATTTTAGTCCCAGACCAGAGTTCATAACCCAGACATGTACTTTTAACCAAGAAAGTTGTAAAATTAGTAATATGTGCCTCTGAGATCATTCTGTGCTCCTGTTGTTCCCGTCTCTGCTGACAGCATAATCAGCCGTGATCAGAGGAATATCCCGGCGAGTGCCAGCCGACGTCTTGCTTAGCCACAAAGCTGGGGTCACATTTGAATCCACACAAGCAGAATGATTACATAGAAGATGGTGTGGTTTGGGTGGGTGGGGAGGGATGACTGTACCAGAGTCAGCAGCAGCAAAGCCAGAGGTCACAGTTATGCAACAACCCTAAAGTTAGACCTTCACAATGGAGGAGACCTCAAACAGCAGCCTTGTTGCTGGCTGCCATTATCTTTCAACAGAATTTCAAACACTTATTACAGCTTATTTAAACATGGAGAGTTTAGTATGTCAAACCAGAGTGACCAGTTGATTCATTTGCCATTTACTTTGACAATGCTTGCTGTTTATTTTTATTTATTTAGTCTCTTTTGTTAGGAAAAAGAACACAATATTCTTTCACGAAGGTAGGCCCCATATGGGTAAACTTGTACCAGCGGCTGTTCTTGATATGGGCCACATGGGCAATTTCCCAGGGCGGCAGAGATGGGAGGGTGACCAAGAACTATCTGTCAGTTGTGTCCTAAACAAGTTTGCTCTTACCTGTATGCATATGCAGTGGGATATGTTTTCCTTGCTTGCTGCTGAGTACTGGAAGACCAGGCTGCCTGTTTACTACTGGGGGAAAACAAGTTCTGATAATTTTATGCATTTTAATTTGTTGGGGGTTGGTTTCCCCAGGGCACCAATCCTGTTAGAACCACCCCTGCGGAGGATTCTTTAAAGCAGGGGTGTCAAACTCGCATACGCAGAAGGGCAAAATTAAAAATTATGTTTGAGAAAATTGTATAAACCTAAAAAAACAAGCAAAGCTTAATATTATTAGCACATATATATGCTAATATATGTGTTTAATACAACATAAATAAAATTACCCTTTTATTATATAATAAATAAAAGGCACATCTGTGTTATTTATTTTTGCTTTCTCACTATTTCTTATCTTCTAGGTTGAATTCCAATGGTAATCTTTTTTTTTTATCACACTGTAAAAATGCCTCTAATTTACAATAAAATACCAGCAAGTATAGTTGCCAAAATTGTACCGTATTTATATGGTACAATTCTGCAAATTAGAGACTGTTTTTTTTTTTTTTTACATTGCTGTTAATGATAATGATGATAATTTTTGCAAGGAAAGTCCAGTAAGAAAAGTTTCTTGCACTGTCATGATCTCTCATTCTCACAAGTCCAAGTCACATGGCATCTCTTCTTCTGCCTGAACGTTAACAGAGCAGGCCACAGGTGGCATCAGCAAAGTGTTCTGGGGTTTGTAGTGTTAGTGGTCCACATTTGGATTTATGTTGTAGGCCAAATGTAATTATTCTGAGCCAGATTTGACCTGCAAGCCTGAGTTTGACACCCATGTGCTTGTATGTGTTCTCTCTAGCTTCCCCCTAAAGCTCAAAAACATGTATGTCTCTAAAATGCTTGAGTGCATGCATGCATGGTTGCATCCCCTGTGCTGCCCTCTAAGAGTGGGAATTTCTCCAGGGTGCATCTTGCGTCTCACCAGTGACCAAAATAAGTAAACAACAGCCGCACCGTCACCCTGGGTTGATAAAGGTGGTCAATAAAAGGACCTTAAATATCTCACCTCTTCTTCTACTTGCTGGGATTGGTTTGAAAGAGAGAAAAACATGCACACGAATAACAGCAAACAGTTAGCAATTAGACATGTTTGATGGTTGACACCTTCAGTTTGAAGTGACAATTAGTTTCTTTGCCGTCACCTCAAAAGAGAAAATAAATTACCGACTTTTAAGCATCAAACAACGCATGTCTTACTAAAAAGCAAACTTTAAACATCAATTATGACATGTCAGCTAGTAATACACAACTTCCTGCTGCTTTATTTAGAACAAATGGCTTCCAATACTTAAAAAGACATTTCCTCTCCATGCGATTACCAGCCAAGAGAGGAAAGGGCCATTAATGGGATTCTCCACTCCCAAGATAAAAGACCTGGTAGAAAAAGTTGAACTTTCACCTTCCTGTCAAAATTTAAGTTGGCTTGTGCAATAAAACTAAGAAGTGAGTGGAATTGAACACTTGACAGTCAAAGGTGGAGGAAACTCCACAGTTGGGAGCCACCGTCAACCTCCCTACGTTCATTATTACTGTGTGTATGCTCTGCTAACCCTGAAAGGGACTCATCTAGAGATTATTAGGTGGAGGGAAAACTGTTAATTCAACAAGTTGTCAATCTTAGAGGAAAATTAAGTGAATAGTGAAGCAAAGAAAGAACAGAAGGGTGGAATAAGGGCGCTTGAATCAAGTCTATTGAGGGGACTGACACAGAAATCTATAATGTTCTTATAAATGGCTACAATTCATAAAATGCTGGGGGTTTAAACACTCTTTTCTCATAAAATCAATGGCTTGCTTTGACAGAGTGCTGGTTAGTCAGAGTCGCAGATGTTTTCCACTTTGACAAGAGAAGAGAAGATTATTCTCCTTCTGCTAATATAGAGCTGTTAGAAATGACTATTTGAGTGTGATGTATTGCCTTGCGCAGAACAGAGGGTTTTATATCCTCCCTCTATTGTCCAATTAAACTGAAAAACGTTTAGTCATCATCGATTTGGCCTGAGGTTACGTCTTCACATCAGTCACCGCTGAGAAGGCTCATTGTGTCTCAGCTGGAGAGCAGACAGCAGGTCATTAACCCTCTGTGGTGTTCACACATCACAAGCAGAAGCATCACTGCAGACTGATTTCCTTTTCCTCCGCTCATTTTGTAATGCTTGGTCATTGGAGCATAAAGAACTGCGGCCTGTCAGATGTCGTTTATGTTCCGAAACGCACCGAGCCGTGGATTCTTCGCGTTGTTTCCTACAGTTTGGTCTGATAGTGTCCTAGAGGAGTGGTCGTTGCAGGTTCTTATTGTTCCACCGCGAACTCTATGGTGCAGCGGCTTGACAGCTGAATGCATCTGGGATTGAAACAAGCAAACAAAAATAAAACTCCACATGATCACTGAAGCTGCCACAGATAGAACAAAGTATTTGTATTATTTGGGTAAAAAAAAAAAAAAAAAGACCTAATAATTAAAGTTAAAAAAAGAACAATAATGAAACTTCCCCATCTTTTCTAAATGTAAAAATATATAAAGTTCCACTATAAGATGCAAATTGAATGTAAATTGACGTTCATCAATGAGTAGGTTTACATTTTGGTTCAAAATATAGTTGACTACTTTGTGATGGAAAACATGACTTAACTAAGCCATCTATTTTTAGATATTCAATCACAAATATTGATAGAGATTTTTGGTATTATCATTTTGTTATCACTTTAGTTCATATTCAGTCTAATGTTAATCAGTATTATTGTGATTTTCTGTTTAAAGTGTTCTCTTCCTTATGTGTGTATAAACTGACCTGGAGGTCGCAACTGTCTGTTTCATCTTCATGTGAAACAGTTAACTCTGTGTTTCCCAGACCTTAAATTCTTCTTGTGTTAGTTTGACCTAGAGCTGAACTGGGCTCAGACCGTAGATCAGATATCACACCTGGCTGGTTTGTTTAGGTTAGAAGTTTTACGACCTTTGTTGTTCTTCCTGACTGCCCCTTTTGGCTGTTCTGCTTGACAATAAAACAGGGGCTCGCGTGGAAGGAGATCAGAATTCTCTGTGAACGGCTGATGAGGTTGTTGATGGAGAGTTCTCCTTTTGCAAAAGCTTTGTCTATAAAATTCATATACGTTGTCTGTGGTCTTTTATATAGGTTCGAGAAAAATACCCAACAAATATAGATTGTCGTCCGTTATTTAGATGCTTAAACATTCTGACCTATTTAAAAAGGTACATCATAATGAAAAAAAAAAATCCTTGGAATTGCTGGGTTTTTTAAAATGAGACCGTTTTCCCCAGTTAGTAAATGTACCCAATTTAAGATAATAAAAAAAAGTTTTATAAAGAATGAAGGGATGAAAAAACACTTTTGTATTTTGCAGAGTTGAGATGAAGAATATTTGTCTTCAGGACAAATTTAAATCTCTACAGACTTTTACCTGTTTCTCCTCCATCTTCCACATATTCAATTCTCTGACAGAATCGCATATCTTTTTTTAAAAACTTTTCTATTTTTACAAACGTGTAACCTCTTTTGAATTTTTAAAAATGAGAGCGCTCACAGAAGCAAAACATTAGGGAAGGCAAAAATGTTTCATTTTCATTACCAGTCAGAAAAATAGTGTTGCCCTTGATGTAAAAACTTAAATGGAATGTTTTTCTAATATATGCATAGCAAAAATTACTGACACGAAACATCTTGCTGCTCCTCTCGGAATGTTTATTTTTTTTTTCTTTTGTAAGAATGTTTATGTTTTAAACTTACTTTCTTTTTGGGGTGAGTATTTCCTTTCAATGCACTGCTGTTTTTGGCTGTCCTGCATTGGCCTTACATTCCTCTCAGTGCTGAATCTTAACTCTCTACCGAAGTCCTTGAAGAGAGCAAACAGGAGGAAGGATGTAATAAAAATGCATGACACGGCGCTCGTTTCATCAGCTTTAAGTGTCAAACCTGATCACCGCTTGCTAGTGTGTGCTCTGATCTTATTCATTCTCACCTAAGCATTGCCTGGTTAAGTCTAGGATGTCTGTTCTGGGAGTTTTTTTTTTTTTTTTTCTCACATGAAATCCTTAACATCAGAGCAGCAGTGCATGAGAGACCCGAAGCAAACCCCAACAAAAACCCACTGAAGCACTTAAGCCTCAGAAATCTCTCATAATATTACAATTGTGACTAGAAAGCATTTAAAGTTTCATTAGGCCACAATTTTAAGTGCAAGTTTATCTGTTATATAAATCAGAACAACCAGCGATGCGCAGGTACAGATGATGTGGAAAACTGTCAGCCAGAGGTCAAAGGAGACAGTGATTGTCTTCATGATCTCAGTGCAGGATTTGGGCACTTTTTGCTGAATATGAAACTGGAAACTCCTACAACAATTAAGGCACAGCATGACAGTTGCATAATGCGTATCATAACAGGGACGAATAAACTCTGAATCATCTTTTCTTTGGTTGCATAACCTTTCACTGTGGCTAAAATGTTAGCCATGATGGAAGCGGTAGTGGCATACAGATTCAAATATCAGATTAGCGAAGGTGTTTTGAAGAACAGAATGGATTTGCCTCATACTTTTGTACTTACAGGTCAGAAAATCTATCAGGCAGCTGCTGCTCATCCAAAATGCTGTTGCCAGAGAGTATGGATCACATTACATCAGCCCTTAAATCCATGCATTGGCTCTGTTTGTAAAAACAATGTAAAATGCAATTGATGGTATGTAGAACCCTTTGGTCATCAGACAGCTCTTCAATCTGATAGGTATCTTTGCTCTTCAGCTTTGGGACAAACTGCTTGAACACCTGAGATGTGGTGAAAGTGTTGGCTCCTTTAAATCAGGTGCTTACTGCAGCTTTACTAAAGCATTTCTCTGTTTATTTCTATCAGATTTATTTTTTTTCTTCTTTGCATTCATAGTTCTTTTTACATTTCTACACGAGAAAAATCCTGTTTTGTATACCTTATTATTATAATATCTCAGGATATTGCAGTTTCAAATATGTTTTAGAAGGTTTTTAGTGTAACTATTATGAAGTAAACACTCCTGTTTTGGTTTTTTTGTGCTGGTTCATGGAAAGTAATATATAGTCCAATGTTGAGTTGCCAACCTCGCTGATGAATTCATACAAATCAAAACCCATATATTCTAATACTTCAGTATTCAACACTCAAGTACAGTTGTCATTTTAAATTAAATAATATTTTATTATGCTCAAAAGAAAACAAAAACATGTACATGTAACACACACAGCTCTTCTCATCAAGTAGTGAGTTGCTGAAAAACGCCAACAGGTTTACTGTAGTCATGAACTTTCCAGTAGAAAAGAAAAAAGCTGAAAACCGTAATGACTCGCTGTGACGATAAACTACAGAAATACAATAAAGACAAATGTCAATTCTTCCATGAAACAAAATGAACACTGCATAAAAGACCTCAGTTGGTTGAGTCAAGTGAATGTGGGGCCGGAGAATGCCCCACCGCCCCTTTAAGTGCAAGACGTGCAAAATCTGAGGCTGTTTCTTTGTTTGTGAGGTGCACAGAGTACAGAGCATCAATTCAAATGCCTCTCACTTCCCCGACAAGTAACATGACTTAGGTCTTATCATTTACATAACAGAACATGGTGGGATTCATTTAAAAAGAATCAAATATGTCAGACACTGAGTTCCAGTGTCTGAAAGCACAAACAGTTCTCTAAGGTGCAGCAGTGAATGCGATATGCCTTTCTACAATACACAGGTGAGCTTACATACTCTGATTTAAGATCTCAGATTATAGTCCAGCTACACAAAAACATATGATGAGAACATGTACATGATTCAGATTAATGCATAAGGACAACTGATGAAAAACTAAATTCATAGTAATTTTACAAAGCTGAGGGGAAAAGTGGCAAAGGAAGCCTAGTGGTCAACGGTAACATTGAATATCGGGTCTTTATGGTGCTTTGCAGATGTGTTTTTACCCTTTTACTTTTCTGTCATGTCATAATCTAAAAATGTTATGCATTTTTTTGGGATTTTATGAGGTAACACAACACAAAGAACTGCTGAATTACAGAGTTTATTTTTTATTTTTTTTTAAATATCTGAAAGTCTTTTATTTGGATTTTGATTCACTCCTCTTTACGCTGATACCCCTGAATAAATAAAGACAATCAATCACTCCACAAATCTCAAGAATAACGCAATAGAGAAATTCAAATAAGTGTATGGCTATAAAACTAAATCTCAAGCTTTGACCCTCTCACAGAGCACTGATTAATTTACCAATCAGAGAAGGAACCAGGAAAACTAGAAGAATCTGTCCTCAGGACAAATACTGGGCATGTAATCCAAAAATCTGACTTTAGTGAGAGAGAAGCAAGAACAAAATCATTCTTAGACAACTTGTGTTTGCAGGTTGTCATAAACCATGAAGGGCACATGCAGAAAAAGGTGCTCTAGTCTGATGAGACCAAAATTGTACTTTCTGGCCTCTGTGCAAAACGTTGTACACACTATCCCCAAATTAAAATATGAAACGGCAGAATCCTGCTGTGGGGATAATTGTGGACAGAAACGCTGGTTGGAGCTTATTGGGAAGGTGGACAAGGAAAATAAGATGGCAAACAAAAACTGTCAGCGGCTGTAAAGGGTAGAGCCTTACATTCCATCATGACAAGGATCCTAAACATAAAGCCTGAACAACACTTGAAGAGTTTACGATTATCAATCTGCGGACATTAAAACCGATGCCCAAGGATGCTTTCCCCACCAGCCTGACTGAGGGTGAAATGTTTTGGAAAAAGAGTAGTCAAAAGTTTCAGATAAAAATTTGCAGATTAAGTCATGGCAAAACGAGGTCGTTTAAATCGACTAATTGAGATTAAATAAAAATTCCCAGCAAACTTTTTAAGGCTTTTACTCACAAAATTTTTGAATGCCGCATTCACATTTGCAAGCAACTTTTCGTTTGTCATATTATCCCAATAATATGCTTTGAAATTTATGGTTCTGATGTGACAAGCATGAAGAAGTTCAATATACTTTTGCAAGGCAGTGTTTATGACAGCTATCTTAAACCAGTGAGATATATCATTTGATCTAATGTTTTCTCATGGAAGAAAAAAATAATCTTAAGGAGACCAGGAGGTTTGTTTGAACCTGCGCTGTGCAAGCATAAACACAGGAAAAAACATGTTTGTTTGGTTTTCTTTTTTTTTTTTTTTTTTTTTTTGAAGCTCTCACTGAAAAAAATAAGTTTTATGTGAAGTGTCCAAATATATACACACATTTTACTCTGGCTCATCAAGTGAGTTCCTTACTAACAAGTTTTCTTTTGAGAAATTATTTTACTTTATAAAATTCTCCTCTTAATACATATCTCTGTGCTTTTCCTTCTCTTTCAGATTAAGATTTAGAAATCTATACTTACTGACAAACAAAATGCTCATTTCAGAGTTAAGATATTGCAGATGTGCAACAGTGTCAGAAGACGTGTAGTAAACGCCACTTATCCATTAGCTTTAGTGTGACTCTTAATACTAGAAGAGTCACACTCCATCAATGGAAGAATCACGTCTCGAGTCCAAACCACCAAATTATTTAATTCCAAAGCAAAACCCAGATTGGTGGAGTTAGAGCTCTGTAACGTCGGCGTTTTGTTCCTTCGATGTCCACTGTATTTCTGCTCCAGCTGGAATACCTCACATGGTGATGCACGCAAATAGACTGTGAAACAAAGTTTTCCAGCTGCTTAGATAGAGCTTCTGCGTTTATTCAGTCTCCTGTAGGTGTTGATGCTGTGCAAACCTGTGGACACCGAGCTGATGCCTGAGTGATGGTGCAAGCTGCACACGCAGCCGTTCGAGTGCAGAGGGTTGGAGAAAGCCTCCCCCTGCTCCATGTAGGTATCTGATGTGGAGAGGTCACGTGGGATGATCATGGGGATGGAGTACTGCAGCTTCTCTCTGCTCTTGTACCAAAGGCAGGAACACATGGACTGGAAGTGGAGAACCTCGGCGTAAACGTTACGTAAGCCGCGGCTCGCAGCCCCTCCGCTGCTCCCTCCGATTGCGCTTCCACCGCCACATCCAGGCGGCGTGGAGGAGGGGGAGACGGGGTCTACGGAGCAGTTAATGTGCCCACCCACCTGGCCGTTATGGGCAAGAAGAGCCCTCTGCTCGGCGTCCCTTTTCTCATCCTCAGCATTCATTGTCATGAATCTCAGTACTGCTAAGTTGAGGAAGGCTCCAATCACCGCCAGACCCGTCAAGATGTAGATAAAGCTGAAGGCCACGTACTCCGGCTTGGTCTGCAGGGCATCCTTATTCTGCAGTGCCACGTAGTCCCCAAAACCAATGGTGGTGAGCGTGATAAAGCAGTAGTAGTACGCATGAAAGAAGCTCCACTCCTCAAAGTGAGAGAAGGCCATCGCCCCCACGCACAGCGTGCTCATGCAGGATATGAAACCAATGGTCACCATGTTGGCCAAAGAGACTTCGGTGCGCCTCATTCCAAGGCACTTCTTTAGGCGATGGAGCAGGTATCTGACAAAGGTGTTAATCCGCTCACCAACGCTCTGGAACATGACCAAAGTGAGAGGGATACCTAGGAGGGCGTAGAGCATGCAGAAGACTTTCCCTCCATGTGTGCTTGGGGCTGCATGGCCGTATCCTGTGGGAGAAATGGGAGAAAGAAGCAGGGTTACTGGGGTGAAACTAATGAAAACTACTCTGCAGATGACAGGGGTCTAACAAGAGAGGGCTGAAACCTGGACTTGAAAGAGACAGATGATTTGTATTCTCTGAGTGGCTCTTCAGATAAATTCAAACACTCTTCATTTCACAGTGGCAGAATGCAATTGGAGATGAGAATGCACAGGAGTGTGGAGGCAGGAAGAGCCAAGTATTGATGTCGTGTATGGGAGAGAGGTCTTGAATAATTCATTGACAATTGGTCTCTGCAGAGTGGCTTTGGCTAATGAGTGCATTTGCACCTAATTAGAGCTCAACATTGTTCCAGATCAAATAAACAGGACACCAAAGGCTAGGTTGTAAATACCCATCTGTATTTGTACATCTGAAAGAGAGAAAAAAAATCTCTTTGTCTTGTATTACTCGGAATTTTTAAGTCATAAAACAGCCAGCAGAAAGGCAGCGGTACACTTTGAACAGCGAAAGAGCCCAGAGCAAGAAATTCTCAGGGAAGTCAGTTTTTAAGAGGGTTGCACATCAAAGTTTTGGGGAGAATTTTCTTTAAATTTAGCTCCCAGAGAAACTAGATATTTATATACACTGCAAAAAACACACACTACCTTTCTTTCCTCACAGTCACATTAGATCACACTCAACCACTCTTGTTTTAGTTCAAGTTTGTCAAAATTATTTTAATTTGTGAAGTGCCACAATAATAGTAGATATTTTAATGAGACTTCTAATTTTTGGCTTAAAATTCTTTAAATGCAGGAGTTTATGTACAATCTGTATGACTTCTTTGGTGTCCTTCAACAAGCTTCTCATAAAGTTTACTGGAGATTTTTCCCATTTCACTTGAAAGAACTCATGTAAATGAATCCTTTACACCTACATTTTCCACTTAACTTTGACGTCTTTTAGCCACTTTATGACTAATTTGGTGGTATGTGATGGTGTTAGTTATGGATGCAATAGACAGATTCTTTAAGTACTTTTTTTGCACCTGATTGTATATTTGAATATACGTCACATTCAAGGTCTTTGACTCCCTTGCCCATCCTCCTGACATGTGGAGCTGGTGCAAACAGAAACAGAGATAATCCCCCTGATAACCACAGGTTGCGCAAGTCAAAGAGGTTGATCGAGAGTCCAAATGTAATTACCTGAGGGTTGATTTAATTCTCGAAGCTCTGGTTTTATTGGAACACCAATCTGTTTCGTCCCACCATCTTTCCTTCTGGTGCCAAATCTGTTTAAACATTCCCCCCTTCATTCAGAAAAAGCAGGAGCCACAGTTAATGATGCGATTTGAGTTATTTTATCTTTCGGGAGAACATATTGAATCCCATATTGAAGCCCCTGTGAGAAAGATTAGCAATTTATTTATTTTATATAGAACCAAATTACAACAACTCTCCATTTCAAGGATCAACAATCCAAGCTGGATTTAATCAGTCAATTGCATTCAGACATATTCAAATCATACTTGCAAAATCAGTTCAGTTCGATTCTGTATGCCAGTCATACAGCTTTTGTCTAGACTAGCTAATCTACAAAGCATTAATCTTTAATCTGGTCAGTCTGTTCCCTGAGGTGACAACTCAGATCTGTGAATAAGACTTATTTTTAAATGAATTTCACTCTCTTTATAGTTATTTTCATTATTGCCTTCCTTTTGTGAAGGCATCCCAGCTCACTTCCTCCATCACTGCACCATTTAACACATCTGCTGAAACAACTACAGTAGATGAGAACAGAGACCTAACATGTTCAGCTGTGGGAAAATAAGTTCTCGGCAGAATATGAATTTAACATGACGGCTTGTTTCGCTTTGAGATTTTTGTGCTCTACCAAAAATGTTGCAGCGCTCATTAAGCAAGTCAGCAGGACAGTTTGTTCAGGTGAGCCACAGACGAGGCTGCAGGGCTGTCACAAGCTCTTTGCAGTGGGGAGCGGCTTACTGAGACGCAGGGATCACCAGAGTGACAGCGGGGCTCATCAGCAGCAAATGCTGGCGCTTGAGGCGACAAGCCGCACACTCATAGCATGGTGTGAGGGAGTAAAGAGGTCCCGCATGACAGTCATCCCGCTTTCTCAGGTTATGAGAATGTTATCATGAGACAGACCATGACTCCTGTGTTGGCAAGAGTACCATTCACTCCTTAGAAAAAAAAACAAAAACCTCTCTAATATTGTGTTACTACCTCCTGGAGAACTCCCTGTCCTCCTGGTAGAAGATTAAATATTAACGCTTAATATGTGCAATCGTGTCACTACAAGGGCTTGATGATTGCATATGTACTTACTATTACTGGGTTGGACCTGTTTTTCCCTTTAGACGCGCTTTAATTATTAGTAGGGACGCACCAGTATGAACATGTGGGCCAATATCAGTAAGTGATATTAATACTACTGCTGTTATGGTTTTATTTATTGAATTTTAACATAAGAAAATATCTACGCTTGTTCATAATGACGTATACAAACATTACCCATCGTACCAGCCATTGATGCGGATATAGAAAATACCAACTGAGAAGGAAGAGGGGTGACTGTAAAAATGAGTTTTTACTTCCTCCCACTTCTTTAAACATGTAAATATACTTTACCACTGTTCTTCTTTTGCTTTTGTTCTAAATTTATTTTCTGTGTATATAACTTTGTTTATCCTTTCATTACACGACGTTCAATACAGTCAAACTCAACTAGAATCAAAGATTTGTAAACTGAGAGTAAATATGTAGCTATTATCCGAAAGAAAACATTAGATCATCAGATGGTAGAAGTTTATCCTTCTGTACTTGGCCTTGTATTTGGGAATGGCACTTCACTCGTCTCTCCTGCTAGTGTTGGTCAGAAATGCAGCGATTGCGTGGCGTCCTTGCTTCTGTCAGGGCAGCTGTGGCTTCAATGTAGCTTATCACCATCAATGTGTGAATGTGTGAATGACTGAATGTAATGTGAAGCACTTTGAAGTCCTCCAGCTAGATAAAATGCTACACGAGTACAATCCATTTACCATTTTTTAAAGCACTTTGGGTTTCAGTTTCTGCCAGCTGCCTCCACCAGTCAGATGACCTAATGTGTCTTTCTGATTCTAAATCAAATAAATCTTTTCATCATTTTACTAAATATGAGCCAATCTGAAAATACCATCAGCCTGAGAGGATTCTTATTTATTTTTAAGGCCTCAAACCAAGCGTGCAAGTCATTTTACCCACTCCTTTCATTTCAGTTTTTAATCAAAAATGGGTGCACATCATTCAGTCTCTGATTACTCAGTCTGATTTTGCAAATTAAACGCCCCATATCATCTGAATTCACTCATTTATGGCAGCAAAACTACAATTACTGATCCAGATTTTTTTTTTTTTCCATATTTCATCTTTTAGAGCTGTGATTGCTTGTTTGTCTGCTTAGATGACAGCTCACTGTATAAACTTGGTTCCCCAGGGCGTCTGCCTCTAAAGAACTAAACACACAGCATCCGACGTCTTCATTGCGCTGATTAATTGGCCATAGGGGGGTGGGTGAGAAACGGTCTTTGAAAATAGATCAAAGAGCAGCATAATGTAGCTCTGAGGGCTCAGGCTCGCTGTCACTCAATTAAATTTCCATTGATTACCAAGAACAATTTGTTCTCGCCAAGAAAAGACTGGAAATGTGGCTCATTGGGGAGAGATTCTCAAGTAGAAGAAGCATCATCTTGTATGTTTATAATTGTATTAGTTTGTTAACGTGATGTAGAGAGAAAATTTTGAGATAAGCCATTTTGCGCGCATGTAAAACAAGGCAAGGAGCACAAGGAACAAGATGACGCAGAGACCTAAACAGCAGTGGTGCTGACAGCGCTGATGACACTGGGCTTGACGGATAATATCCTCAGACATCTCTGCAGCCTGGAGAGCAGGCAGAGTCATGCTACATAATACACTCGGCTGTGTGTTCTTGTGTGTGTCCTGCAAGATCTCACACAAACGTAGCTCCTTATTTTGTCTTTGCACTGTGCAAAAGTTTTCGCACTCCTTTAACCTTCCCGCAGCCACTAACACTCAGCAAAAATGGACATTGTTAATTTGTGATTAGTCCAAATGAAAACATTCTTTGTAGAATAACCTTTAACTTGAAACTGAAGCTGCAAGTTTTCATTGTGAAAATAGCACCTTCACAAAATGTTTGTCATTTTGATACGACAAAAACCATCATTAGGTTGTTGCATTATGCGTCTCTCATTCTCTGTCAAAAACAGTCAAAACCCAAATAAATAAAAAATATCAATATTTTACTATACCGTAGGCTACGTGTATGGATAAAGTAGAAAATAGAAGCACCTAAGTGTGTAAAAAAAAATACATATTCTG
Organism: Poecilia formosa; assembly: GCF_000485575.1. NCBI lineage: Eukaryota > Metazoa > Chordata > Actinopteri > Cyprinodontiformes > Poeciliidae > Poecilia > Poecilia formosa. The sequence continues at coordinate 3,726,477 of NW_006799940.1, forward strand.
ATTAGTCAGGCACTGACATACAGGAGATGGAAAGTAAGTAGTTGCATTTACTCGCATTGCTGTAATTGATTACAATTTGTCTATACTGTGTACTTTTTGAAGGGGTTTTAAAAAGCCTTACTTTTACTTTTATTTTGATTAAGTATTTTATTCAGTTACATTTTAAATTGTAAAAGGAAAAAGAAAACACCAGAAAAAAAAAAAAACAAACAAACAGCATTGATCCTTTAGCTGGGTTAGAATTAAGATCTGCACTCGGAAAACCCATCAAGTTAACTTCTGAGAAAAAGAAAAAACCCATGAGGGACTGGTTCAACTTTAAGTATGACTTCTGGCACAGAATCTTTTAGTGGTACTTTTACGTTTTTTTTTTTTTTTCAGAATTACTAATTCAAAAATAAACACAAAAAGCTAAGGGAGGTATGTAGACGAATCACCTGCACACGTCACACCTGCTAGAGCACAAACAAACTGAAGATGATATATATGACAGCTTTACTAAGAGGATATCATATCAAGGCTCTGTAAACACATTCCTTCTGCAAGGCTGAAGTGAGTTCAGAGGTGTTATACACATCCAGCCTTATATGGCCAGCCTAGTTCTTCCACATACAGGTGGCCCGAGGAGGCGACCCGGTGCGACGTCACCATTATCAGCGTTTACGGCCTCCCTAAAATGCTGAGCAGATTGGGGAATGTTCTGGTTACCCATGCGAGTAAACACTGATCATGTCCCCTGATTGGTACAGCCTGTCTTCGCACAGCAGTCCACTCTGCTCCCGCAGCAGGCCTCCCTCCCCGCTCACTTTCATCTCCAGCTGTGCCTGGCCAGAAATATCATAAACAAGACTCTGTGAATTGTAAAACTTCTGTCCACTTGTGTGTAGCAGCAGGCATGTCTGCTAATGACACCCAAAGAAGTTATGGTAAAAGATTGCGCCGATGCAGTGTTTTCCCACGAACTGTGTCTCATCCCCGTCTTTTCCTTGGAGCCGCTGGTCCCCATTAATTCTCATGCACAGACACCCCAAACTCTGTGATTGTTTACACAGGCTCTCGGACACAGCTCTGGTCCTCCCATCTGCCCTCAGTTTGGCTTTTGACCCAGAAGGCCTCTCTGGCAACTGCTGGGTAATGTCCCTTTCTGTGAAAGCTGCAGCTTCTTGGCTGAGGTTTTATTGGAAACACAGCATCCACAATCCTTAATATTACATTTTAATTCAATGAAAACACAAAAAATAATGGATGATCTAACATTTAATTCAGCAATAAAAATAACCTTCAGATTTTCTCAGTCAACAGTTGCAAAATGATTTGCTGCCTGGACACAGTGCAATAATTAAGACTGCATGAAAAAAGTGCTTAGGAACTTTTCATTTCACCTAAATTCGACTATAAATACAACAAGAACAATAAATAGATTTGACTGATGAGAATCCAAATTCACATTTCCAACACATATAGTGGAGAAGCAGCACTCAGCTTCTATGCATCACAGATCTGGAATAAACTCACAGAAAACTGCAAAACAACGAGTACCTTTAAATCTCAACTAAAAACCCACCTGTTTAGAGTTGTTTTTGAAACACAATCAATGAAACAGTAATCAATATTTTGATGTTTAAAGACAGCACTTGACAATTGTTGACTGTATGTTCTACAACTTTGTATTTTTTGTGTTGTTTTTTTTATTTAAAGTACTGCCTTGTTGCTGAAATGTGCTACAGAAATAAACTTGATTGATTGATAGTGAGGATTATAATGAGAAAAATCTGAAGCTCACTATTAGATTAATCGAAACAGAGTCTCGGTATCAATAGGACGCCATGATTATGACCAGACCCAATAATCAACCCCCTTTGAATTTATTACCATTTTATGGCCTTTTGTTGTTGTTGTTTTTTTTTTTTGTTTTTTTTTTTAGCCTCAATGGCAAAACAAAATGGAAAAAAAAAGAAATCTGTGCAAAGCAATGTCACTCTTTTAAAAACGGCTATATAAATATTCACCTCCCTGAAGTCTGCATGTAGTTGATGTGACTTTGGCTGCGACTGCAGCATTGAGACTTATGCTGATATGTCCCAATCAGACTGGAACATCAGGGCAGGGCAATTTTTCTCCATTCTTTTTATTTTCCCAAACACAGCTAGAGCTCTTATCAGGTTGCTTGAGGGCGTGGACAGCTCTTTTCATGTCCAGCCACAAATTCTCAGTAGGATTGAGATCTGGGCATTGATCTTGTTGTCCAAACCACATGATGTTTTTTTTTTGTTTTTTTTCCCTCTGCAAAATGCTTTGTGTTCCCTTCACTGTGTATGCATAGAGTCCATAAATAAAGATTGATTGACTGATCCGTATTCTAATTTCATTTAACTCTCCCATATGTCCTTGGGCAAATTTATACGACAACAGTGACAGTCATCTTCATCTTTGACTGGTGGAGAGCAACAGTTGTCTCTTCCATCTGAGTCACAAAGTGTATATATTATTTATACTTAATATATTTTTTGTCCACCAAAGTGGAAAAGTGCTGTCACCTCATCTATATACAAAAAAAAAAAAAATCTGAAGTTTTTAAAAAATAATGAGACAATTATTTTTAAACTCTACTTTAGCTTTGGATAAGATGCTTTTTTCCATGTTATTGTCAAAATAGACAAATTGCATTGAATGTGATTTTATTAAAAAATCAACACAAGGAGAAAAACATCCAAGAAGGATGAATATGTTTACTAGGGATTATGATGTTTTTCGTCCTCCTAGAAACAATGTTACAGTGCATTCTATCACAAATATTTCTTTAAAAACAGGACATTTTAGATATAAATCTGGATGCCTGTGTCAGAAACTGAAAATGGAAATAATAATCCAGATCACAAATCAAAACAAAATGCTTCCCTTGTGACAAATTCAACCTTCCCAATCTTAAAAAAGATCTGTGGGGGCCAAATGTTGTTTAGAATCTTTCACCGGAGTAGGATCGAAGAAACATAAATCTTAAAAAATAATGATCTCCTGTTTCTGCACATCCTCTGAAAGCCAGTTATTTACAAAGATTATGACTGTAATAAAAAAAATCCCTCCTACTTACGCTCCCCAGCAGTGACGCATCAGTAATTATGCACAAAACTACAAATGGCCCCTGACACCATATCTTGTGTCAGAACAAATGCTTTTCCAGTGAAGACAATCTGTGTGCTATTATAAACAAAACCAAAATGAGCAAGAATTAAGACCAAATAAAAAAAAAAGAAGTGATGGATGATCTCTATCAACTTTTGTTTCTTTTAGTCATGACCACAATCACTGCCCAACCTGAAGGAAGTAATTATTCCAATCAGAGCTATCATGTTTCCTAAATGCAAGTTACTCTGAATTCTAAATATAGCCTATTTACCATCAGCACGGGTTTTCCTTTAATCCTGCTATTGTTTTCACGGGGAATTGGACCCATCTAAAATTTTCTATTTTTGCTGATGAGGATTTAACTACTGAATCCCAACAAAATAATGTTGAGCTAAAGCAGTGCCAGAGAAGAAAACTGTACCGCCATGCCACATTTTAGAAGTCATTTTTAGCACCTATTACTCAAAAGGCCAAATATTTTCATCATGTTTTGCAGCAAACTTTGAAGTCACTCATTTCAGCCACTTGTATTGAGGATATTGTTATTTCAGTGAGGGTTGTAAGGACCCATAATTGAGAACTTTGCTTTTTATCTTGGTCTTCTTCTCCAATCCATCTCCCACTAAAGCCTACCATCACTCGTGAACAAAACGCATAGATACCTGAACTGAAGCTGACCCCAAACCCTAAGAAAATAGTTCTCCCTATTCCAGTCTGTGGCGCCAAAGTAAGTCTTTTGTCAGGCTTAGCCAGTCATGTTTTGGTTATTTAGTAAAAGTGTGCACCTTTCAAACTTCTAGGTTTAAAATAAAATATCATTATGGCTCCCCCTCTCTCTATAGTGAAAAGTAGAGACAGGTGATGAACGACAACCAGTAGGTTGACGTAGAAACCCTGCATACCTCTCTTTAACCCTTTCATGCTTAGCGGTCACTATCTAAAAGCCATTTTCTTGTGCTTCTTGTGGATTTTTTTATGTTATAAATGCACACAGACCACTGAAGTGGACACTAAATGCATCATAAAATACACCATCAACTACTGGCCATCAACTGCAAATGCAAGAAATTATTTTTGTTAAATCCAATATGGCCGACAGACAAAAAAGCATGCCGACCGACCCGGTTCCTCCTTCTACTGTAGACGACTCTTGCAGGTAAAAAAAAATATTGTGACATCAGATAACTCCTAGAGAACAATATTACTGATGTATTTTTCAAATAACAACTTTGTACTTGGAGAAAATTACAATTGATCACCTAAAAAAAATTAAATAAAACATTTTTTCCCCTACTTTTTTATGCCTTAAGAAAATAAAAAAAAATAATAAAAAAATCCTGACACAAATGATCATAATTCATGCATGAAAGGGTAAAGAAGAAACAGGAGAGTTCTGCTATTAGTCATACTTCCATTAACAGAAGCATCTCAATAAATTTGACCATTATAGAAAAGTTCATTTATTTCTGCAACCCCATCACTAAATGAAACATATTATTTAAGCCTTTTTATTTATGTTAATCATGATTCTCTTCCACTTGCAGGTAATAAAACCACAATTTGAGATGAACTTATCACCTCAGACCAAAACAGTACAGTAATGTGTGCTCATCAGAATACATAATTATGTACCCGTATGTTGGAGATTTTAACCAACTTTTCTCAAGTGTTCAAAGATCAAGCCAGAGTCGATTCAGAGTAACTACAAAATGGAAAATATTTGACGAGTCATTGCCATTTACTGTAAGTCGGTCAAAGAGCACATAAGGTATCAAGCGTGTCTTGGCTGGAAATGATTCCACAGATTTTATTATTCATTCTAATGATGACTTGTCGCCTTCTAGGTGATTCAGCTGATGCTGTTGGCGGGTTGAAAGGGTTAGAGTAGACTCTCCAATCAGCCCTTCATTACATGCTTCAGCAGCTAACAACAAATCTGTCCAGAAACAGAGAGAGAGAAACAGAGCGAGAGAGAGAGAGCGAGAGAGCGCACAAGGGTGATGTAGCATGTATTTATCAAAAGCAATCTGATGTAACACCAGAGGAGACGGCACATTGGTAAAGCGTCTGGGTTCGGTTTAACTCGGTTATCCTGGTGCGGGCTTCAAATCGGGCCTGGGAGCATGTCCTCTCATCCGGCACACAGCTGAGACCCAAACTCTGCAGCGTCACAAGCCTTCAGATCCAAACGGTCAGGCGTTGGATCTAAGAGCCGTGAAATATCTGTCAATGTTTTACTTTTGTGTTAAAAAAATAAAAAAGAAATCCATCAGGGACCACTTCCAGACGCACAACTTTAGGTTCCTTTTTAGGGGATATGAGAGGAAACCTTGGCAGGCCACAGTTTTCCATGAGGTCAGCAAGTGAGGCATTCCAAGCAAAGTGTGAGATCTCTGGGAGAGTAAGCTAATTAAATAAATCACGTGAGTTAAGTACCTGACACACAGTTGAAATGAACAGGATGAAGAAGGAGGAATTAATATTAAAGAATATGAGGCGGGAAGATGTAAAATGAAAACCGAAACCGCCTGTGGAGATGAAAAAAGATCCACTTGAAGAAGAAGAGCAACATATTTTACCTAATTTAATCTTAAATTTAGCTTTAAGTCTTTAATTTACAGCCGCTGCTAATGTAGGAAGTCCAATTTGGGATTACTTTGAAGGCTCTTAGGAGAAAAGCTCATATGACAAGTATCTGTTTCAAGTTCTCCTTATGAGTGTTTCTCTTCGGGCGGCGGAGAAGTGGGTGGGGGTGTTTTGTAATGTGATACAGGAATTTGAAATGGTCTCATTTAGACTTAGAGCTGCAGAGACATACTGCATAATGAAACAACTGTGAAAGGAGTGGGCTGAGTTTTTCAACCAATCTATGAACAAATATGGGTAAGGCCAAATGATGACATTTGAACTGCACTGGAAAAACTTACAAATGTCTAGAATAATCAAAAACAACAACTAAAGTGCAGTAACTGAGTGTGTACATATTGGAAGCAATACCAGTTTGCCACCAGTTTGAATTTTGATACTTTGTATCTTGTGATAATTGCATGATATTAAAATTTATTTCTATGCATTTAGGATCAATAAAAAAAAAAATAATTTAGCTTTTTCTGTGTGTGTTCAGTTTTAGTGTCCACCATCATTTTGGGAAAGCAAATTTACAACCTTAGATGTCTTCATCTACAGTCAGTGATTGTATTTCAATGTTTTGTTATGCTTTGTAAGACTTACATTAATTATAGTGACACTATTTAGTATTTTAATGATTAATTACTCCTTTTGTGCCATATCATTATCCTTTAGACCTGTTTCATGTCTGCCCACGTTTAATTCTGTTTTGATTATCATGCTTACACAGGACTCTTTTGTTTTTGTTATAATAAAAGTTAATCTAATCTCTACCTTTGCAGGCGTCTCCCATCAGGTCTGGGTTTCACTCCTTTTCAATCATGGATTAACCGACCTCAAGCACATCAGACACTGTTTAAAATACCGGTTAAGCTACATGGGATTTAAAATTAAACTACTTTTACTTGCTTTGCATTAACTGCTATGAGTTAAATTGTGAAAAGTTTAACTGAAACACAGAGATAAACTGTTTAAAATGTTAAATCAAGATGGCCGCTGCTGTTGGAGAGGAGGGGGGGAAGGAAAAAGGGTTCTAATCGTAGCATTTAGCACTCAACTTTTGTCTTCCTAATGTATGTGGTTACATGTTAGCTGAAGCTAAAACTGTTTCCTTAATTCACCTCAGGAATCAATAAAGTGCTTTTGTATTGAATTGGAAAGCCATAAAACCTTGTGATGGAACATGACAGCTGGAGTTGTTAAAAGGAGTTCAGTCATTCGCTTCAAACATTGTAACCCTGGTATCTTTAGAGACAGATGTGAAAGATTTATCGTCAACACACCCCATTTAATTTCAAACTTTCAGTGGATGTACAATAAACATCTGGTTTCAGCTGTATTACTCTGGAAGATAAACCCATCACTTTGGCAAAGAATATGGATCTGATCTCAACTTTTGGAACAGTCCCTGATGCCTGACCCATCACTGCCCATTATTGTTATTGCAGAAATGTAATAAAAATTCAATAACATACTAAACAGATTGGAACTTGTCAACAAGAGCCCAAGGTCAGCTTCTCCTTCCAGACAATTTTGGTTTTCAGTGAATTTCATCAGCTTTCATTATTGAATCCTGATCAACAATATTTAAAACTAATTCTCTTGGGCATCAATCAGAGAGTGGAATCAAAATACAGTTATACATGAAATAGGTTTAATAAAATTCATCATAATCTGATTCATTACTTTCCAATTAGGGGTGCTGGGTCCCTTCTATTATCTGAAAGTCAGTAGCTGTGTTATTCATATTTGTAAGTCAAATAGTAAAAGCTTCCAATTATTCATTTTTGTGTGTTTTATCAGCTTTGATGAAGACTTGACGCATATCAGTGGTCATGGAAACATTTAAATCGCTACTTATTTTGTTGGAAAAAGGCCAAATTTAAAAAAGTAAAACTTTGTCTTTTTCTGAATATTTGACTTAGATTGTTAGGATTTTGACACATGAATCTTCAAGCACACAAAAGAAGCTCAGCCTCCACAGCTCAGACACCCCTGCTTACTTTCAACTAGTCCCATGCAGAAGTGCAACAATTGAAAAATTGTACTGCACTCCGGTGTGAATTCCAGGTTAACCGACTGTCACTGCAGAGAAGTGCAAAATCTCAGCCTGAATACAAGAAATCTTCCTGTCAAAACTGGAAAAGAAATATGCTCCTGATTACATAAGCTATGAAACTTCCACAAAGCAGTGACACACCATTCAGCAGCACAGTCCTACAATGTAACAGAGGAGTTACAGCAGACTCATGTAAGATTAATTAGACTGCAAATCTAAACTGAATCTGAGCAGCAAAGCTCTACACAGTAAGAAGTCCCAGATGTCACGGCTAATGGTGGCGTAAGGATGACGAGGATCATTTTCTGTGAAGAATATGAAGGGCAGAGGCACACTTATATTTAGGGTAGGAAGTGGGCCAAGTGTGAATGGGGAGATGAATAATGAAACTGACAGACAACAGAGTTTTGGATCCATTCGCTCTGAAGACAGTGTTTTATCACACATCATAGTAAAAAGAAAAGCAGCTGGAGGAAGAAAAAAAAAGTGATGATTATTCCTGATAAACTGCAGCTGGTCTAATTCTTACTCTCTTTGTATGAAACTGAGTGTTTAGCCATATCATTGTGACATTAGGATGAAAAATAGAAAAGTTGATGCCAACAGTGAAGTACAGGGTGGCAGCATTATGTTGTTGCAGGAGGTAGTGGCACACTGCAAAAAGCAGACGGCACGATGTCCCCAATTATATCATAAAATGGTCACAAAGTGGCTTTGAGTTGGGATCCCAAAGCCGAGATTTCAGCACTACACTGTAAAAGTTTTGAAGGTGGTTTAACATGAAAGTGTTAAACCAACGTAAATTAAATCAAGAAAATTGTTTTAACTCAGAAATTAAAATTCATGAAGTTGATTTAACAAGAGACGAGTTGTCTAAAAATTGCTTTTAAGTTGATTAATCTTGACTTGTGAGTTTCAACTTAATTCTGCAATTTAAACCAAATAATTACTTCACAATATGCAAGAAAGAACTGCCCTCACCTAGTTAAAGAGCACACATTTCTCTATTATTTTACTCACAATATGTAGTTAAAAAACTTACTTATTTTACTTTAGAATAATTTAAGTTCTTGTTTCAAATCAGTACAAAATGTCTGATCTGATAATGAATTTGATCAAATTCTGCTCAAAAACATTTAGTGTGAACATGACATTATCCTCAAGCATTAAAATTAACATTTGCCTTGACACACAAGAGTCAGATCAATGTATTGCATTTCCATCTCAGGATACAAAAACATGCATTCTGGGAAATACTTTCCACTCCTGTGTTTTTCTTCTTTCAGTGCCAACCTAAAAACTCGAATTTATTCAAGTCCTGAAGTTCTGACGAAACTAATAAAACGTTAACACAACTTACTGGCTGTAAGTTCATCTTTAACAAGCTCACACATTTAGGTTTAAAATCAAAAACTCACTAAATTTATTTGAGTTAAAGAGTAGAAGATAGCAGATGCAACTAAATATGACTCAAATGTTTACAGTGTAGAAACATTGTGGGCGGAGCTTAAAAGATGTTTGCAAATTATTCAAATAAGTTTGTGGAAAAATACTCACAATATTTCAACTAAGTATACATACACACAGGTTGTTCTACCAAACCCTAAGAAAACATGTAAGACTTTGAATTTGAAGAAAGCAGAACATTTTTAAAATAGATATATTTTTAAATACTGATTACTAAACGTAAGACAAGTTATATGACTTTATGCGCTATATGTAAGTGTTTGGTTTCAGCCACGAGCTTATATTGTTATTTCTTTGGATGATTTGCAGTCCTTTGTGTATCTAACCATCCAGCCTCTCATTAAAATCATAAATTTGCTCGGCCTCAGTGTACCGATCTCTATCACCTGATTTTACGGATATGTTTTGGATCAACTTCAGGTCGTGCTGTGCGGCTGTTCTCGTGAACCAGATGCTGTCCTGATCTGACTGTCAGTCTGTGGAGATGGAGGCGGCATTATCGTCTGGCACATAAAACACAAAGCTCAGTTTGCACGGCAAAATGGAAAACCACTTAGAGGAGAAACCGCTGCGTTAAATGAAAGATCAGGGAAACACATGGATGGACAATGATAATCACTCATGCCTGGTTTAACAATGATTTGTTTTTTATTTAAGCACAGCCTGTACTTCTCGCTATGTTGGGGTAGCACCTCTTTTACCCCCCCTCACCTCAGTGTTTAAAAGCTGCACATTTAAAAATAGCCAGGTGTAAAAAAAAAATTATAAAAAAGTATTTGAGAAAGGTTTTGTTATTCAGACCCATAAAATGATGCAAGCTACAAATATTTGTCTTCTTTTTAGCCAGCTTTGGTTCTCATCTTACGGCTCTCTGTGATTTTATTATTGCCCAGTGCCTTTCTTAGTTTAGCTGAATAGCCTATTAAATGTTCATTCGAAAGTATATTTAAACGAGAAGTATTAGTTTGGCTGTTAAAAGAGGTTGAGCTAGTAGTTTTCTAGTTTATTTGCCGTTTTCTTTTTATTAGAAGTGTTTCAGTGAAACGTGGTTTATTTGTTTTCAGAGTTCTCTTTAGCAGGAGTCTCTCAATCATGCATGAACACGTATATAAAAGTAAAACCTTTAGATCATTTGAATCCTTGGTTTTCAGAATTAGTAATGCATCTGCTTCCCACACATCCAGGATATCTTGAATGAAAAAAAAAAGATGAGATATTTATTTAAAAGGTCATTTTAGTTGTTCTAAACATTTATTTCAACATGACCACGTAAACAATTGCTAAGCTTGCTAAGTGCAGGTGATCTTAGTGTTAGATGAGTAATTTTTTAAGGAAAAAAAAAGCTAATTTTCCATTTTTTTCCCCTATTTTCTTTGTTCTCTAATCATCTATATGAGTGACATTTATAATTTTTTTAAACCCAGTAAGCATTATTACATACAAACATGTGTTCCCTTCTGGCTGTACTTCCTAATGCTGCCCATCAACCTCCCAGTCGCACTTGGCTCATTGCCACACTGTACAGCTATCGTGTCACTGCATGAGACTGATCCTGGCGCCTGACTTAATGGCAGAGACAATTAAGTCAAGTAATGGATCTTGTGAAGGTGTTACATGAACCTTAAAGTGAATTAGTTTCTCATCTGCGGCTCTAGCTGCAGTTTATTGTTTATTCTTATGTTATTATTTGGGCTTAGAACCAACATGATCAATTATTCATGAAAGCTGTTCAGCTTTAGAGTTGTTTTGTAACAACTCTAAAGAATGCATTCAGTGCATGACAGAATGTAAAGTTCAACTTGAAAGACAAAAAGCACTTTTTAGTCATAAATATACTCTTTTCTATTTTTACTTAGCGGATGACTTGGTAACCTTTTGTAACACTCATGTTTTGTTAATTTCATAGTTTTTGGTCCTATTCAGTCACGCTTTCTCCTTTTCTGTTCTGGTCATTTTGACATCGTCACTGGCTTTTTATTCAAGCTAAATTTTCTGGGCAGATCTGCAGCAAATGCTAAGAATTTTGCATCCAAATACTTTTGCTAAATTTGCAAGAGCTATAAAAGACTCCATGCAGACAACGCAGGTCTTCCAGTCACCTTGGTTAGATAACCAGCGCCTCAGGCTGCCCATATGGTGTGAGCAGACAGACTAGGAGCTCCTCCTCCACTCAATCTGCAAGTTCACCCTTCCCAGATCTCACTTCACCAGGAAATACATTGAAGGGTTTTTATTGTAACCTACTTCGCATTGCAAGCATGATAGGCTTGACCTGATTTGTATATCTGATCCATTACATCAACTACTGTATATCATAAGAGCAATGTATATTTTTTCTTCTTTTTCTCTTGCAGCTGACCCAGTCAATTTTATGTCCTATCCTGCTGTTTCATCAGAGTCAGCTCTGATAAGAGAATTTCTAATCATTCAGAATGGAAAAGAAACCACAATACTCCTGCTTATCATTGGGCACCAACAATGACTGTCTGTGAGAGCAGTTTCAGAAGAAAAAAAAAAAAAAAAAAGAAGGTTATGCACCAAAATATCTGATAATAGGTTTTCATGGCAGTCATGTTTTCCTTTTTATCCAGTAAATTATGCAGTTTGTTGGAAAATTAAATGCTGGGCGGAAATTAATGTTTCTTGCTGTAGTGACAACAATGACAAAATCACACCAGAATGAATTTAAGAATGAGATACCTGCTACTCTTATGTTGGGTTTGTGTTTGTTTTTAAAAGGCGACTCGTCATATCCACCTCATTCTGTAGTGAAAATACAAAATAGGCTAACGAAATGATGCAAAGTGATTCACTATGACGTGGTATGAAGATACAACTTGTAGCGTTTCCTAGCTGTGCTAACTCTGGAACAACTGCAAAGTTTAACAGTTCAGGCAGAAACTGCAGCCATGTCAGATTTTTCAGTATATTTGAATGGACAGTGCATAATAACATAAATTCAACTCTTCAAAATTCTTGATGTGAATTTTACCATATTTAGCGATAAAGGCTCATTTGCATCTGCTAACTTTCCATGGCAGCTTGATTATATAGAACAAAATGAAAGCTTAAAAACTCATGACTGATCAACAACAAAACATGGTCACAAGGCAGCAGTCACTAATCTACATATGATCACTGATTGGATTTTTTTCAACCAATGTTTAATGGTTGAAAAAAAATGGTTTATTTCAACATGAAATAAACCATTTTTATTCAGTCCAAAAGAGTGGACTGCAATGGTCCAACTTAAACATCTAGATACTTTTAAATTGTAATAGTTCTGGTTGTGTGTCTTATAAGTGCAAAGTTATCAGTTTAATCAGAAAATGTGAAAATCATACATTTAGTCTTTTTGGATTAACTGCAGGCTTTAACTTAGCCAACGAATTTTGAAAAACATCAAATGAAGCACTTTTATAAAAGACACTTTATAAAAAATGGTTTCAGCTGCTTAAAAATAAATTATGTATGGATCTGGGCCTACCCAAAACATATTTTATTTAAGTAAAAAAAAGGAACAGTTCCTAAGACTCAACCTTGAGAAACACCTGTCTTTATAGCTAAAGCTGCAGAGTTGTGGTTATCTGTGGACACTGAGGCCTCCCAGTTAAGTCCAAAAAGTAATTGAATGCAGCTTTTTAAATTAGATTTTATTTTGCAAAAGAAGGCCACTGCGAAAAATAGAATGTGAAATGGTTAAAACTGATTTTTACTCCTCCATGTAAGGTGTAGGATCATTAACAGAACCTCATGACTAAAACATGGTGGCTTTCAGGACTTGATGTATGTTCTCCATCTAATCTGACTGAGCTTGAGCAACTGCACTAAAAAGAATAGGCAACGCTTAAAGCTGTTAAAAATCAAATTGAAGTAAAAGTTTGTTAAGCACGCCTCAATTTTCAGATTTTTATTTCTTAAAGATAAAAACAAAAACAAAAACATGCAGCGTTTCCCCTGCATTTTATAAATATACTCTTCTTTGTAATGAAACACTTTAGGGCTTATGGTGGTCATATGAAGTGCTGTGATTGCAATATGCTGTATACCCCCAACATGTGAAAAATTAGAGCAATTTCAGAGAAAACAGGTTAGCATCGTTTTGTTTCAGTTCAAGTTTCTCACAGGGGGATGGGTTTGGATTATACACTCTTTCCCTGTTTCCAGGCCTGAGGCGTAAACACAACTCACCCATCAGTGTTATTGTTATTATTATTATTACTATCATTATGTCCTCCTGTCTGACAGTCCATTTCATTCAGGTTGGCTTGTTGAAAGATTAAACAGATGCTGGAAAGCAAATAGAAAAATAAACTCCCCTGGGACAAACTGCATCCGCTGGGCCAGCTTCGGCCGCTTGGCGCTGTCGAGCTGAATCATTCCTGTGCTCGGAGCTTGTTGGAGTAGCACAAAGCTAACGGAGCACCCAAATAACCAAAGCACTCAGGAGGAACACCATCCCAGGTTGAGGAGGAGGTGGAGGTGTCAGGAGCAAATGAGATGTGAGAAAATCCCTTCAGGTTGTTAGGATGAGGGATTTTTTTTTTTTTTTTTTCTGTGAAGCGAAAACATGCAATATTTACTTCACACGTTCTCACTTCGGTCTTTAGATGCTTTATGCACAGCTGAGAACCCAGCAATGCGTCATGTGGGCATTTTCCACCCCCATTTTTTGGCACTTGTATACGTACTGAGGCAGAAAAACCAAAGGCTTCTGAGGCTCCAGCGTCTCTGGGGGCAGAGGGAGACAGCTCTGTGCTTTGGGCGTATAATCAACACTCAGCTGGCTGGCGTTTTCATCCCATTCTGAAATTCTCATGATATTTTTATTTGATTTCCTTATTAAACTGCAACAGCGGCTCCTTTGTGCCGCGTGTGATTATTTAACTGCTCTGGTTACTCACTACAGCGCTAATGTTTATTGAAAGGAGGAGGTAAAGAGTTCACATGCGCACAACAGTGGCTCCATCACAAACATGTCTATTTCCCATCAGCATTCAGATATTTCTTTAAGACACAAACCCAATTTGCAGCTGAGTACAGGCTGTAATGTTGTCTCTCTTAAGTGTTGTTGAGGGGAAACATTGTCTGTGCCATCTCCCGTTTAGGCAGTTTATGTAAAGTAGCTTGCATTAGTGTACATAGTGTATGAGCGTTAGCAGCCGGAAAAACAATTTCACTCTCATTTATGTAGGAGTAGGATCTATTTCAAGACTTACTTTTATGACATCGATAAAATTTGGTGTGTTGAGAGGGTAACTGGCACCAATTCTGACTAATAAAAAAAATGTGGATGTGTATGAGAGAATTTAACAACCTTTAAAATAACCTAAAATTTAAACCACCAAGTGTTGCAAATGCACACTGGTGCCGCCTCTAATAATTTCACAAATGTGGTTCTCTATTTTACGGTTTCAAACAATGCATGTCGCGTCCTGCGTTCAGCGTGCGCGACTTCCTTCCACAGTCCAAAAAAAATGATTGCTAGATTAAAAAATAAACTGTAGAGACGTACTTTAATTGCATGTATCAAGAGGAACATGTACTTAAATCATAAGTGTGATGTGCAGAAATTACCATGAACTGATAATTGGAACTTAATATAGTTGAACTAAAATACTGAGAACTAATTTGTCTGAGTGCATGACGCTAACCCAGCAGCATAGCTTGCTATTTTAAGGACAGAGGAAAGAAATCCTGATGGGGATTGCATCAGAAACAATCCTCAGGGTGATGTAATGATTTTTGTTTCTCCATTATACAAGAATCTTAAATGTTTCCCCCGAGTAGAGTTGGAAAATAGCTGCGGTATGACTTCTGAACGTTTCCCGTACAGCTCTCCTGGTGGAATCGCCTGTCAGAAAAACAAGAAGCCAGACTTGTCACCGTACTACCAGAAGTTTCCAGTTCCTTTCCTTTTCACTTCGTGAGAGGAAAAAAAGTGAAACAGTCACTCAAGAAACTTTCGAGTGAGCTTGTATCACTCAAAAGCTTTAATTCTTCCCCAAGAATCTGGTCAAATACTTAAAAATGTATATCATTTGGTATGTTGTTGAAATGGGTTGATGGGTTTTATTAAAAATTTAAGCTCCACTTAAACTTTTCTGAGCAACTGGTGCCTTGTTCAATCTTTTCAAGTCCACTGCAAGCAAAATTATTCAACACGTATAAACTTTCTCACAATTTGACTACATCATTTGATACTTCTGATCAAGTACGGGGGAGCATTTTCAGAACCGAAGATGCAAAACATCTTTAAGAAACACGAGAAGGAATCCAGTTTCCAAACATTTAAGCACTTAGGATCGTTACATCCTGCTGACTGAGACTCTACGCTATATGGATCGAGCTAAATCCTGGATGAAAGCCTGTTAGAAGCTGCAAAAGACTTGAGGATTGGACAGGAGTCCACTTCCCTGCAAAACAACAAAATGAAATGACTTAGATCGACATATCCAACGGTGTGAATACTTTTGCAATGCACGTATCACTTCACTTTATTGTGGATGAATTTGTGTGTCTTGCTTTGTTTTGTTAAGTTGCACAGCTACAGTGTTGATGGAGTCATGCGACATGGTTGACTTGGTAATGCTCATGTCTGCATATTCTCAAATTTACACTGAAAGCATTGGGATATTAATTAAACAGCTGTGACCAACCCTCGCTAAAAGCTCTGTGTTGTGAAAGAAGCATGTAATTCAATAAAGCAGGACAAGGGACTGTAGGCAACATTGAAAGCAAAAGAGAGAGACAAAACAATAGAGAAGAGCTCATGTTTCTGATCAGATAAGCCTCACAGGAGCCAGTTTGCAGTCAACTCGATGAGACTTCACATGTAACGTGGTTCATGTTTATCCAAGAGATTCGCAGGGAAACACCGACTGAAAGAGATTCAGATCTCACTACATTGTGTACAGTTTCATTTAGCCAAATTCCAGTCTGGCCAGAATGAGTTATGAAGTTCAGTAATGCATTATGCTTTGCTCTGTGAGTCAGGCAAGCAGTCAACTTTCCATTCACGCACTGAAGCATAAACCAGACGCACAGCGGGTAAACAAAGCCTGGTCACACAAGTGAGGCAGCAATAAGAGTCACTATCGGAAACTTTCTCAAAACCTCCAGAGTGAGACCAGCAGCAGCTTTCTCAGTCGGGAATAGCGGTTGATGTCGTTTTTATTTCTTTTTGCTTCATACTGTTAACGTCATTTCCCAGCGTCTTTCACTTACAATATTTAAAAACTATTACAAAGACTTTCACATTTCAATAAATAATAAGAATTTATTATGTGCTGAAAAAAATTGAGGGTGAAATTAGTCTCTCTTTTTTTTCCATCTCACTGGTTTTCATCTCCATGTCACAAAACATCTCAGAGCGCCTGTGTGATGGGTTTGGAGGACGCAGCCTCACTGCAGAGTGCAGCTCTGTGTTATGTAAGGTAATTTGCTTGGGTGGATTTTTTTATTTATCTTTTTTTCATGCTCGCATCCAGAAGAGTTACCTTACCCACCATATTCTTCACAAAGCATCTGCTGTTACAGACACCAGTGTATGTTTGTTACTCGTTAGATTCTGACAACAAACGACAACAACTACTGGAATTAGAAATAATTGTATATCAAATAAATAGTTTTGCTACAAATGTGATAAAAATTAATTATTGTTCTCAGAAATAAATATACATAAAATCTAAACATTCGCCACGATACTGTCTTTAAGTTTGACACATTTATGTCACATTATGTGCATTTCATGTATTAATGTGCAATCAGGTTGTTTTAGCCAAAGCTTTAGGACAATTATCTCACTTTTTTTAATAACCAATATTCAGATATAAAGTGTTTGTTGTATACTTTTTTCTGTAACCTTAATTATGCTTTAGACTGCTTAAGCTGCACTGGATTTGAACAATTCAACTCAGATTTAAGTTTCTTCCATATTTCACTAAAACAACCTTTAAAATAAAACTACAAATCCCTGGCAATATAAAGTAGCAAAGTATCTTAATTTCTGCAGGATATTTTTGCTAAGACAAAGTTGGGAATGGGAAAATGCACAGGATAAGATAAAAGGAAGACCTAAAAAAATTCAAAAGAAAAATCAGATTCTGTTGACAAAAAATAAATAATTTAATGAATGACAAAGCAGGAATAAAGCTTTGGTAAAACAAAACGTCTTAACAATGTCACTGCCACATGTCAAAATCTCAAATGGATTTGACATTGTGTGTTTTTTTAAATCAGTCACTGAGGTTCTGCCTGTTACTGAGACATGAGGCTTCAGCCTTGATCTCTAAGATACGGTGAAGACAATTAGAGGTTTTTGTGCTAAATTATCTTCAAAGACAAATGAAACCGATTCTCCAGGAGGAGATGGTGGTAGTTTTTACTCCTTTCTGGGGCTATCTGATACCGCATGTTATGATTGGTCTGTAATTCTAAACATTGGTCAATGTGGAAAATAATTTTGGTGAGAATGATGTTTTTTCTACTGTGTATAGTTTGCATTTCTCTGAAATAACTTCTCGTTCAAAGCGCTTTTAATAATGATGAGAATAAACGGCAACGATAAATTGTGTTAAGTACATGTACAGGTTGAAATTTGAAGATGTTACATAAGGCGATCTCTTGACTGCTTTCTAGGTTACCATGGTAATGATTCCAGCTTTCTGCTGCTGAAAATCCTGGTCAGAATCTGAAGCTGCCTAGATAGTAAAAATCAATGAGAACTCATTAAGAATGTGCAAAAGAAACAGGCCATAAACATGAGCAAGAACGACATATCTGGATGCAAAAAAAAAAAAAAAAACACATGACATTTACTTCTTTCTTTACTGCAATGTGTTCACTAGACAAATAAAGAAAACAAATAACCTCTTCTAAAAAATTATTTCTTTCACGTTTGATTTCCTCTGTTGCGGAAATGCTGTTCAAATGTTATACGAAAGTGCATTGATAAACGAGCTAAAACAGGCAACATAAGTGCATTTAAATCCAAAAGCACAGCTCAGTTATTTATTATTTTTGGCCAAAGTTGTTATGAGCCTCTGTGGAGTGTCAGAGGAGTAACTTGAACACACAGAGCAAGGAGGAGCACGATGCTTAATGACATTAGCAGTCAACATTCTCTTTGTGAATAAAATCTCACGGCCCAACATCCATGTTTGGTAGAAAAAAAAAAACATAAAAATGAAAAACCTTTTATATTTTTCATTACATTTCTTCAGCTTATTAATCAGAGAAGCGTTGCTCATGCCAGTTTTTATTTTTATTTTTTCACACACATGCAGAAGATTGCAGTGTGGACATATTTTTCCACTCTTGTAGATAAAAAAATCTTTATAAAATTGCCACCAATGACTGTTCTAATGCTTGTAATAGTGCTTTTATTATTGATTTTTTCTTTTTTACTTTCATTTCAATGCACTTAAAATGAACTATTCCAGATTAAACAGTTAAAATTTGCAAACAACATTTTTAGGTGGAAAATAACCACAAAGATAAAGTATTAGTTTTGAATTTTAAAGTGATTTCAAGTGCAAAGCAGTTTTTATAGAATAGTCTCTATCTGAAAATATTGCGTTGCAGAAATTATACGATTGCCAAAAGCTTAAAGAGGGACTTGTCATAACTTCTACTTGAAGATTTAGTTATGATGTTACCTTTTTTTTTTTTCCATCTTTTCAGCAGCGACATGCTGTGCCGTCCTCTCAGAGGAGTTGAAATATGTCTGCATCAGTCCGTTGAAGACCTCTGGGACTGCTGGTGAGAGTTTTATTCCTTATGCACTCCACCACTCACTGCTCTAACCTCTTAAGCTGACTGAATAATAATGATGATACTAATGTAAGTAATTACCATCAGCGATTCAGAATGTGCCCCCATTATGCAACAGCTGGAAGTGGATTCTTGTCTGTTGCCAAATCAAAGCTGCTGCTGCTGCTGCCAGAAATGAAAATAGAAAAATAAAATATATTATTCATCGTCCATCCACATATAGAACGGACGAAGAACATGTCTGCTCGTTTTCAGCCACAGCCTGTGTCACATCCATGCACTAATTGACTTGGTAGCTGCCCAGGACACAAACATCACCGGTGGTGACGGAGCGGCTAAACCGGGGAGGGAGTCAGCGCTCTGATCCAAGCTACTTTTAATATGATGGAGACATGTTCGCAGCAAGCGGTCCCCCTCACCAGCTGGCTTTTTCCCTGCCTGGATGTCATCTTGGGATTATAGTGACTCAGACAGATTGAATGCCTGGATGCATTTGCATTCGTTTTCACTGTCCTGCACAGATTTTGAGCTTATTGATGAACTATCGACAACCGTCTTCTCGGCCGAGTCAGTAAGAACACATTGACAAAAATCAAATCATATCATTCAACAATATGAAGAAAATGTTTTGTTTTTTGGGGGTGTTTTTTTTTTTTGCATGTACAGTAACTAAACATGTAATTTTAATGATGATGAAATTAATTGGTGTAAAGAACAAATATGAAAGTAATTAAAAGAAATTGACATTTTACACATTTAAAAATGCATTTTTCTCACACAGAAAGTTCTCTAATGTGGAACATTAAAGGATTTTTCTATTTTATTTTGAATTGAAAGATTGCTGTTGCAAATTCCTTCCCTCCAATCTACCTGAAATGGAGCTATTTAGCGTCGATAAAGGGGCAAAAACTTTGCTTTGCACAGCAAATTTGGAAGTGTTCCATAACTGCTTCTTTGTGTGCTTTGGAATGCCGTTTAAATTTTTTTGCGAAGCGATAAAAGCTGGGTAGCTCTTGAATTGCTACAAAATGGAGCTGTATTTCCCTCAGCCTATTGACTGGCAATGTTAACACCTTGAGATGCCATGAGACCTAAATTCTGAACATCATGGCATGGAGTACATCCCAGTTTTCCATGTCTGGCATGTAACCATTTATTTTAGCTTTTAAGCTGGTTCTATTGATCCTGTCTCCAGATAGAGGGATAATCAGTAGCCTAGCATCATGACCTGTTTGTTCTGAAGATCCTGCAGCTTCCACTTCATCTTCCTGACATGGCGCCTCCTCACCCTGATTCTCAGACTGATAGGAGGAACCACAGAGCCCTGTTAGGTTAAAGCACATCTTCTGAAGTTGGGATATATTTCCTCCAACAGGTTCTAGAGGAATCACCTCAAACCAGATGTTGGAGTGGATTTTATTTCAATGTCATGTGTGAATGTTAGAGCCTCATTTTCAACAGTGGAGCTCTAAAGGTTAAAAAAAGGTCATTTTGGAGAAAGTCTCATCAACATCAATATTTCCACTAAATAAGAGACAAAAAAAATAGTTTGATATAGGAAAACGCTCTCAGACTCTGAGCTCAAAGCAAGATGCCAGAGAGCACCAAACAATTTTTTTTACATTAGACAATTAATTTAATTTCACATAATTATCACGGTAGAAGTCATTTGTTTGTTAAATACTTAATAAAACATATTTACCGTGTTTGTTGTTTGTGTGGATGACATATACTCACAGATGAACGAGATAATTAGTCCAAGTTTGTCGTTTATTGAACGTTCAGGAACTACAGCGGCTGTAAAGCGCCAAGGCAAAGGCGCATGAAATGGTAAAATACAGGCGCAAGGTAAAATAACCATTTTACCAGGGGAGAAGCACACCCGTTGCCATGGCAACCGCCACAGTCGAGCAGGGACTACATTAAAGACGTCACTTTCAGTCCCTTATGATATTAGGTTTTCAGGCTTGATATTTATTTTGTGATCATTAATAAGCCTCTCATGAACACAGCGGTGGTTGATTTGTTAATTTTAAACTCCTGCTCTGCTAGTTATTTTGGTAATGGAACTGAAATGCACAGAATTGCGCAACACCTTGTTGAAACAATAATTACTGAGATTATTACTGTTGTTGGGTCATTAATTCAAAAACATTTTGTTTTCTTTTTTTTTTTTTTTTTTTTTTTTGTTTAATAAAGTTACGAACGTTTTAAGCGAGCCAGAGGAGGACGTGTTGGTCTCAGCGTCCTGGCGGCATTCAGTTTGTCACCAACCGCCGAGATCGCGATCGACGTATTGCACCCCTGCTCTAGCAAAGCACGAACAGTTCAGAAACAATATGAAATGGGAATAAAGC
Source organism: Poecilia formosa (assembly GCF_000485575.1). NCBI lineage: Eukaryota > Metazoa > Chordata > Actinopteri > Cyprinodontiformes > Poeciliidae > Poecilia > Poecilia formosa. The sequence continues at coordinate 3,747,888 of NW_006799940.1, forward strand.
TATTTTTTAACTGATTAAGTCGCGTTTAGGATTGTTCATGAAAAAATAATCAGTCACGGCTGATTAGTGGGTACACTCACGGCTCCACAGTGAACCCATTGATTTTTTAGATCATACAGCCTCTCCCTTTTCTTGCAGGTACTCCGTACGCCCCGCTAAATCTTTTAGGGGTACGCAGTACCCGACCGTACCCGCCTACTTTCTCCCCTGGTTAAATTTAACATTTTGAAAGTGTCCATATTGGTCCACTCTGGATAGTGTCGAAATTATGCTTTTGAAAGTGTTATTTGTGATATAGTTGAAACACTCACAGTAGTTGAAATTAAACACACATCAGTCTTGACTTACTCAACACTAGTGTATTTTGTCAATAGTTAACACTATGATGTAACACAGAACAGTGTAAAGTATATATTTACATAGAAATATGAGTTTTGAAATTCTACGGGCAGGGTGTACTGTGGTGGTGCAGGGGTTAAGCACAACCCACATATGGAGGCTCTAGTTTTCAATGCGGCTGTGGGTTCACTTCCCGGTCTTCCCCTTCTTTCATTACCGACTTTTTGTCAATTTACTACCAAATAAAAGTCACTAGAGCAATTAAAACCTTTTTTTTTTTTTCAGAAACTACTGGCCATCAATAATCCCCAAATTTATTTTAAAAGACATTAGATGCCACTTGAATCTACAAAAACAGCTACACCAGTTGCAGTATATAATCTACTTTTATTTCAAAACATCACTGACAGCAATATACAATAAAGGTCATTCATTCATGGTACTTTGCACTGAAGGTGAAGTGTGCTTTGAAAGTTCATTGGAAGCAGCCATGGATGGTCTTGTGATCATTGATGGTAAAGTGTCTTTGGTGCTGCTCTTGTTTTCGCCAACATGAAGGAGGAAGACTTCCAGCCTGGAAGGAAAAACAGGAAATATAACAGAGACATTAGGATAATAAATAAATATTTTAAAAAGAAGTGTGAACAAAACTAATCAGACTCACCTGCGTGTGTCACCTTCATATTCATTCAAATTACTCTGCCCAACCGGTTTACAAGATAAAGCATAAAAAAGTCAGAAATAATTACTAAAGAAATTAGTCAGCTTATAGAAAAATTTTTGGACAGCATTAAAAGTCATGCCAACCTGTCTGGAGAAATGTGTTGAAGTCATCATAACAGGCTTCAGTCACCAACATGACACACTAACAAAGACAAAACATTTTGGCAGTTTTTAGATGTGCCACAAGTTTCACCACCACAAAGAGCGACTTTGTCATTTTGAAGTCCATCTGACAGGAAGTACAACAAACCAAGAGAAGAACAGAAACATCAGGCTACTGGTCACTAATGATGAAACAACACAAATTCAAAACATGTTAACGTAGTCCGTAGAAATGCTCTAACTAGTTTGCCATTTGTTGCCAAGTGACTGATGATGACGTTAGTGACGAGCTTTACCCAGAATGCACATGGAGACAATAAGGACGATTAATTTGTAGTTTTGTGTCATAAAGTTAAATATAAAAGTGAAAATAAAGCCAGTCATGTAGCACAACATTTTATTCAATATTTTACATCCACTATGTCACTAAAATCAGTCAGTCTGGTAAGGTTTTTGGCAACCATGAGTCAACAATGGGGCACCCTACTGTATAATCTACTGGGGTATTGTACAAAGTTTTCAACAGGAGAGGGCTCTCCTGTTACAGTTCTCGTCAGATGTAATAAAAAAAAATTGGATCCATAAATGCATGTTCTGCCTCCCATCTGGGCCCCCTGTAGGTTCATTCCAGTTGCCTGCTGCAACTCCTCGCCCTACCTGTAGATCCTTCCCTGAAGTGATGCCACAAATATGTTAAAATTGTGGGAGGATCTGTCTGATGTTGATTTCTAAATCAAAACCAGACTGAGTTACTGTTGGTGTTAATTTAGAAATCAACACTGGACTGGATTGCCTTTCGTTTAACTCTTTGGAACATGACAACATGAGTGTTTGGAACATAACACTCATGTTGTTGAATTAACACTGTATTTTTAACATACAACACTTACGCTGAAAATCTAACACTTTTGAATTTGCTGTGTGTAGTTGTGCAAAGCTGGTAAGAACAAAGCTGTAAAATAAAAATAAAAATAACTTTGGCATTTGGGGCAAAATGGGATCCTAAAAAGACATGCAAATGCCAACATCTGGTGAATAAACAGACTGAACAATCTCATTAGTTTATAGTTACAAGCTGTGGTTTTCTTGGAGTAACAAAGAATAGTTACAACTTAGGAAACTCAACAACCTGCTGACAACAGCTGGCGGTAAACAACGCTCCCTCTTCCCATCTGTACGCTCCCATCAGAAAATTACGCTTACTCTGTATTTAGTGGGTGTTTTTTATTAATTGGAGGCTTCAGCTCTTCTAAATAGTCTAAATGACTGGATTTTTAGCTTAAATTTGGTGACGGCCTACAACTTGGTCAACAAGAAGAAAATGAGCAGATTTAGGATAAGGAAGATGAAGAAAAAAAAAAGAACAATCAACAAACTTTCTTTTTCCTTGTGTACTTTTAAGCTAATCTTTAAGAACCAGAAACTGTACAACTTCTCTTCATGCATTATTCTACAGCGTCATGAGGAAATATATTTGTGCAGTCCGGGTGGTCCAATACTTTTATTCGTCTTCCATAAACATTCTGTGATATCATATTCCTTGTCACACAAAGACTGCGTTATTTTAAGGTCAACACATGTTTAAATAAAAACCGGCTCATGGAAAACAAAACAATTGCTCCTCACCTCTCGCAACTGCAAGTTCGTGTCCTCGTCACATGTCAAACAGCACATCAGATAACACAAAGGACATGTGACATGTCTTATTATAAAACACTGTGTGCTGGGAATTTGTCCTCTGTATGCAACAGACGATCATGGCAGTGACAAGACGTTCACCCCTGGAGGAGGGTGACAACCACTGTGATGCAGACACACCCCCCCAGAGCCCCAGAATCTTATTACACCCGCTTCCCGAACTCAGCTTGCTCAAAGCTCTCTCTTTTTTCCCCTTTTTGTGCGTCTCGCATCACTTAAATCCAACCCCTGATGGTGCGTAAGAGGACACTCTGCCCTCCGCCTCATCCTTTCTTCTGCGGAAAGTGTTGTCTAATTACTGATTGCAGTTTGACTCGGCACATACGTTTAATCAAGAGTAGAGCACGGTGCGGTCAGGGTTTGCGTTCTCCACCCGAATTTGCCGGGAAATGATAATGCTCATTTCGTTTATGTGAGGCCATTACTGTAGGCCATGGTTGCTTGATATTGTGTTACCAGTGTAGTATCCACAGAGTTGCTGTTGTGCGCCAGGACTGTAGTGGAACAAGACAGCTCTGGTGTTGTCATTAATACTTAATGGCAGACTGAAACGCCAATCACTGTGTTTCTGCCATCTGCAGGGCTCACAATTACAGAATGTGAACACGGACACCCGGGTTTCGGTTAGTGTGCAATTAGCTTCCTGCATCTGATACAGTCACTAGTCACAGGTCATGACCGACAACTGCACCGGTCACCAAATACAGGAGGGAAAAGTCAGATAGGAAGTCCTGATACGAGCAACTTCCAAACAAATAGGAACTACATAATAGAACGGGCCTGCAGCTTTCAATGAGGGAGGTACTTTATGTTCTCTCCTTGCTGTGATGCAGATTTATGCTTTAAAAGGTAAATATTGTTAAACAATTTTTCACAGGAAACGTGAAAAGAGAGAGAGAAAAAACCCTAGATAAAATCCATTGTAACCAACTGCCTTCAAAACTCTGATCTAATTAGTAAATAGTCCATCTGTGTGTAATTTAATCTGAGCATAAATCCAGGTGTTCTGTGAAAGCCTCAGAGGTTTGTTAGAGACCATTAGATAACAAACGGCATCATGAGGAGTAAGGAACAGAAATTTACGGAGAAATTTAAAAAGTGTGAGGATATAAAGTAGTATTCCAAGCTTTGAATATCTCTCAGAGCACAGGTAAATCTGAAAATGAAAATATTATGATTCAACTGCAAACTTTTGAACACATGGCTCAAAGAAGAGAACAATATTTATAGAAGAATAAATAGGGGTTTTCAATTATTCTAGAGGAGTCGCAGAGATCCTGAGCCAAGGTAGGAAAATCTTTTTAATGAGTAACTACTGGTCATATAAAAAACAAAGGCAAGAAAACAGCCAAAAGGAACTGTTTGCCACAAACCATATAGGAAAAACACCAGCATAAGGAAGAAAATGAGCTGATAAAATAAGAACAACCTGAAATTGATGTGAGTTTGTGGATGGACCAAAATGCAGACAAAATGGGAGCGTGGATCATATTGAACATTTAATGAAAAAACTTGCAAACACCACAGGAAGCCAGAGCATAACAAGAAAATATTACAGGAAAAACAGGAAAGTAACATGATATAATGAAATTAGATGGGAGTAAGCAAAAATTAGTGAAAGGAGCAGAAGTGTTTAACTACTGGGAAGACGGATCCAACCGAATACAGGGGAATCCTTGTTGAGATAAACTATGAAAGACTTGCAGCTGGGGCAATAGTTTTCCTCCCACCAATAATGACTTAAAACATACAGCCAGAACTACCATACTACCATAGAAAGGCTTAAATCAAAACGTATTCATGAATTAACCCTTTCATGCATAGTGGACGCTACAGTGGACAGCTGTCTAAAAGTCATTTTCTTGTGCTTTTTGTGGATTTTTATGTTACAGATGCACGTAGACCACTGAAATGGACACTAATGCATCATAACACTATCAACTACTGGCCATCAGCTGCAAATGCAAGAAATTATTTTTGTCTAATCCAATATGGCCGACCCGGTCCTTCCTTCTACTGTAGACTACTCTTGCAGGTAAAAAAAAATATTGTGACATCAGATAACCCCTAGAGAACAATACTACTGATGTATTTTTTTTCAATAACAACTTTGTATTTGGAGAAAATTACAATTGATCACCTAAAAAAATTAAAATAAAATATTATTTTTAAAAAAAATTTTCCTACCTCTTTTTTATGCCTTAAGAAAATTTAAAAAAAATGGAAAAAAATCCTAACACAAAGGATCATAATTCATGCATGAAAGGGTTAAAATAACCCAACTCGTCCAGCCTGAAACCCAATAGTGAATCTGTGGCAAGACTTGAAAAATCTAACCTGAGCTCGAGCTATTTGCAAAGAATAATACGCAAAAACTGTAGTCTATGTATGTGCCAAACTTGCACACCTTAAAATAGAAATTGTAAAAGTCGGGTCTAGAAAATCATAACTCAGGAGCGCTGGATTTAAAATTTTAATAAACTATTGTTAAAAAATGTTTGAAAACCATCTATTATTTTCCTCCCACATATACTATTCCTGAAAATCCCAGTAGAACCCACTGTAGTTTGTGTTTGTTATGTGACACAGCGAGAAAAAGTACAAGTGGTATGAATACTTTAAAAAAATCCTCCTATTGCACTGAATACTTTTACTAAGAGTCTTGTATCACCTCAAAGTTATTAAAAAACTATTTCATGCATGTCAAACGGTGGAAAATTTAGTATATATCACATGTTCACAGAGAGCTATTAAAACCAATTGAATAAAACAGTGACAAAGACTGAAAATTCAATATTTTTTTTACTGCTAAAGAAGATTACAGTGTTGAATTTAGAGCCAGGCAGGCATAAATAGTTCATTTTGTTTGTATAAAGTGAACAGAAAAGTAAAAATGACAAAAAGAAAACGTTGCTCAAAGTCACTTTAAAAGACTAGAAGCAAAAATATAAACAAATGAGGGATAGCTTAAAATGTTACACAGTTCAGTTTAACATAATCTCTGCTTCCATAACACATTTCTTTTAACACTGAATCTTGAAAAAAAAAAAGAAAGAAAAAGAAACCAGTGAGTTAATGGAGTTTGTGGAGTAAAACATTGGAAAGGGGCAATATTGAAATTGTTAAAATGACAGAAGAGGAGTGAGAATAAATGAGCACTGGAGCCCTAATCACGGAAACCTGGCTGAAAAACAACTGAAGAGAAGAATCACTCTCATCACCGACCCAATCTGCCCTGTCTTAAATACAAAATACCTCAATTTGCCACTGAAGCAGTAGCAACTAATACGATTCTGTTTCCTCTAGCCTTTCATTTGTGCTTGATTTCTTTAAGGTTTAAAAGCCTCATTTAGTCATTCCAGAACAAAAATGATTTAGATTGTTGTTCGATGAAGCTGTTTTCAGATAATCTCTATAATAAAACCAAAAACATATAAAGATAGATGTAAATATATAATGTCTCAAAAATCATTGTTTCTAGGGTTCTCACTGAAATATAATTTTACTAATTGTTATACTGTGATTTGACAACTTTATTGTTTTGTTTTCTTCTACAAGAGTATATACACAGACATTAAAAGTTAAAGGAAGTGTTAGATTTGATGTTATTTATCAGATAAGAAATCAAGTAATTAGAGTATGAAAAATTGTTGCTTGAGATTCTAGACATTCATATTCATCCTATTATCCAAAATTTTAAGAATTAAATACACAAAGGGCTGTTTAGTTTGTATGTTGACACTGAAAGCACCTAAGTTGGTTTAATTGGGAGGAATAAAGGAAACTTTTTTGTGGATCATCAACTTGTGAGAATTTCAAGCATGCAGGTTGAAGTTCACAGTGTCCTGTTGCATCATGAGTGGGTATGTTGCTTTTCAGGAACAGCTCTGGAGAAAATGAAGAGTCCACTGCACTGAACCCCAATGAAAACCTCCTAGTTATTCCACCAAATATTGATTTCTGAACTCGTCCTGAGTTAAAACATTAGTGTTGTTGTTTCTAAATGAACATGAACTTGTTTTCTTTGCATAATTTGAGGTCTGAAAGCACTGCATCTTTTTCGGTATTTTGACCATTTCTCATTTTCTGCAAATATATACAAAATCTTTGCTTGAATTTCAGAGACATATTGTCAGTAGTTCATAGAATAGAAGAACAATGCTCATTTTACTCAAACATAAACCTATGAAAAGTAAAATCAGATCATCTTAAGAGGTCTCTTAATTTTTTCCAGAGCTGTTAGGACCAGGACATTGCCAGCAATGTGCCATTTTCATCATTTATTAAAAATATTAAAGCCAAATTCAGTAAATGTTTTGCACTCAAACTTAAAAAAAAAAAAACTTCTATGCAACTTCTGTTAGTAGGAACCATTTTGCACATCTATTCCACATTGATAGTGAATGTTAGGATATTCTGACAAGGCAATATTTACAGAGCTACAGCTCAATCTGTCAAGCTGTTTTTTTACTATGACATTTGATTTTTACATGTGTTTATAAAGCTTAAATGATCAACAATTTTCCAGAGACAAACCTTTTTTCAAGAAAAGTCCTCAAGAATTATTTGATCCATTAATTGTCCCTAATCTTTATAAACTTCCTTTCACTTTGACATAACTTTCCATCAGTAATAACCTTAGACTTGTAGGTCAGCTGCATTCGGCACTGAAACAGAAAAACAAAATGCAGAGTTTCACGTGCATCTGAACGCCTCGTGCTGCTGCACATGAATCTTCTGGGGCAGAAATAATGAGAGCACAACACAACAGAACACGCCAACGACGCCTCAAGTTTCCTCAAGTATCAACTCTTAATAACCTTGGCTTATGCAGATGAAAAGAGTCCTTCTGTCGGCTCCAGCAACAGAGACATGTTTAATGCAGAAAGCATATTGAATGAGGCTAAGTTTGTTAAATCCATCATTCTGTGCTACCTGCAATTATTTATCAGTGTAGGATAAATAAAGACTATTTTGTGTTGGCTAGAGTTCAGTTCAGATCTTTTTTTTTAAAAAAAGTCTGTACAATAAGAACAATTGTACCTATTTCTCTATCTTATTTAAAAACACTGAAGGGACCCAGATGTGAATTCTTTACTCAATAAAAATTTTCCCATGTGGCTTTGATTTCCGCCGTCATCTGCCAATGTGGCTGAAATCCCTCTTCACCCCCGCAGAGCTTTGTTATCACTGATTTCCAACATGCAGGAAAAGTTAGACGCAACAGGTTCGAGCATTCAGCAGCATCTATAAACCCCCTGTAGTGATTTGACCTTGGAAGAAAAGCGCTCTGAAGAGAAAAGTAAGATAGGAAAAAAATAAAATAAAATAAAAACGTCTGTAAGTTTCCTTAGGGGAGCCGCAGTCTTACCTATGGTCGTGATCACCGTGATGGCAAAATAAAAGGAACCTGCGAATTTCCACTGCACGCCGGCTTTGTGCGGTTTCAGCTGCAGCACCACCTTCTCCAGCAGGTCAAAGTCATCTTTGGAGAGGTTGAAGGTGCTGAGCAGCTCCTGCTTCCTCATGTCCAGCGTCTCCTTCTCGGTTGTCTCCTCCTGAGACTCCAGCGCGTCAAAGATCGCGGCGCCCACGATCAGGTAGGTGAAAGTGCAGATGATGAGGGCGAGGGTCCGCACGTTCTGCCTCTTCATGGTCGGTGGTGTGGTGCGGTCGCGGTGCGGGGTCAGGGGCGCGGGCGGAGAGGCAGCGCGGGGCTGCAGGTCGGGCGGAGAGGCTGGCTCATGGCTGTGGCGGCTCTGGCGGAGCAGCGGAGCCCTCTGCTTGTTTTATGATGAAGAGGAGCTGTTCATTCAGCACCACTCCCCCCAAACACACCTCCTCCACCCGAACCCTCCCCTCTTCATGAAAAGCCCCCACCCTCCCTTTAGTGTTTCCTAGTTTTCCAATGTTAACGCAAAAGATGATTTCTAAGTTTTATCAAAGTTCTCTCTTTTTATTAATATACCAAAATGTATATTGTTTGGCAAACTATTTGAACTGCTTTAACTTTAAAAAAAAATGTTTTTTGACAGTGCAAACACAATATATATATTTTTTTTCTGATTTTACAGAAAAGCATCATTTTTAACGGGAAACTATTTAAAACAAACGCAAAAACCGCTGAATTTTTTAAAAGTGTGGTGTGCATTTAAATGTAACCCACATAAATAAATATTTTAAAGATCAAAACTGTACTTGCATCTGTTAATACACCTACAAGTTTTATGGGATACGTCTACCAGGTTTAGAAACTGGCGCCCAGGCTCAGTTGGACCGGATGGAGAGCGCCTGTGAAAATTAATTTTCCAGTCTTGCAATCTCAAATTGGTTTGAAGTAGCTATTTGGCTTTTCATTCTTTTTCACCAATAGGTGGAGCCACTGAACCATACGTACCTAAATAAAGAAATGGACATAAGAAACTAATAATAAAAAGTACATTTTCCAAAACAAAAATGCTAATAAATTTGCAAATGCAGATAAACAGTTATTTTTCTGTTAAAACTTTGATAATATTTGAAAGGGCCAGATTACTGGAGTGCGCAACCAATATAGCTTAACTTCTTTAGGTCACACTGGATTTTATTTGGCACTTTCTGACTACAGAGGCCTTTATTCAAATGTTTACCAAATATATGAGTTTGTTTAAAATGCGTGACGCGAGACCCTTTGCCTTCCACTTCTTAATCATGAAGGATTTTTGTTAGTCTATCATAAAAATTAATACTAAAAAAAACTCTTACACACATATTGAACTCTGTTTTTAACATGACAGAAATGTAAAAAAAATCTAAATGTATGAATACCGTTTCAAGACACCATAAAGTTAAAGAAAGCCCCCGGTACAGCTGGTGTCCTCTCCACCTTTTGCCACAACTTCCTTTACTGGTGTGCAGTTTATAACTCCGCAGTTATTATTGAGTTATCAAGAACATAGCAAAGACATTGATTTAAGTTTAAATCATAAAAAACACACTATTAGCCCTTTAAGTCCATTAGGTTTTACCAGAAAATTCATGTGAACTCTGTTCACATTAAAAGTTTTTTGTAGAAACATTTTAATCCCTGAGGGACTACATGTACCACTACAGCTCTGTTTGGCAGACCAGTGACATAAATCATCAGACTCCCTAATTTCAGTCATTGGTGTGCATCACAAGAGAGTTTTGTTATTAAAATGAATCTGGCTCAAACTAAGACTGATGCTCCCAACGTCAGTTGGTTCAAAGTTTCTAAAGAATGCAGTTGTTAATTTTAGCTGTGAGAAAAACTGAATTGTTTGCTATCAAACCTCAGTTCTTATTTCAGGGAAGTCAACTCTGAAAGAAGCAAAGTTTGTTGGTTCAAAGAACTGAGTTGGATTTGTTTTATGTTGAAAAGGAAAAAGGAAACGGATCATCATGACGCAAAAAGACAAATGTCAAGTGAAATATTGACCGTGGTCAAGTTTGATGACCTTTGGAGTCGCTGGTTTCCAGTAAGTGGTTCCCTAATGCGTTGTGCGTCAGAGTGAGATGAAGCTGCGATTTGTTGAGGATGCTTTGAAGGCAGTTATGTTCATATTTTATTGCATTTGAGTGCTTATTTTTATTTTTTTTGGGCGGGTTATTCCCAAATATTAAAAGAAACATCTCTGGTTATAATACCTGAACAAGTAAAATAATATTTCATGATTATTTCTTTGCTTACAAAATACATTTAAAAGCACATAAAAGTACATTTTCAACTTAAAGCAACCCTCAAATTTAACCTATGCATGCGCCAACCTGCTACTGACTAATAAATCTTGGCTAATCTTAAATTCCTCCCTTTGAGCTGGGACAGAAATAGCTCTACTTTCAATAAACAGGTCAGTCCAGTCAGCTGGGACTGAGCCTGCATAAATCCTCCCTTCATAAATTGGAGTGCTGAAAGCCTCAGTCGATCAATGCATCAATTAATCCATAACACTTTAATACAGAATTTGGCCTATCAGAATAAAAAGAAATTCAAAAGAAATGAAAAAAAGCCTAATGATATAATAAATTGCCTTTTAGGCTATCACATGTATTAGATTGAACATTTTAGGTTAACACGTGCAAAAAAAAGACATTTTTTACTTCTCTATTGAACCATTAAGCTTTCTACGTCTGATCCATTCAAAACAATCGAACACACACAGAATGATGAAATGAGATTAAGGGAGTAGTCATAAAGCTTTCCGGTCATTGGAGCAGATGTCATTATTCAGAATGAGGCGAGGTTTGACAATGGAAAAGAGGAAATAGCACGAGAAGCTTTATGAGCCCTCACTGTTCAAGAAAACCAAACGGAAAAGGTTTTTCATTCTTAATTTACAAAAAAGGGCCTCTTATTTGTTTAATGTCTCCTGTTAGACACCATCCGATCATGTCAGTGTCATGCATGAAATGCTCTCTTAGACTTCACAGATTATCTTTTACTAATTGGCATCATGCAGTTTGGAGAAAGTCAATAGGATTCATGTCTAAGGTTCTAAGAGGATCGTAGAAGTTTGAATTTGTTTCTGGAGCGCCATCTTTATGTTGAGTTGAATGTTTATTTTGGTTATTTTTTCTGTTAAAGGACCCAAAAACAAACACCTATAATCAAATTTCAGTCATTTACAGTTATGCTGTTAGTTATGCAAGTTATCCCTGCTCTTCCTCTCAAACAAGTTATGACAGGATTCAATATCACGTGGTTGGTGCTTTATTGAGGCTTCAAGACCCTATAAAACCACTCTGCTGCAGTTTTTTTCACGGAGTCTCTTTAAACAACGTCATTACCCAGATGAAGTGGAAATGGGGAAACTTTGCGGACTTCCCCACATAACTGAGATGTTTCAGACTCCTGACATTTTGCATGTGAAAAGCAGATTCAGAAAAGTGCATGGTTACACTCACGTCTCTGAAATATTCAAATGTATGAGTAAAATGTACCACATGCAAATTGAATGGCAGCTTTCTTGCCGAGTTGATTATGTGGCTTGCTAAATTAAGATATACAAAGATAACAGACGTAATTTTTAGCTTGTTCTTATCACATGGTTTCTTGATTTTCTCTGACAAACGGCAAACTACGATTTTTGGTCTCAGTACCAGTGATGTTGTTTGTTTCAATCTTGTTTAAAAGTGTAACATATGCACTGAAGTTTTCAGTCTCAGATAATTACTTCAAATTAAATTGCAGCCAGGCATACCAATTAAGTTGTAAAGCCACTTTGAAAGCTGACACACAGAAACGAGGAGCATTTCTAACATGGTTTTCTGTTTCTGTTATTGATAATCATTACATCTTGGTCATTTTCCAATATGAGTCTCAGCTGTTGATTCCCTGTTGGCCTGCAGGCATCCAGCTGCAGGCTAACCAGTGTTTTCTTTACTGCAAAATCTCCATTATGTCCTTGTGAGTCACAGCTCTTCCTGCAGCTACAGACCCATTAAACAAAATTGTCCAGTGGCAGCTTCTGACCTCTGGCATGAACTGTGAGCATGGCATCAAGGCTGGACCCTCATTACTGTGATTCCAGAAAGGCAAAACCTCGTCTGCAGACAGATTTCATATTGGGAACCCAGGAGTGAACACACAAGATTAGAAACATTGATGCAAGCCTTACTGTTACAGTATTCATTCCTCCCAAACTTTCTCACATTTTGACACCTTACGGACACAAGAATCGGGGTGTTTTACCATGACTTCATGCAAAATATCAACATTTTGCACCAACAGCTGGTTGCAACAAGAAGGTTGTGGGTCCAAATCCAAGCTTGGTGTCTTACTGGATGGAGTTTGCATGTTCTCCTTCTTTCTCCATCCAAACACATGACTATTAGGTAAGTCTGTCTCTTTAAATTGCCATTAATTGCGCTGTATCTCTATTTTTCTCTACAATGGAATGCAGCATTTTGTTACAAACCAGCAACAAAATACTGCCTTGCAACAAAACGCAAACTAAAAACTAAAATATATATTTAGATTTCTGTAAAATAAACTCCAGGGCAGAGATGCAGGTTGTCGTTAGTAAAAAAAGGAAAAAAAAAAAAAAGTAACTAAATATTATTACACTGCCTTTGCACTGGAACAGTAATTTACTTGTAAGTTTCACCTCACCTGAACAGGCCTTTGGGTTGTTGACCTACTCTTTAAAATTTCGATTTACGATGTGCAAAGACACCGAGGTACAAGCAAGATGATGAGAAAGCACTTAGCTGAACGTTTACGAGTTGAAACATAAAGTGTTTCAACTCATAAACGGTTCACCAGGCTGCCATGCAAAACTGCAAATGAGTTTATGTAATGGGTTTTTACCTGCTTGCAAGGCTGGTAGGCTTAGGCACCACTTCCTGTAACAGCTGGTCCAGACTTTCTGATGCATTTCAGTGGTCGTAGTGCATCAACATTCTGTTAAATCAGATCCTGGTTATCAGACCAAGATAGTGCTGTGAAAAAGTTTGTCCCCTCTTACAGCTTTCTTCTGTTCTCGCTTCTGTTCTCACATGTAAATGTTTCAGAGAATCAAATAACTTTTCACTCGAATGGCTGCCAAGGCAAATTAAAGCATTATCAAACATTCACGAACCAAAACAACACTCCAGGAATGTTGAAAAATGTTGATTCTACATAATGCCCCTTTTATGTTGGAAAAAAAGTTGATTTGTTTCTATGTGGGAAAGTACCTGCAATTGTTAAATCATGACGTAACAGTGACTAGCTACATGTTTTGTTTAGTTTCACCACCTCCACCCGGTCTGATAACTGGCAGGCCTATAGAATCAATAAATCAATTAAATATATTTTGTCAAAACATTCTGCTGACCATGAACATAAAAAGACCTGAATCACATCTTAATCACTTGGAAATAGATTCTGTTGACTTAAGTTGACAAAAATACAACTCTTAAGGAAGATGTGTTTTTCATTGCAGCTAGCATAAACATTAGCATTATGCTATGGTCAAATAAAAGTGTTAGAAGTGAGATGGTCTGGTGAAGCCTCTGATTTAGCATTGAGAAAACTTACTATAATTGTTGAATGATTATAGTTTGCAGAATGAAATCCAAGACACCCTGGCAAGCCCACATCTAAATGTCTCTAAAAGTGAAGCTTTCTGATTGGTCTAGTTAAAGTCTGATGGAGATGATGATCCAAAAATGCCTGTACAGACTTGCAAGCATATTTTATCTGAGGTTGTGTTTTGGGTTAGATATATGAAAGTGTTTCCCACCAAGCTTAAATAAACTTTTCCAGTTCTGATGAGAATTTTACCCAAACAGGGTTAGTGGTTGAAGAATGCGCTCAGTTTCTCCTCATCCTCAACATTTCTGGGCTCCATCTTAAATCCTGTTTGGGTTAGGAAAAAAAAAAAAACTGCCTTATATTCACACTTGAAAACCCACTAATTGTTTCTAAAACTCTCTGCAGTTGATTGCTGCATTGTCATTAAAAACTCCAATTTATTAAGAAAACATCTAATTACTGCTGTCATGCTCTATGCATGTGCATCTACTGTAAACACACACAGATGTAATAAATCCAGCTCCGCAGCTGTTACTGTAGAAGTTGCTGGGAGCGCTATGTGTGTGCACGAGGCTAACTTAACTTCACTGGAGAACAAATTACATAACACTGAGGACATCATTAAGGGCAATGGCATGCAGACAGGAGCTGTCCTACTCCTAGTTTCCACCCCCTGCCTCCTCCATATTTCCTGAAAGCATCTTGGGAGGGGTGCCCTTCAGCTGCCCACATCTCATTACATGCAGATCAACGTGGCCTGTAGCTTCCTGCTGACATTCAATTAGACTCTTTTTCCCATCGTTTGCTCTGCCACCGTTACTCCTGCCACGGCCCCTGCTGTCATTTGCTAATTATTCTAAAACATCCCTCCAATTAGAGCTGAACCTGTTCATTATAGCCACGACGCCCCAGTGAGCTCGCCACACCTCTGCTGCTCTGCCGGATGAAGATTATTATGGGGGAAATGACATGTTTGCGATATTCAGAAAATATATAGCTTGACTGGTTGAGAGTTGTGGGTTTAATACCTCCACCCCTGAGCTGCAGACCTTTGGACTTTTTGTTCTGGATAGATTTTCCCACAGAGTTTGCATCTGAGTCAAGCATGAACTTACAGTATGTGAAGCTTCAGGATATTTTTTCCAATATTTCTTAAGTTAGATCTAATTCAGTGTTGTTAGCCTCCCACCAGTTACATTGTCACCAGACATGATGTATTAAAGAAAACCTGCGCTTTTTGTGTACAAAAACAGAAAATATTGGTACATGGAAATACAGACTTGGTTGATTTCCCACATTAGAGAAGGAAAAACAATCCATCTTCATGTGTTAGACCAGTTTTATCCCAGAATAGTGCATGACCCAGTATTGATTTTCAAATTTCATACTTTAACCTTTGACTTTTTAAATGGGGAATCAAATAGACTGGTCAAAACATGACTGAATTCATCTACACCATTTGTATTGACTACAGAATATTTTACACTTGTGTTTTACAAATGTCTCTTTTTTCCAAAGAAGTGCTTTTTTTAGCATACAGTTACACATGCTCTCTCATAATTTCATCCTTTGCACTATCACTATGCACACATTTGATGTAGTTTCATAAAAGTATGTTTAGGCATCTTGATGATGATTAATTATCGCAGACCCCCAATTTTCCCTCCATAGTTCTACAATAAACACCGACAGCATGTCTCTTTTTAGAACCAAAGTAAAAAAGGTCAGACGCAGGCTTTTAGTTACTGATTTAGCTCAGAGTGGATCGATGACGTGAGAAACACCGGGGTTACTTTTATAAATCATGCATAAATCTGAAAGCCAGGAGGTCTTCAGGAATGAATGTGAACAACAATTAGAATGCTAAATTTATTGTAGGCAATTAGTCATGTTAGTGACAGTCACTTTTAAATGCAGTGCAATGAAATTTCATCACTTGCTTATTACTGAAAACGAAATGGTTATCGCGCTAATGGGTTGTTTTTAGAGCGGAAAAATGACTGTGCAATCAGAAAAATCACATTTTGGCTGTTTCAAATCATGTTTTTCTGCTTCCAACTAGATGATGTAAACATTTTAGGGAAATGTTTTTGCATCTTATCAGACAAACGGTAACGAGAATGTTAGAAGTTTCCTGAATCTGACCACTTTTACTGTTAGTCTTTTATTTTTTTCACAGTAAAAGTTTAAATACGTTTAAATCCTAAGTGATCTTTCTGCAATCTTTAAGAAGAAATGACTTAATAATTTCTCACTCCAACTTTTTCTGATGACAAATGAAAACATCCAATAACATTTTACATTTCAAAACAGCTGCTTCAAAGTGACATTTTGAGTTTCTTAGCCAACTATTCTTGTCTCATGTCTCTGATTTGTAACAGTTAACTCTCACTACAGGACGCTAGCTTCTGCACATCTGATCACTATAGTTCTCTTCACTGAGAGCTGTGGATGCAGCTGAGTAAGCAGCTAGTGAAAAAAGACATCAGGAAATGCAAACTCCTCATAAGGAGATAGGTGACAGAAGCTCCTTTTATACAACGCCCCTGCTGGCAATAGATCATACGATGGGCATGATAACTCATTGAGTGCAGGCTTAATTCATCCTATTACACCATCGGTCTCAGCTGTACTGTGCACTTACCTGTAATTCATCAAGAGACACCAAAAGAAGACCAGAGAGTCTCTTAACTGAGAGTTAAGGCCTGCCAGTTTACCAAAGTTTATATACTTTTTCCTTAATCCTCAAGTCCCTTCCAAGTCTCTTTCTTCAATACAACCACACATGCATTAGTACCTATGGTATAGAGTTGCTGTTGTTCTGCTGAAATCCATAACGAGAATACACCAAACCCGTAACCTCTAATTTGCGACTTGCAAATCTGTGTGCGCACAACCATGCAGTGGATATAAATAAGACAATTTTCTTTCAATAATAATTAATTGTGAGTTTGACATTGCATACCTTCAACAAAGGCTCAAAAGTGACGAAAAAGATGTTTCTCCAAAGTACTGGTGATCCAAAACACACCAGCTACTCCACCTCAAACCAAGTATATGAATAATATACTAAATGAAGGTTTTGATATAGCTCAATCAAGCTCTGGATTTTAACTTAAAGCTTCATAACGTCTGAAATAAAACAACAGTGAGTCACAATTTCAGACTCATTGCCAGTTAAACGCCAGGGCTCTCAAAGTTGACACAACCTGTTGTTGGGTTAAGGGGCAACTGCTTTCCACAAAGGGTCAGGTTGGTTTAAATTATTCTGTTTAGAAACTATATTTTTTTATTTACTAATTTTATATCATGGCAAAGAAAAAGCAGAGCATGAAGAACAGTTCTGTAAGCAGAGACATGCATCTCTCTGCCTAAAATGTGCACCTTATTTAAGCTGCAGGGATCTAATACATTTGAAAGTCCTCTAACAGTTTCAGAAGGAAGCTGCAGTTCCTCTATTTATTAAGGTTTCCCGGATGTTCTTCAGAAATTTGCAGTTTCGTCTGTTATTTGTGGTTTCTTCATGTTTTCTGAGTTGAGCGTCACTAGGTAGCATAGACAGTGACAGTTTAATCTGCACTTGACTCATGTGTGCACAGTTTTATTAGCATTAAACATGCACCGACAATGAGAGCATACACTATTCCATTAAGTGGTATTGAATACAACAAAGATCTAGCAAAAAAAAAAAAAGTCTGTGCTGAAATGCTGAAAAAATACAATTAATCCAGTTTTTTTCAAATAGACTCGACTCCTGCTGTCGCTGTTAGGAGTTACTTTTTACGGCAGCAGAAAACGTGCCTCAGTTGAATGGGAGGAAATGAGTGGTTAGCATCAGCATGACCACCAGCTGCCACTGTGACCAGACAAAACTCCTTTGGTACTGGTTCTTTCCCTCAGAATCTGTCTTTCTTCGTGAATGCTCGTCCTTCTTGAGCACTTGTCCTTCTAATGAATGTCTGTGAATGAGTCACACTTGTTACCGATTTAACAGTTGTCTTGTTTTCACTCGTGGTGCATGAAAATCAACATGTTTTCTCAAAAAAATAAATAAATAAATAAAAATCTCTCAGTTCTCAAAAGATTGCTAATAAAACCACTCTGTTTCTTGTATAAAACAAAATGTACATTCAGGTATTTTCTTGCAGTTGCAGAGAAAATGTGCAGCTTTAAATGCTAAAAGCAACATGTATCATTTTTTTAAAATCATTTTAAGCATATCTGCAAAGCTGAGAAAGTAGAGCTAAATTAAGTTAGATACTGAAGCCAAAAATAAGAAGAGGAACATAAGGTTGGACTGAACTCTTAAGCAGAGTTGGTTTCAGTGGCAGACTTTTATAGTGAGCTGAGAAGCTTTGCAGCTGCAAGCACGCTTCCACAAGCTCATTTATATGAGGAGAACTGTGGGTGCACTGCTGTCAGATACAATATGTCCCACACTGTCACTTCATGCTCTCTAAATTATGATTCCTGCTGCTCCCTCCATGCAAGGGTTGCTGCAGAAACACGTTCAGATTTATAGTAAATAAAGTTTATCCCAAAATCAACTCAACGGATGTCGCTGTTAACAAGAATTTGTCTTTTTCCAGAAGCATTATACACAGACACCATTGCCAGAAGCATTTGCTTGTCTGCTTTCACACACACACACACACACACACACACACACACACACACACACACACACACACACGCGCGCGCGCGCACACACACACATATGAATTTGAGTGACATCTCATTTATAGTCTGTGGTGTTTATGGAAATCTTCGGTCATTCTACCAATTTATCGAATTGCCAAACAGAAATGCGTGATTTGTCTCTCCAGAGAGCACGTTTCCAGTCCTCTGGAGTCCAGTGACATGATTACATCCAGCACTTTCCAGTTAATTTGCGGATTTACGACTCTGATGCAGTTGCTCAACCATGGAAACTCACCTCATGAAGATCTCCATGTACTGTTCTTGAGCTAATCTGAAGGTCACATGACATTTGGAGGTCTGTAGCCGATGACTCTCGAAAAATGTGGTTATCTCTGCACAACCCATGCCTCAGCATCTGTTGACACCACTCTGCGGTTTTATGTTGCTCATAACTTTGTGATATAGTTACATATACTGTAACAACATACACTCTGACATTCATATATATCCAAACCTAGAATGTAAACACAAAGTCCCTCTTCAAACCTAAACGTAGACAGACGCTGTTTTTCTTTCTATCAGACACAAAGATAAACAAAGAGCAGCAGGACTGAACTCTAAGCTTTAAAAGAGTAAAAACAAGACAAAGGTCAGAGGTCAGAGGTGCCAGTAACATGTGGCTTCTATTAACACTTCACGGGACACAGATGATTTCGCAGAGGGGAAGTATGTTTAAGTTTGATCAGTATTATAATATAGAACAGCTTTTATTGATGTAAACATTATTGGTGCCGGGTATTACAAATGTTACAACAGCACCATCTTGCGGTCACTATAAATAAACTGTTACACCCCACAACCTGTGGGCTTTTCCAACAAGTTTGGACATATGGACATTAGTAACAGTTTTAACAGTATCGAGAAATTCCATTAATAAAAAAAAAAAAAAAAAAAAAAAAAAATCTTTTAAAATTTAGTGGTGATTCTGATTAGGAAAAAATAAGGGGAATAAATCTTAAATGTCAACAAAAATTATTTCAAGTAATACCTTAGTTACAGACAACAAAAACAATCAGCTATAGACTGAAGCTCTAAGCACGTGTCTGTAAATATCTACGTTGACCACCGGATGGCGACATCTGCAGCATTTGCCTCATTTTCTTTCCAACGACTTTTATTTGCCATCTTCAGGTAATGTTTTGCCTAATCAAAGATTTAATTTTCAAAAACAGCATTCTGATACTTATGACAATTATTTAAAAAAGCAAAAGATTTTTCTTAGCATAATATTACATGTTGCTGTGAACGTTCTAAGTAAATCATTAATTGTGCAAGTTGACAGCCTTTGCTCAAAGTTTTGCTATATCAAACGAAAGCAAAAGTAGCGCGGCTCTCTCACGTCAAAACACGTCTGTGTGACACCCTGTAACATGTGCTCGCCTGCTGTTTTACCACTCAAGAATACGTCAAAAAAGGCGGTCCTTTGTGCATGCCGGAGCAGAGGGTTCATATCCTGCTTCATTGCCGTGAAAAACTCTTAACTGCATCTCATTCCCTCCTTGAAAACTGTCAGGACGTTAGTGCGCTCAGCGGCATGGAGGGGACCAAAGGAGAGGAGCGGCAACCGGAGCAGGCGGCGTCTTTATTCGGGACGTCCGAGCTGGAGAGCCAGAGGATCAGCGCAGAGCGGAGGAAGAAGCGGAATCACCGCTGTAAAATCATTATTGGGGTATGTGACAGAGCTATAAAAAAAACTAAAAAACTTTAATCTGGCATCACGTCAATTACTTACAACTAAAATGAAGAAACTCAATATCCTGTTTTCAAGAATCTGCAATAATTAGATTTTAAAGTTTTAATGCCTTCTTTGAAAAAAAAAAACCTGCAAGCCCAGAGTTCAATTTAGACTTTTTTTTTTTTTTTTTTGCAATTGTTTTATTGGTTAATCATTGCTAAGTTGCTACAAATTTCTTTTGCACTGCAGCGAAATCTCGATGAAGTGCAAAAGCCACAGCTTTCATGTCAGCATTTTCACCTTGTTTGCTTTGCCCGTCATTAATCCACAGCTGTCACAGCTGAGACTGTCAGTGGTGCCAGAGAGTAATGTGGAAACTAACTGTTTTCACTCCAGTGCAAAGAGACAGAGGCCAGGAAAGGCCCCACAGGTGTCCTGCAGTTGTTTCTGTGGAAAGCAGAACCAGACCTCACAGCACAGTTTGTGGAAATTCATGAACAAAACACTTGAATCACTCTGGGCATTGACGGAGAAATTAAATTGTTCTATTTGTAGTTTATTCATGTTTTTTTCCTTTGCCAATTTTCCTTGAAAAATGCTGTTTTCCAGTTCATTAAATTCTTCAAAGCCAAAATCTACCCTTTTTCAGGCTGTCAATGCGTCATTAAACAACATGTTCTTTGAATCACAGGCTAATTTCAGGGCATTCACATTCTTTGAATTTTCACACATAAATGTGTAAAAATTCACACATTTGTGTGTGAATTTTGATGCACACATAAATATGCATCATTTATGTGCCCATTTTTGATAACCAAAAAAAAGGTCATTATGAAGTAGCAGCACAACAAAACATTTTCAACACTTTCTCACAAATTAAAATCTAATGGCTGCGATGTGTTTTACTTCAGCTTTCAGTCCTCTTTTCCCTGATACCCATAAATAAAAACCAGTGCACCCAATGAACTACAGAAGCCCATATAATTAGAAAAATGGAATCCCCCTGTGAGTAATGTCAGTTTAAATACAGCTGTTCTGTGAAGGCTTCAGATGTTTGTTAGGCAACAACAGGGAACAAGCAGTTTCATGAAGGCCAACGAACACAGCATACAACTCCGGGATCAAGTTGTAGACAAGTTTAAAGCAGAGTGGGATTATAAAACTATATGTCAGGCTTTGAATATTGGAGTCTTCAGTTTACAGTTGATCTAGAAATGTGTTGGTAACACTAAAATCAAACATTTCGGCTTACCTGCAGAGCATGTCTATTGTGAACACACCCTGCCCACAGTGGAACATGGTGGTAGTCATGTCATGCTCTGGGCATGCTTCTCTATAGCAGGACAAGGGAAGCAGGATGGATTTTGGAGAACCAAAATGTTGTGATGCGATGGTTTAGATCAAAGTTTGCTCCTATGCTGGAATGGCCCAGTCAAAGTCCAAACCTTTATCCAATTGAAAACCTATAAAAAGTCTTGAAAATGAATGCTTACAGATTTTGTTCATCCAGTCTGATTTGTCTTGAGATATTTTGAAAGTAGGAAGGACACATTGCAATCTATATATGCGTGAAACTGGTAGAGACACGTTACAATACTTGTCTGTAAATACAGAAAATGTTGGTCCTCCAAACAGCTTTCGACTAAGTTCAGATGCACACCACACTTTTCAGATATTTATTTGGGAAAATAAATTGAAAATTATGTCTCTTTCTCTTCCACCTCCAAGTTATTCACTGTTTTATTTTGGTTTATTTAAATCACCCCAAATTTAAGTGACGACATAGCATGACTTTCCCAAGGCATTGTGTTGCTTATGTAGAAATGAGCATGAACACATGATGTCTTAATTCTCTATTGGGTTCAAAACTACATCTGCCAGCAACCTGGTGCACTGTTTTTTTCTTTTGTAACTCAGAATCACAAAATCACACTTTAAAGAACTGATTTATCAGCAAATCATGCAACTATTACATTAAACTGCATGTTAGACTAAAGTTTTAGATCCCAGTGTGCATAAATGCCATACTGTTATTCAGTCAGACACATACTGCATACGTTGTGTGTGTGTTTATGCTGACACTATAAATGCTGCTTACAGACCCAACTATGTGCCACACTTCCTGGGTCGTTTTTTAACCTGGATTAGAGTCCACCCTTGTTATTTTGTATCACCCTTAAAGAGCCTTTTACTGCCACAGTCAAAGGTTTCTCCAAATAGCCTCCTTTATTAATAAGCAAATAGACTAACCACGCCCAGTCCAAGTGGAGGCAAATAACTGCAATAGCTTTTATTTTTAAAGCGCAAAAACCAATGACTGAAAACTTTAAGTGAAGTTGTTTTTTTTAATGTTATTTTTATGCAGTTAAAACATACAGATACGTAAGTAAATATATTTTTTTTATTCCAAAATCCACCTCAGGCGTAAATTATCAATGGAACTAATTTGTTCCATTAAGTTACTTCCTTCTGACTGAGTTATTTTCCTTCTAACTTAAGCTATAAACCACAGAAACTCCAGATGTCTGCTTAGTACTGTAACCAGAGTCTAGACAGTGTAACGCTCCATGACAATGCATGTATTTGGACCAATAACAATTTTACTCTTTGAAAAGGAGCAACTGGAATTTTCCTTCCAGCCATTGCCCCAACTTGAGGAACATTTGTTCAACACCGGCAGACAATGGACCTTAGTCTAGGTTTTTCATTCTGTAATGTTCACTTTCAAAGTGAACTTCAGACATCACTCTAACCTGGCAATCTAGGGTTCGTTTTATAATAACAGCTTATTCTGAAAAAATTTAATGAACTGAAGCAAAAAAGTACCACTTAGAGTCAGACTTGTAGGTGTGAATGGGACAAACTGTACTTTTACTTCCCACAAACACACTGCTTACATTTTACGCTCCCACGAAAGCAAATCAAGCTATCCTGTCTGCTCACCTCTCCCTAAAAAAACAAAAGAAAAACAACCAGACACCAAATACACATAACATATTATCATAACTGTCTAGGAATGCCACATTTGTAAGTGTGAATCACACTAAAAGGATTTCTTGTGGTTGATAATTCCACCAATCCTGCTTTTTGACAGCCTTGCAGCACACTAACTGTGCTAACTGTGAAGAAGTATGAGTTTGAAATATGTTTTTTTTTTTTTTTTGCTTAACTTGTAAAAGAAAATAAATAATCACAGACTAGCGTTTTTTTCCTGCGGAAGTGGTAAATATGTGGTGGTCATCTTAGTAATCAAAGTATTGGCTATAATAACCTCACCTATTTCATGACAATGTATTTCTATCTTGAACTATGTTTAATTTGAATAACTTAATGTTGCTCCTGCAAACTGCACCGTGTGTTGTGATTTAAAATATCACCTCCAGCAAAGTGATAGCACGATGGTCAAAGTTAAAAAGCAAAATATAACTTCTCACAAACAATATTTAATTCTGGCTACAGAGAAGATGCCAAGCGGTCTCAGACTGCAGAGCAAGTAAACAACCACAAGAACCACTGAGGGTCTGTTTTAGGCGTTGCTGCCAGTGAGACACGGCAGTACGCCCCCATCTCTCCATAAACAGAGTGTTTTCTTTGAAACGCCCATTTAATTACAAACCCCTCACTCTCCAGAGCTGCTGTCCCTCAGCAGATAAAAACTCAGCAGCACTTGGTCCACTCATTTTTAACAGATGAAGATTAAATATGGAGACAGCTGGCAAGCCTCAGATCATAAAGTTGAACAATGTATGAATCACAGGACCGGATGTCAACTTAGTTTTGTGTTTTTTAGTTATTTATTTGAAACATTTTTTTTTTTTATTTCTAGGATGAACAGATTAGGAAATGTTAATGTACAATTCCAGTTATTTTTAAAAACAAGAATTGGTTGGTAAAAATGTAGCATTTTGGCCCCAATAACAAGAAATATCCTTGGAGGTGTTATGGAGAAACTTTCAAAACTGTAGCTGTTAAGTTTGCCAAAAATAGTTAACAGTAAGAGAGCCAGTCACCGTTTCAGGCTTTTGATTTTGAAGCCTGTAAAGTTGTATCTGTGTGCTGCTTAATGAATCATGTACTCTGGTGACTTAAACAGCAACTTGTTGTCTTTGTTCAGGTTGCACTGCTGTGCTTACTGATCGTCATTGTGACTGTGGCGATTTCACATAAAAGTGGCTCTAAGAGCACAGGTAAGTTTCACAAAGACACCCAGTTTTCTGACTTTTTACAGTGTTGATTATGAAGTTTTTTTTGTTTTTTGTTTTTTTTGAGGATATATTTTCTAGGGCACATGTGTCAAACTCAAGGTCGTAGGATAAAATCTGGCCCTTCGTAGCTTTTTATGCGACCCTCTTCCAGACTAAACTTTAAGTGTGCTTAAATATTATGTGTAAAACCAAATCAATGCAATTTTTATATGTTTACTATCAAATCATATCAATCAGTCCCTCCAGTTTTTTTGTGAATTATTGTGGAAATTCGCACATCAACAAATCCCCGCAGTATTTTGCAGTAATAATTGCGAGTTTATTGCAAATTCTTTCAAAAATTACCAAAAAGGTTCTAACTTGTACTAAACACCTCCCTCAACCTTGACTGATGTCAGTTTATAGCAGCATGTCATAAAAAGTCACATTTACCGTCATACATAACTGCAAATATCGCAAATATTTTCAAATTAGTACAACAAATTCCTTGTTATTTTTATTGCAAAAACTAACAAAAAGAATCACAAAATCCTGGAGGAACTGAACATATGTTCAATAACAATATTTAATTTTAAGAATTCATTCATATTTTAACAGTTTGTGAAAAGGTTTTATAAATACATTCTGGCACAACCGGCCCTTTCAGAGCATTCATGAGCTTGATTTGGCTCAAAACGAAAATGAGTTTGCCACCTCTATTCAGTGCAGGGCAGGTGCAATGCAAATGGCATTTGTTAGAGCGTTGCAACTGTTAAAGCTTCACTGGTAATCATCCTGTGCTTGGCAACCTGTTCCAGTTAAACAGTTTTTAAACAAATGTTATGTTTCAAGTGGCTCAGAAAAGCCTTAGCTTAAACCCATCTCAGGAACTGAAAACCAGAACTGCTAAATGATTTAAGGATGACCGTAGATTCTGGTACTGTATTCAAGGTGCTGGATGTCATTGTGACTTTCAATACTGTTGACCATCAGAACATAATGAGCAAGTTAATGAACCCGTTTCGTTTTCTGGAACAGTATAAGTAGTACTCTGCAATGCTTTCATACAGATGTGTCACTTGTGAACACTTCGTTATTTCATCCCAAAACCTCATTATGAGGCAATGTTTTGTTTCTATACAGTCATGACTTTTTATCATGACAGTATAGACTCCCTGATATGCCCTGTGTGTTTGTAAGTCATATCTAAAAAAATAGATATGCATTCCTAATTTTGACAATAAGGAAAAGTAAGAAATATATCTTAACTATAGAACCTAAATAAAATACCTTTTAAAATTCCCTATGATAGGCAATGAAAATGCAATTTCTGGTATGATGTAAATATTACCCACTCTAATTATTCTCAACTAAACCAATTAAAAGTACACATATCATATCTGAGGCACATGATGATATCATGTGATATCATAATTAATTAATGATACCATAATATAATACATTAAATACATCTATGAATTTATTTAATGTCTAATAAATTCATAAATACTTTCATAAAGTGTATTTGTAGTTCTAAATCAGGATTTTTAAACACTTTTACCTTGTCAAAGTAGTTATCCCTGTCATGTAGTGTCCAGATCGCTCAAGACCAAATATGCAAATTAGGTAATGATGTCATCTAGTGATTTTTAGGACAGCCAATAAGCGACTTTCCTTGCTGAGGAGTTGGCAGCAGTGTTCAGTACAAGATATAATAACCCTGGTGCCTAGCAATATAGTAATATCACATTTTCAAGAAAGTCAAGAGAAAAAAGATAATGAAAAAAACAAAATGAAGGGTATCAGTTTATAACCCAGTTTTCCTCCAAGAGAAGTGAGTAGACTGTAGTGTTATTCCTAACCCATTGGCTTAGCTAGCTTAGCTACAGGCTACTGTTAGCCTCCTTTTCACTAACACTTAATCAGGGAAAGGAAATATTTAACAAGATATGCATATATTTGACTTGTCCCTGTACCTTTTAGCACACTTTACAACAGGTGACTATGAGTCACCAGCTGCTCTACCTCCCCATACCAGAGTAACTTCTCCTCGCTCTCACAGCGTAGAAGGTGAGCTACACTGTGTTCACTGATATGCCAGTTAGCATCACTGCAGCAAGGCTATGGGGATTTCTCTGTCTCTCTTGTAAACTCATTACTGACAGAGATTCAAACAATCAAAATATTATTAATAAAAAAAAAAAATCAAACAACAGTTCCAGGAAAATGGCATTGTACTAGATGCCATTTTAGAGCTGGAGTATCATCGTTTAGGAATGTTGCATTGTTGATTAAACCAAAAGATAGTAGCTGGGTAGAGTATCCAGACTCTTTTCTCAGATAAAAAAAAAAGCATTTCTGTTTATTTATTTTGTTTACTGAGGAAAATGAAATTCTAAAAGCACTATATGTGAAGTATACTAGATATAAATCCACTATGCATAAATAAATATATATTTTTAAAATATGTAGGGGTCATTAATGATGATAAGCATGCTGTACCATGCATTAATAGCCATACAGTTACATAAAAATATTTTTTATTGTTATCACAACAGTACCACAAAATATTGCTATAAAAGTTCATATTGTCCACCCCTGATCTGGTGGCCCACTTCCATCCATTATATTCATATTCTCTTTGATTTCTTGTAATTTTTTATTCATGTTTGAGGAGTTGATAGATGGATTTACTCGGCAACAGGAAGAGTACAACATGAACACAGTGACAAGAAAGAGAAAAAGCAAATTCAGTGTTGACAGTTACATTCCTCTCGTTGCCATGTGGGAGAAGGCCAAAGCGATGGGACAAAATCCACACATGAACGAGAAAAACATCCAAAATAAACAGACAAGGGTTCCGACTGTGAGGAAAAAGAGATACATTAGGGCCACCATGCAGCATGACCCACTTTCAAACTGTACAAATGATCCACTCAAGTCAGTCAGCTCAGAAACCCTTGAATCACATACAATAGCTACCTAAAAATCAAAGTTTAGGAAAATATACTTTGCTAAGCTGACATGCTTTGGTATTTTTAAATCTCATATGATCAGATGCATTGACAAAACTGCCAATTCTCAATTTTTTTCATTGTTGTGTAAGCTAATTTAAATAAGTGCCTCTTCATGTTTGTTTTCTAGTCATTACACTTTCTTCTATCACTAACCGTTTGTCTTTGACTTCCTCTCTCTTGTCCAAATGTTTCAGACCATTTGAACACTCCCACAGTCTGGTACAGGAGAATTTAGCAAAACATCCTAAACATAAAGTGACATTTCTATTTTGACATTTCCAGAAATGGATGCATTTGGAAATAATGATTCATATCAGTACTCAGAAATGACCTACAGTCCAGATAATTGCATTTCAGCAGAATCAGTGAGGAACTTAAACAGAAAAAAATGTTTGGCACTAATTATTGTCATTTGTCCTATGGTAGAGTTTTCAAAGGCAGAAGCAGCTACATAAAGGAATAGTTTGGGGATTTCCAACCAGGAATATATATTTTCTCTCTTTAGTTTGAGCCCAACAATAACCTTATTCCAATCGAGTATTTCTAACCTAAACTTGATTCCAACATGACTTAATTTCTCAAAATTCTGTCCACTGTACACCATAACGACAGGAGGAAATTTATCAAATAAAGTGATGAATTACTTGCATATAACTATTCAGATCCTTTGCCTAAATATTCCAGATTAAGATCAGGTGCTTCATGTTTATGATCATCCTTCAAATGTTTCCACAAATTCACTAGACCCACCTGTGGTAGATTCAGCTGATTGACCCTGAGTTGGATGCAAACACACTTGTTTATATAAAATCTCAGGTGAGAGCACATACTAAACTACTAGCCAAGCAGTTAATACAAAGGAAGTGTCTATATGAAATTTCTTTTTAATTATTAATGCAAACTGTGAAGCATGGTAGTGACAGCATCATGGTGTGGTTGAAACTGGGTAACTAGTCAACACATAAGGTAAAGTTAAAGCTGATTTTACAAGAAAACCTCCTCCAACGTGCTTTGTGAAAGACTTTAACTTAAATCTAATTGAACATTCATGTGGGGAACGAGGTTGCTTTAAGAAAAGGCTTTAAATACTTAGCAATTTCTTCTTTTGTTTTGTTTTATGTGCTACTCTGTGTGGAACTTTTAGTATAAAGGTACACAACCCCATTTTTAGTAGGGCAGTATTATGTGTGCCATAGTTTTGCTCCATCATCAAAAACTCATCTGGAGTTCTGCTTTGATTCTTTCATGCATGTTTGAGAAATCCTTTAATCTCCATAGCAACCATTCAGCTCCTCCTCTGAGCTGCAGTTTTCAAATGTCCACTTAACTTGGAAACCACACAACGGTTCCTTCAGACTAGCCAGCAGCAATTAGCAAACACCTGCTGGAACTATGTATCTGCTGAGCTCGTTATATGATCTACTTCTCAGTGCAATGCTGGTAAAATTTGTTGTTAGAGGGTTAATAGAGTAGCGATGTGATGATTTCCTCAAAAGTGTTGGAAAGAGCAGGACTTCTTAAAGAGACAGATGCCCAATTTCAAAGTGCAAAATTACATAGTTGAATTTCTTTTGAGTCATATTTGATATACATAGCATTTTATAACAACTGAAGGTGACATATTGATTTGATTATGCTACAAAATGATTCTACGTGGCTGGAAAACATATATTCTGCCCCTTTAATAAAAGTCTTGCGTAAAGATGGGCAAAGCAAATCTTTGTTAATGCTTTCCATCTGCGCTTTAAGCGACTCTGTGCTGAGCCCTTTACACCAGGAAAATTAGCAATACGCTTCACTTATCATAGATTGGTGGGTTAAGAAGAATGTGCACACAAAGCAGATTGCTGACCACATAAAAGGTTAATTATGTCAACTTATCTGTGTTTATATTCATGCTAGGATTCTCTGTAGTTTCAGGTTTCTGTACCGGTTTTTGTTCCTCTTTTGTTTCTTTTGTTAACATTCTTTGTGCGGGTAGCTGCATGTTTCTGATTTTCCATTTCTTAAGTCATGGGTTTAAATATTGACTCAACTGTGAATCGAATCCGTTTCCAGTGATTGCATGACGCCATCGATCACGTTACCTTTGGAGAAATCTGCATTCAGGTTCTGTTTGGTACACTGGTAATATTTTTATGGTCCAGAATGGCATTTTGTTGCATCAAAAGTTGCTGTGAGATTTATGAGAAAGAAAGCACGAACAGTTATTCCTGAAAAAGACCCACGTTGGACCCTGGGGGGAAACTCACAACATGTTAGGGAAGTAGGTGAGGTGGGTCGGGTTACTGGGAAGCTAGACGTGAATGTTAACACTCATGGGACAGTCTCAAATTAACCCCTGAGCAGCCTTGCTGTTTTGTATCCTCTTACACTAAACTTGCTGTAACCACGTTTTTGTGAAAGAGGAATGTTTTGCGGAAGCGTAGTCTCTCTCTGGTTGAATGTGGTCCGCGGCACCAATGTGCTTTTCATTGCACACTGGCACGCCAAAACATCCCTCCTGCTTTTCTGGGGCAGTAGCGGTGAGTGTGGGCTGCAGTCCTCTAGGGTGGGGTGTTCCCTCTGCTGTGATAGTTTTTCCCCTCGCTTTCCCTGCCCCACCAACTTGAAAGCCATATGGAAAGAATAGGATCGGATTTTCCACACGTGCAGACTCTTGTTTACGTGCCATCTCCTACGTTTTACGTTTACACTTTTTCCGGATGTTGATTTTGGAAACAGATGAAAAGACATGAATAATAGTCAGAGCCTTCTCTATAGATGGAGTCTGTGTGTTGTGTAAAATGCTGAGCATGGATTTTCTAGTGGATTTAAAGATCACAGTGACTGATTCTCTTGAGACACTGCATCCCTATGTTCGCTCCAAACCACAACGCTGACCTCGAGGCGGTGAGAAGGGGCCTTCTCACCTGCATGATAAGACTCTTCTGTTCCATGTCCTGTCAGCAAAGCACTTGACAAATGTATTAGTTGTTCGAAAACTGTGAGGGAACAGGCCAGACAATGAGAACAGTATCTCATTGTCTGTGGGAACGACCTTCTTTCTTAGATTTCACGAACAGTGGCAACATTTCATACTGGTTTTATTTTCGGTAAATGAAAACACACAGGCAAAACACATTTGTAGATTAATTGCACAAAAACTTATGTTTAGACAACTTTTTTCTCTTAATCGTAATTATTTTTTTTGCTAACTGATAACAAAAACACAACATTTAATAGAAAAAATAATTTTTAAAACAGAAATGTGAGCTTGATGTGGTGTTTTTCTTGTCTTTTTTTAAAGCTACCTTTAATCTGACAAGCAAGACTCATTAGGATGTATATTCCAGTTTATTGATTTTGGCTGTACAGTGCCTTGCAAAGATATCTTTAAAGCTTTTGCATATTTTTCACAGTATAATTACAGACCCTTATCTTTTTATTTACACAAACCAAAACAATTTTACATGTTTTTGAAGTGCAAGAGAATAGTTTTTTAAATGATATGCAAAAAACAAAAAGCATGCTGTATATTTTGCTTTCTTAATAGAAACGCATTACAACAATATACCTTAGAAGTCAACAGAGTCCCTCCGCATGTTCTTTAATCTCAGTATAACAGATGTTCTGTGAATGACTCAGAGGTTCGTCAGGATATATGAGTGAACAAACAGAATCCTGAAAACTAAGGAATAGGTCAGTGACCTGTGAGATGTAAGTTTCCAGAGAAGCTTAAACCTTCTTTGGAAACTTACATTGTGAAACCTCACAGGTCACTGTTCAGTCCATCATCATAAAATAAAAATAGTTTGGCACGGTTTGTTGGAGTGATGGGAAATCATTTAAAGTACTGAAAATATACCTGTTAGAATCTGGCGACTGTATTCACAGAGGCTCCTGATTATCTGCTACAAGAAAGAATCTCAGGCTCTCAAACTCAGCAAAACTATAAAAGTTGAGAAATGCAGGTCAGAACTGTTGGGGCTGATTCAATGTGAGAAACAGTAGAAAATTGATACATTTCATTAGAATTACAAAGTGACCAAAACTAAAGTAGCTGCAGGATAGGAAACTCTCAACTTTTGATGCAAAGACGACGACAACGACTCGAATCTTGCAGGGATAAAAGGAAACCATGAGTTACTTGTACAAACAGGGAGCAATGGGAACAAAGAAATGTTAACATCTGCAAGCTGAAAGCAGATGTGAACATCAAACAGAGGAAGTGAGAGCAGCTTAGAGCCACTACTGAGTAATGCTTACAATACTGAGGAATGACATCACAAAGATCTAACCCAAATAAAATGTATTTTTAACACTTAGTGTTTAACAAGAGCGTTTGATCAAACTCCAGCATTTAGACCTCAAAAGGATCATTACATTTTTTTTTTGTTTTTCTGAATCACGTTAAGTTTTAATAAAAAGTTATTTTAATCCCTGAGTGGAAAAGTAGCCACTGCATGATGTTGACAAATTGCTTCACATGACTATCCTGCAGATACTTTTGAAAAGTGGTTTCCCCTTCTGGTGTTTCGCCAGCAGAGTTTGGGTTTTATGTCTGTGACGTCATTCTTTTGGCTGTCACTAAAACAGCCAGTAAACTCAAAGTGGGATTTAATTGACCGTAGCCATTTGTTGACATCAAAGTTAATCTAATCCATGAGGGAACACAATAAACAGCAATGATTCTGCGGGATATTCCTTCTAAAAAGTTGTTTAACCGAGAGAGCCAGACAAAAGCGTACACACCCTAATCCTTTTATTGTGAGGTAGGTTTGTCCAAACTTGTGACCTAAGCTGTATTGTTCAGCTTCCTGGATGTCAGCCATTTTTGACAAGCTATAAATTAATGAAGGTTTCAGAGTAAATTGTGAGTGTTTGTGTAAACTGGAACATAGCGTGTCCACCAGTTCAACTATTTCAATGGCATCTTCTTCCTGTAAACTGGCTTAAAACGTTTGTTTGAGTTATGTAAATTATTAAATGAAAACAAGATGTCTTTTGTGGATCAGTGAAGGATAAATAAAATTTGAAAGGATCTATAAACGTCATGGGTTCAATAGTTACATTATTTTAGGAGTTAGAGATAAAACATCCATTTACTGGAATTGGTTCTTGAAGAACATTCAGATGTTTTTTATTATCTGTAAGCATATTTGTCCAGTGGAGAATCTGGCATCCAACGCTGATTCTTTTCCGTTCTCTGCTTGTTAAGTCTGTTTCTGCTCGACATTTTCTCAGATTAAAAGAAACACGATTGACTGGAAATACTTCCCTAGTTTTACTGGAAGAACACAGTGTCCTCTGTGTGCACCTCTAAGTCCAGATATCTTTTTGGTGTGAATGGGGAAGTCACATAACTCAACTATTACTTTTAAACCAATATTAGAAAAACTGTCACCTATAGAGGTTTCAGTATTCTGGGGGCTTTTTTCTGTCCAGGGATTCAGACTCTTGTAAGGTTTTTCATGGCAAACTGTTGTCTGAAAAAGTTTAGATAAATACTAATTTGAATATGTCAATGATGCAAGACCTCACTTTTATTAGGACCAGTTCTGTGTAAGACTCTATATTCCCTTATTTCACCTTCTTGGAAAAAGGGGCATCGACAATTTTATTAAAAGCTAATATGTCTACCGTGTTACCATTTACAAGAGTATGACTTTAATGATCAAGGGAAAATTGTGCTGAAAAGAATAGCATTGCTGATCTTGCAGCATTGTTCCTTCTTAACGTTGGATTATTTGGATGTTGAAAAATGTGCTTAAATTGAAAGTTGTATTTCAAAAAAATAAAAAAAAATAACTTGACGGTCTCATTATGATTTTTTTAGTGAATTTAAATCCCATAATTTATAAGTGTTTGTGGTCTGGCTTTGAGATTGACAGTGAAAAATATAAATCACAATAAACATAACATTTTTACTGATGCCGTTTTTCTTTCTCAACAGGAGGAAGTCTCTGGAAAAAATTCACACAGGAGATCGGGGAGGCTAAGTGTCCACCTGGGTAATGAAACGGCAGATGACCCGTTTTTGAGGGATGTGTTTCTTTATGCACTGAAAAAAGAGAATGGAGCTCCAACTTTAAAAGAAAATATTAAGATGATTCATGGAATCAAATTTGTCAAACTAACATGATAACTTAAACTTAATACATCTACTTTGATCAACTTAATTTGATTAGTTGTGAGAAATTAACTCGTTGGATCATCTGATTTGTTTTTTCAGTGTGACATGTTGCTAAAAACAAAGTTTTTCAGTCAATTGCTGTTGTAAAAAGCTCTTTGTTGGAAGATGGCAATAAAATGGTGATAAAATTTTAAATGGTGACATTTTCCTACATTTAGGCAGTTTAATTTGTTCCTTTATGTTTTTTAACAGAAGTGTAGCCAACCCAAAATGTCAGTTCTTTTTTTTTCCCCCCCCAATGGTGTCATTATATTGGGAAATAGTAGTTGTCGCTATGGAAACTGGGTTAATGACTTTGACTAATCAGGCATGTGCTTGTGAGGAGATAAAACCACACACAAACATAGAGTAAGCTAGACAGACGCATCCTGCAGTGGAAAATTAAACATGTTGCTCAAAATGACCTGAACTTTTGTTTTAAAATAGAAATTGCATAAATGTGGTCTGTGTTTTATTTTTTTACTTGACCCTGAGTATGCAAACCACACTTTCATATATTGAAATTGAGTATTTGTACTCTAAGGAAATAGTCATATTGTTTACATGCAGAGATGTTTCTTCATGAATGAATGAATTTATTAATTTGTTCACAGCCTAAGGCTTTCAAACAGTGTTTTCTGTACTCAGGTTGCAAAAGAGGAATGCAAGCTGAATGTGCAGGTTGTCAAAACATGTTTCCATCTATGGGTCAGGTTCAGCTCCTTCAGTTACAAAATATTTGATCAGTAATATAACCGCCCTATTTTCACACCGTTGGGTTTTTTTATCACTGATCTTGCAGCTTAGCATCAAGAAATAGCTGTTTATAATAAACAGGCGGCCCTGTGAGATTTCCACACCTATTTCCTCATACCGTTTCCTGCTAAATATACATGGACGCAAGACAAGCAAATTAAATAAGTGAGGTTTTTCCTTTGCCCAGTTTTTCCAGGCCTCCTCTTCTCCTCGTGTCCTTGGACGGTTTCCGAGCAGAGTACCTGAAAGATCACCATAGTCGGCTGCCCGTCATCAACAAGCTGCGTAAGTCAGTAAAGCGGTCGCCGCCTCAACTCGCCAAGATTTTCCTGTTGGTGTTACAAGCAGTTTTTGTTCTGCAGGAAAGGATGGAACAACAACATCTTACATGAGGCCTGTTTATCCCACAAAGACTTTCCCCAACCACTACACCATCGTTACTGTAAGCCAGCGGCGTCAGACTCATTTTCATTTTGGGCTATATAAAAAAATCTGAATGTTCTTAAAGGGCCGGATGTGCCAGAATGTATTGATAAAACCCATTAAATTGTTAAAATATCAATAAATAGTTGTTTGTTTCGGCATTCAATAGGCATTTCTTAAAATTAAATAACATTGGACATCTTTTCATATCGCTGAGGATTTAGTGACTTTTTTTTGCAATCAAAATCCCAGATTTTGTGGTGCTAATTAAAAAATATTTGTTAGGACTTTTTATGATATTTGTGCTAATGTATGATGTTAAGTGTAAGTATTTGCCATATTGGTCAACGATTATAACTTAAACTCAATGTTTTTGGCCAATTTTGAGAAAATTTTGCAGGAAAATCAGGAAAAAAAATGTGGAGATCTGTTGACTTTGTGAGAATTTTGTATGAATTTTGCAGATTTGTGAAAAACTGGAGGGATTTATTGATGTAATTTCTAGATGGCCACATAAAAAGCTATAGCGGGCCAGATTCGGCCCCCAGGCCTCGAGTTTGACACATGTGCTGTAAATGTTTCAGTTTGTCATGAGTTTAATTTACTCATTACTTTATGTACTCATTCAAATAATGTAACACTTCGTTAAAATATTATTACATTTAAAAAGTTTTTTTAGATCTTGAAAGCAACATGTCCAGGACAACAATTACATTTAATCTGATTAATGTGAAACAAAAGTTTCCTTTTGTATCATTTAGCTGAAGCCTGAAGTTACAAAGAGGGAACTAAGAATCAAAATTGTCTCTTTTTTCAAAGGTATCATTCAGGAGATGACAAAAATAGCATTTTGATAGCAGAATATGTGCTACAGCTTTGCTAAAACAAGTTGTTGGAGGGTTGCTCATAAACTCCTACCAAAGAAGACTGAATGCTGTAATTAAATCAAAAAATGCACACGAATTGTACCAGCTTACTGCAGCCTTTTTTTATATGTAGCACTTTTCCTAAAGTGGGATAACTTCTGAAATGATTTATAATTTTTATTCAACCTGCCTCGTCAATGAGTGCATGCTTTCACGTTTCTATTGACGTCATGTTTTAATCTGAGACACAACAAGGGTTCCTAACAATGAATAATGGGTTCAGAAAGGAAAGAACATCTGGTTTAATCTTTAGAAATCTGTCATTTTATGTGTCCAAAGTCTAAAAGAGATGGCTCACAACTACGTTTTTACCAGAATCTCAAATAAATGCAGTTTAAACCCAATAAGTTACATATTTTAAAGTTTAAAGCTAGTATTAGATGAGTTGGACTTGCTGTAGTTTTGGATCTAAAGGACATAACTTTAAATGTTTTAAATGCTTTTCACCACTGCTGTTAGTTTCTTTCTTCATGTGTGCTTCAAGGTTTTCTCTTCCCGCAGAGTTAGAAAGTCATTGCTCTATTGAGGCCTAATAGCTTACATGTGCATGGAAAAAAACAGCTTTTTAAGATGGATTCCACCTCTGTTTTTCAAAAACAGACCCCACCATTAAAGTAAATTCTTTAGTATTTCCAGTAATACAGTCTGCCAAGATGTGACGCCCAGAAAATACAATGCAGAATACAGGAGGCACAAATTTGAGCATGAAATGCATTTTAGGGGGATTAAAAACACATTTTAAGGAGCTTTATAGAATCGCAAAGGCCTTAATCATGTCTGGAGCTTTTTATTTTCAGAAAAACAGGAGTTAAACCCTGCAGCTACTGTATCAAAACAGCTCAGTGTGCCTGTGTTTTTATTTGATCTCCGTCTCCTGCAGGGTCTTTATCCCGAGTCTCATGGGATCGTAGACAACAAGATGTATGATGTGACCCGAAACGCCTTTTTCACCTTGAAAACAGATGAGAAATTCAACTCAAACTGGTACCAGGGCGAACCGGTGAGTGTCTGTGTACAAAGGTAGAATTTCAATCCTGTAGTTCTTTCAGGAATTAAAGTGTGGCCTTATCAAGATACAAGATCACAAAGCAGATTTGAGCAATGCTGAATTTTACTGTAATATCTGAATGTCTCCAAGTTGCTCATGGTTTACCAACGCTGGTCTTATTCAAAATCTGCTGTGATTCATAAAAAAGGATATCCTGCCTTGCGTAAGTCTGAGTATTCATCATGCTGTAATTTGCCCTCCCCATTGCAACGTTCCTGTTGAAATTTTAGATTCAGCTCGTTGTAAGTGTTGGCTTGTGATAGTTGTGCTTACTTAAGCACTTTGTGGCTCTTACTTAAACTTTATCTCAATCCTCTTTTGTGTGACGAACTGCTTCACTTCACTGTCTTTTGTGCAGCAGCTGCATGACTTTGCAAAAGGGTAATAATGATCGCCCTGCGTAGCTGTGTCTTTCAGTAAAGACTACCAAACCAGTACTACAAATCGTGTGTGCCAAAATATGTTTAGAGCATTAATGTGTCAGTAGAGCCATCCTACCCACAGATTGGAACTGATTTTTCAAAGAATGGAGAGATAAAACTTCTTCTAAATGACTAAAAAAAAAGATCCCATGTCTCTTGTTTGTGTCCATTTTCTCTGCCATCATCAAAAACGCTGCACTATTTTCTTTTTCATTTGTTTTTCTTATTCAGGTGTGGCTCACCGCAATGCGTCAGAAACTAAAAGCAGGCACGTTCTTCTGGCCAGGTTCTGATGTTGCTATTAATGGATCATTCCCAACTCTCTACAGGATGTATGATAAGTAAGGCTGAACCTTATGGTATTAAATATGTCCTTATGTTAACTTCCAGTGTATAAGATGTTTTTGTAATGCCGCCTTTACAAACTTTTTGTGTGCAGGAACATTAAGTTTGAGAACAGACTGGAAACAGTGTTCGAGTGGCTGAGTTTACCTGAGAAGGAAAGGTGCTGCTTATTCTATGTTAACCACTAAAACTCTCATGGAAAAGCACAAATCCTGTTTCAATATTGTGTCTGCTTTCAGACCTGACTTTTACACCTTGTACCTGGAAGAACCGGACAGCACAGGACATGCTTACGGCCCAAAAAGTTCACAGGTGAGTTAAAACAGTTACTGCCTTAGGCTTGTTCTAGTTGCCATTGTATTGAACCAAAGCGCTTACAGCCTTCTGTTGTTCCTTCAGGTGATCGCTGCTTTGGAGAAGGTTGACTCGATTCTGGGCGATCTCATGGATGGACTTTTTACAAGAGATCTTCACCAGTGTGTCAACTTAATGATCGTATCTGACCATGGTGAGGTTGTTGTTCTGTTCAAAAGACAGAACTTAGAGAAATATAATTAGAATAAAACATACAGACCCATGAGTCCAATAAAGACAAAAAATACATGAGTTGCATGACTGAGAAGAGATTCCACCGACTACAGGATGAAAAATCAGTTATCCCAATCACACAAGGAGGATATTTTTGAGGGAAGCATTTCTATGAGTATCTGGAGACCATATGTCTAGCCCTGTAATTACACAGCACAGATCAATGTTTCTATGAGCGCGTGGCCAGGGCGATGCCCAGCGATTCTCATCAAAGAGTTTTCTTCCAAGAAAAGACACCAACTTGTGTGCATGGTAGTAGTTATTAGTTTGCAGTTTGTCATGAAACACAGAAAACAAGATGCACGCAGCAGGGTTCTCATGTCCCACCCAAAATACTGTTGACAGATGTTGAGCTGATACTATAAGCTTCCACATCACTTCTGAAAGCCTTAAAGTGATTGTTTATGTGAGGATCTGTAAAGATCTTTAAATCAAGTCAGCATCTAATTTGCTGTAGTTAAATATGAGTATAATTATAAATAATAATTTATAGATTTTTATAAATTGTTTTAAATATCTGCTTTAAATATCTAGAAATTTGTGGCCGATTTCTGAGTTTTTGTTTTTGAAAAGTTTTAACCTGCTGACATACATTGTCTCTTAGATAAATATGATGACAGACTTTTTCTCAACTTCCTGCCACGAGTGCTAATTAATTATTTACATCATGAGCAGAGGTAATGTACACTGTGTAAAAGTTTTACTCTGTATACAGACAAAATGATTTAGTTAAAATTTTAAACAGTTTTTAAACTGAGGTTACTTTCAGTAATTGTGAACATGAGTGTTTCGTCACATCCCATGACAGGCAGAATTTGAAACTGTAAAAAGTAAAACACAACAATGTTGCTGTGTTATTTTCATCCGTCCACTAAGTAGTTCAAGGTCAGTTTGTTTCTTTATCAATTTGACAAAACATCCTGTAACAAACGTACAAATGTACTTTTTGTCCTTGTATAAGAAAACATCCTTAATTTCTATTTTCAGGTTTTAAAATAAAGAAAGATGTAACATTTTTGCAATAAAATTAAGAGATTTTTTTTCCTTTGGAATGTTTATTTGTGAAAAATGCTATATATATAAAAAAACTTTTGTATTCTTGAAAGTTTATTTATGTATACCTAACATCAGAATAATATTTCTTGGGAACACAATCTTGGCCCATAAAGCTGATTTTGCTTCTAAAAACGTACTTAGTTACCAACTTACTGATAAACATGTTAATTATTTTATGGATATTTTTTGAAAAATTTGAAAAACAACTAAAACCTGCAATTATATGCAGGTTCTTTATTATGTTTTGGTTAAAGTTATTAAGACTTTACAGCTGCAGATTGGAAACCTTGCAATCGCACCATTCCAATACCAGTAGTTAAAGGAACAATAATACACTTGTAATCTATTATTATTTATCTCTCTGAAAAGTATTTTGGTGGCCGACATTTATACAAAGTCGTTACTTCAATAG
Organism: Poecilia formosa; assembly: GCF_000485575.1. Taxonomy (NCBI): domain Eukaryota; kingdom Metazoa; phylum Chordata; class Actinopteri; order Cyprinodontiformes; family Poeciliidae; genus Poecilia; species Poecilia formosa. Next base: position 3,787,474 of record NW_006799940.1, read on the forward strand.
GAATGGAGGAGGCTTCCTGTCAAAGGGCAGCTTATGTGTCGACATACCAGCAAGACACATCCAACTTCACGGTCATCCAGGGCCCAGCAGCTCGCATCCGACCGAAGCGCCTCCCACAGGACTACTTCTCCTGTGAGTTCCTGTCCGCTCAGATTTAACAATCTTTTGGTCTTAGTCTGCTTGAAACCAGAGAGCCTGACTTTCCCTTACTGTTCATTTCCGCAGTCGACTATGAGGGCCTGATAAAGAACCTGTCGGTATGCCAAGTATTCCAAGCGTGACTTTTTGTGTTGATAGGAAGAATGAAAAATCATGTGCTTGTGTGGCTTCATGACAAACAGTCCCGTCGTCTCTCTGCTGTGTGTTGATCCTCTCCGTCTGTGTGCATTCTGAAGTGCAGGGCCCCTGACCAGCCAATGAAGCCGTACCTCAAAGAAAACCTCCCCAAAAGGATGCACTTTGCATACAACAAGCGCATAGAGAGGGGTCACCTGTACATGAAGGAGGGCTGGCAGGCAGCGCTGTAAGTAATCAGATCATCATCTCCTTTCGCACAGCAGTTTGCATAAACTGGACGACATTAGTTGCTAATATCTGCTCCAGTCTAATAATATGGTTTAGTTAAGCAACAAAGTTTGTCTAGTTTGGGTGTTTTTTATATTTTTATGCTATGAGGGGATTTTGATTTTGGGACGATTTAGAAATGATAAATACCACAATTTGCAATTATAAGTATTTCTGTAAATATGTGACAAAACACGGCAAAACCAGGAAAATGTCGCTGGAGCAGAAAGATGGAGGAAAAAAATAAAAACCATTCCTCTCTCACAAAATAATGATTTTCATTTTATAGAAAATGATCTAATAACTTTTGAGCAACAATCCTTTATGCTACTGACATCTTGATTATTGCAGTCATATATATATTTTATGTTATTTTCATCTTCATACATGAAAGATGAAAACATAGAAACTGGTAAATGAAGTAGTAGTTTATGTTATCTCTCTAACATTAGTTTTATTTTAATGTATGAATATTATGACATATGTTTTTTGGACGGTATGAGGGCAAAAGGATTTACAATCCCCAGGTCTGTCACAATAATCAATAAATCAGATGATAAATTAAAACAAACTCAATCATTTCCATCAGCATGATTTATCGTTTCTCTTTTTTTCTCTCTTTCTACTAAAAACTGGATGATAAAAGTCTTCAGTTTAGTGCTTTCGTCTCAACTAGCGCTTTTTTTAAGGAAAATTTTGTTTACAAAGTTTCAAAAATAATTTTATTTGTTGTTTTGTTTATTTATTTTGGATATTTAATATGTCTTCCAGTTCCAGTGTTAAATGTTCATTAGAATTTAAAGTTTATTGATCTTTGAGAATGTGTTCTTGTATTATTGTTTTGCCTTTACCGTTATTTTACTTTAAAATGGTCTGAAAACAACATTATCGTTTATCGCAATAACTTCTATTACACTTTATCGTCCAGCAAAATTTGTTATTGTGATGCTTGAACTGGTAGTTCAAATAGCCAACGCTTACTTTGTGTTCAGAAAGTACATTTTTCTGATACAAAACAGATAACTTTTATCTATTACTTCTTATAACTTGTGCTTAGAAAGTTTTTTCTTCTTATAGAATATTCCAAAAGGTTTACATCAGAGCACTTTTTTTGTTTTTGTAATGAAAAGGCTGTAATTTTTTTCTAAATGTGACACGTCACATGATGGATAAACTGCAGTCATAAATCTTTTACAGTAACTAATGACAGGAACCATGTGTGATGAACGAAGCATGTTGGGAAGAAATAGCACAAATCCTTTGATTTGCACCAACCCTGTAATTGTGGCAAATTGCTTCAAGCTGGACAAATAAAGCTACTGACTTGACAGAGTCAAGAAACTGTGCAGTGGAACATGTTTAATATACTTTACTATTTCCTCTAATTTTGCTTTTCCTGTTCAAATGCTTTCTTCTCAGTAAAAAAGACGATGTCAAGTATTGCACCGGTGGTTTCCATGGCTCAGACAATCTCTTCACCAACATGCAGGTCAGAGGAAGGAAGGATGTGTGTGCTTGCCAGGGTCAAGACATTTTGCATCATGACGTTTTTATTCTTAAGAAAACAGGAACTTCTTATATTTAGCTGTTGATATATGAGGAAAAAAAAGGTTTTCTATAATCAGAATATTAACCTCTCTGGGTATTTGAGACTTGAAGGAATAAAAAGCTTCTGTGAAGAAGTAGAGGGACTTTAAAAACAAGTAATTGGTATATTTAGTAGTTCAACATTCTTTCATTTTCGTGTTACTGTTTGAAAACAATAAAATGAGATCTTGAACCACCTCTGGTTCTTTTGCAGAAACCCACAAACCAACAGACAGGAGAGGACATATTTGGACAAACCTCTACAGAGCCCTTAAGTAGTGCGGAGAACTGAGATTATCTGAGAATTAAGCAAATTGCAATAATTGCGCAATAGTTTGAGAAGTTTCTCTCAACCTAAATGCAGAAAGATTTCAACTTAATACCACTGTAATTAATCTTAGTCATCACAGTTTATTTTAATTGTCTAGATTAATTTGTCACATGCTGTAATTTGACTTAGAGCACTTAGTAGGTTACTTATTTAGTAAGAACCAAAATTATTTCTTCCTCTCCTTTCGTGTAGAATAGAATAAAAACAGCCTTTATTGTCCCACCAAGTGGAAATTCAGTATAGAAAACTGTTTGGGTTTAGGTCAATTCAGAGCTTGACTTCTCTTTAAATATTTACCAATGAACTAAATAAGTGAATCAGATGTTTGACGTCTTGATGTTAACAGAGGGACTGAATAACGTTTTCCAGTACACAAACTGGTAGGCGTTGTTGCTTAAAAGCTTAGCTTAGTTTACTTCATCATGTGTGTGAAAAGAAACGAATGAAGATGCTTTATGTTTCTTTTTTTTCTTCTAGGCAATCTTCATTGGATACGGTCCTGGATTTAAAACTAAATACGTCGGGCCAACATTTGAAAACATTGAATTATATAACCTCATGTGTGGTAAGTGGCTGTTTGAGTTATTGTTTTTTCTCTTCTTGCTGTAAATCATTTCAGTTTCTTGACGTTTTGGTGAACTGTTGTGATAAAAAAGAAAAAATGAAGCTCGCGTTTTAGTAATGAAAGTTGATGTGACAGACTCAAGTCAAACTCCATTGGAGAATATCAGATTTTATTCGGAAAATAAAAATCTCTTTTCCAAGACAATTCTGGTCAAGAACATTACCAGCGAAAACAGACGAAGCTAACAAAAGCTAATTTAGCTCAAACAAAATTATAAAACAAATAATAGTCATGCAAATTTTACACAAACTTCAGCAGTTTGTTTAGAACAATCACACCAAAACTATGCCAATGTTACTAACAGCTACTAACAATAGCAACAATTAGCAAACAACTGGTGGAACTGCATATCTGCTGAATTTATCGTACAATTGTAAACAACATAATGAAAAGCAAGGTTCTCAGAAAACTTGATAAGCCTGGTGGTTAGGGTGCCTGGCAGTCTTTCATCCAGCGGCCCGCCGTGTTTTTGAGTTAAAAAATATATAAAGTTGACAGGAAATTTGAAAATATCACTTGATAATTATGTAGTAGTGGAATATTGGAAGATTAATACCCTAACGCCAACTACAAAATCTTTAAAAATGCAAACATTTAAAAAAAAAGAAAAAAAACGTAAATAAATAAGCAATGTTAAGCCTGGAGGGGGCACAAGTAAAGCCTGGTGGCTCGCCAGGCTTGTAATACACTGGGGGAAACCCTGAAAAGCACTGTTCTGATGACATGCTGAATGTGGAGTGTCAGAAAGAGTCAGAGATCAGTTTCAAGACGATACATTACAAAGTTTATACAAACTGAATGTATCGTAATTGCGCTATAAAGTGGCACTATGTGCCTGGAAAATACATAATAGCGCCCCTTTAATAGAAACTATTTGCAATTTCAGGACTTTGCTAAACATGTTCTTGGCTGTTAACAAATAACATTATTCACTTTGAGCATTTCTTTTGACAGAGTTAATGTTCAGTCACGCCTGCTGAATGGACGTTTACAGTTAGTGACTAATATCCTAAACAGAACGCTGCTCTGTCAAATTTTAACCTGACAGGCCTTAAAAAAGAACGTCTCTCTCCTGTTCAGCTTTTAATCAGTTTTGCTACTTTTTTTTTTTCAGAAGCTTTAATCTCAAAAACAGAGATAGTCTGTTTGCAACATATAGATGTTGACTATCTGCTCACATTGTTGTTTGGTTTGTTCTTATTTTCCTCCCGCGTTTGGGAACGCTGCTGTTCGCCTCAGTTGCGACAGCATCCCCGTAACTGTCAGTACAGGAAACAGGTGCATTTCTTCAGCTTTCAGTAGCTGCTCTGCTTCCTAAATATGTCAATAGATCCCACAAACCAAACCTCGATTTTAACATATCCATGTCAGAAGAAGTGGATATTGTAGAAATATTGTGGTTATTTAATAAGATTATTTGAAGAGCAAAATAGAAAAATGTGAGAAGAAACCAGTGTCAACCCAGCTAGTTTCAAATGTTTAGAACAACTGTTGAGAAATTGTATTTGATTTTTATGTGGCAGATCAAACCAGAAAATGTTTGCCTTCTTTACAGATTATACCAGTTTTATCTTTTTTTTTACTTCCACTTGCATGTTTCAGATCATCAAACTCAGACAAAGATAACCTGACTAAATGCAAAATGCAGTTTTCAAATGGTGAATAAGAGAAACAACTTGACCAGAGTCTGTAATCCCAATTTATTAATCATGAACTGTTATTAACCACAAATGACATCACTTTATCAGAATCTGTCTGGTTAGACGAGGTGGACAACAGATCTCAACATGCAACACGCAATAAATTCAACAATAGATGAGAAACTAATTCATCAACATTCAGTCTGGAAGGGGGTTCAAAGCGGTTTCTAATGTCCTGAAACTCCCACTGAATCTAAGTGAGGCAACCATGAAAACATGAAACGGTAATAAACCTTCCCAAGAGGGGCTAGCCTTCAAAAGAAATCAGAAAGCTCAAGCACAGCATGAACACAAAAGAACAATGCAACAGCTAAAGCGCTGCAGGCTTTTGTTACCTTACGGTCATGATTCAACAATAAGGACGAGATTGGGCAAAAATGAGAGCCAAGTCCTCCTTCGAACGGCTTAAAAATAAATTCCAAAAAAATCAAAACAAAGGTTTTATGTGGGCTGGTGCAACTCTAGAGTTGTGGCATGACTTTGAACTGGTTGTGCATACTTCGAAACCCTAAAATGTGTCTGAATTAAATTAGAAACAAGAGCAGAAATGCTTTTTCAGATTATTTTTCTCTCGGATAAACATTCTTTACCTCAATTTGTACGAGTTATAAATCCTGAATAATGTTTTTCTTGTTTGTTTTTTTTTCCTTTCCCACATCAGACCTTCTTGGTATTCGTCCATCCCCAAACAATGGGACCCATGGCAGCCTGAATCATCTCCTGAAGCGTCCCCATTATCAACCCGTTCACCCAGCGCAGCTCTCCCATGAAACTCCCTGTGAGAGCACCAACCTGGTTCCCACAGACAACCTGCACTGCCTCTGTTCCTCTCAGAGCACTGAGAAGGTATGAAACTTTTTTTTTTTTTGGCCACATCGGATCAAAAAATCTGTCCTCTTTACCGGTCCTGATACGTCAGCTGTCTTGAAATGTATGTACAAGCCTAATTTAATCTGAAACAAACTGTGGCTTTCTTTGCAGGAGACAGAAATGAACAGAATTATTTTATCAACAAACTCAGGTAATTATATACATATATATATATTTTTTTTTTAATTTCAAAGAATCTATGTTTTTAAGCTTTACATCAAATGTTCTTCCCTCATTGAAAACATACATGGAGTGTTGCTTTGATTCTTTCATGCACGTTTGAGAAATCATTTAATCTCCCGTGGCAACCATTCAGCTCTGCAAAAAGCCGGGGCGGACCTAGCTCCACCTCCAAGAGCGCAGCTCCTCCTCGCCCCTCCACCATGACTCCCCCACGTGGTTTCTTCAGACTAGTCACCAGCAATTAGCAAACACCTGAATTGAGCTCATTGTACGATCTGCTTCTCAGGGCAAAGATGGTAAAAACATTTTTAAAGGGTTCATACAGAAGCGACGTTGTGATGACTTCCTGAAGGCGGGGTTTCGGAACGAGCAGGAGCTTTTAAAGAGACAGAGGCGTGAAATTAGGATTGAAATATACTTTAATGTGGTACTTTTACAACAACTGAAGTGAACATAGTTACTTTATTGCACTATAAAACCGAACTATATTCCTGGAAAACCCATAATACTGCCCCTTTTAAAATAGCACTGGGAAATATTTTTGCCTCACACTTTAAATTTCCTCCTTAGAGGCCAAAGCTAAGTTGCGCCGCCTTCATCATCCTTTCGGCATCCCCAGCGTCATCCAGGCGGGGAACAGCTTTTGTCTGCTGCACCACGCCGACTACCTGAGTGGATACAGCCGGGACCGCCTCATGCCGCTGTGGGTGTCGTACACCCTCCAGCCTCTGGTGAGCTCTCTTTCATCTCTAAACTTAGCCCCATCAGTCAGGGCTGCCTCGGCTGTATTTCTTCTGTGGTTTTGGTTTGGCAGCGGATTGGAGGAGGTTTGTACGGCATCTGAATCCTTTCTGTAAACAGCTGCTGCTCATCCTCTCTATCCGTGCTGGCTCAAACAGCTCTTGTCTTTCTTCCCTTTGTGGTGGAGCTTTCTTGTAATTCACAACCTCAGGCGCAGCTGTTTGTTTCCAAGAGACTTTGGATTCCTCTGTCTGAATGATTGAGCAAGTGGATGTGCTTTCCAAATACAGTATGAGCAAAATATAGCCTGCTACAGTACATTATCTGCATTCATTGTTAGTTAAAAAAAAAAGACAATAAAATAGATTACAACTATAGTCAAGACTACGATTCCAAGAGCAAAATCAATCTTGGCCTAATTTAATTTCTTGGAGAAATAAAATACTCCACAGAAATAATCAGCGTAACTTGGCAGGCTGGATCAGCCCCCTACTCCTATTTTAATAGGATTTCCAAGAATCCACCAGGTTTAAATTAAAACTGTCAGCCTGAGCCAGCAGGAACTTCTAACTCCTATCAATCATCGTTTGCTACGGTTCGTACTGTGAATAAAGGTTTGAGACTGAGACGATGCGAGGAGGAGGAGGAGTCTAAATTAATGTTTATGACCTGAAGTTAACAGGTTTCACTTCAATCCACATTCAGGCTAGTTAAATTCATTCTTCTTTTTCTTCATCTTCTTCTTCTTCTTCTTCTTCTTCTTCTTCTTCTTCTTCTTCTTCTTCTTCTTCTTCTTCTTCTTCTTCTTCTTCTTCTTCTTCTTCTTCTGTCATTGATTAACCAGGATAAAACTCCTTTAGATCAAAGATTTATTTTAGAAAAGAATCCTGGCAACAATAAAGTTAAACGGTTAGTTACAAAAGACACAAACTTGTGTTTCGGGATAAAATTCACTTTATATTTTAATATTTACCTTTGAAAAAGAATTAATCATATTTTAGTCATCTTCTGAGAGAATCTAACTTGAAGGGCCATTTATTTCATTAGTCAACAGCACTGTTTTTTTGTTTTTTTTTTACTTCCTGTCGATAATGTGTTTCATAATGAAATGTTATCAATAACTAAGACGTTCAAATTAAAGATTTAGACATCAAGTGCACATCAAGCATTTTCGTTCTCATAAGATTTTCAAGTTCAAAAGAGAACCGAAAGAGAGATATTTCCTCATTGATCTGTTCAACTCTAAATCCAGCCAAGCAATCTTCCATAAGAGACATGTCCTGTTGTCCCGTCCACACTGTCCACCGCTGACTGATCCCCTCTCTCAGTCCAGAGTGCCAACCCTGAGCCCATATGAGTGCATTCGAGCCGACTTTCGAGTCCCGTCTTCCTCCAACCAGCTGTGTCTCCTCTACAGAGATGAGGCCGCTCTGACCTATGGCCTGCTGCACCCGCCCTGTGAGTGTGTGTAAATGCCTGTGCATGTCATGCAGAAAGTGGCACAACCTGTGCCGAAATGAATTCACTTTTCAAGCATGTAGAAGAGAAGAGTCTCTCGTTAGCCTTTTCTGAGATCCCATCGGTTCAGTGGATGCCGCTTTTTGCATTGATCTGATTTGTTTTGGTTTCACATTTCTCCCGCTTTACTTCATGTAAAGTATTAATATCATATATAGAATTTTGTTGCTGCAGGAGGAAGAAATGTCAGAAAGTTCAAGGGGTTTAAAAACTAATACAATGCTCTAGAAAGGTTTGCTTCCACAAAGCTTCAGCAGATAAAGTGAAACAGGGCAATTAACGCACATCAGCAGAAGTGAGACACCTGGATAACCACAAATTAAACGTTTTAATTCCTGTCATCATGTTACAAAGTGAGGTTTGAGACTGATTTTTTGCAGGAAAATAGGTGAAGCATTTCACATTATAAGCATTTTTAGATTTTGCAAGTCATCATAAAGTGACATCTTTTGCTTCAGTTTCAAAATCCTTGACTATAAAATCAAAAGTCCCATACCTGTTGCTTCACCTGTCATTATTTTTACAGATCTGAATATCACTGGTTCAGTGTCTGACTCTTTTATCAGCAGTAACATGGCCCCAATGTTCCCTGCGTTTAAAGGTGAGTATTTATGGAAGTATTTGTCAAATGTGTGTGTTTCCAATTTGCGATTAGAGTTATTACATTATTAATGCAGTCATTTCAAAACTAAAAATTGTGATCTCCAGGGACAGGTAGTTAAACTGGCTGAACAAAGCACAGAAATCTGTGATGCAACTTCGTGTTCATGGCTGTCAGACCACCGGCACGTAGAAAACCTGCTTTGTGCAAGCTTGAACAAAACGTAGCTGTAAATCTATTCATCAAGTCCCAAACTGAGGAAATATCTGGATTTTTGACTCAGTGCCAGCAGCAAAACAAAGTTTTGTTATAGTAACATAATATTATGAATCAACATTATTAATTCATTTTGTTTTAACTGGAACATGCACCTTATAAATTGGATATATACAATCTGGTTACTGCTGTTGTTAGCTAAGTTCTGATAAATAAAATCCCTCTGAGTTTTGCCAGGAAATAAACAATAAATGAAAGAAAATTTTAGTTTCTGAATCCCTATAAAATACTAACAGGTGCTGCCCCCTAGTGGCTCACTGTTCCTGATACACAGTTACGCTGATAACTCAAATTTTAATGTTGTTTGTTTGTACAAATTGCAGGATTACATGTATTAAACTGCATATTTATGTTTTCCAGAGGTTTGGAGCCATTTCCACACTTCTATACTTTTGAAATATTCTCAAGACCTGAACGGAGTCAATGTCGTCAGTGGGCCGATATTTGATAAAGACTTTGATGGAAATGTAGATCCAGTCAGTAAAAACACAGGGTAAGTTGTCTACAACTATACCACAGCTTTAGTGATTGTTGTTGTTGTTGTTGTGTGATATTCTGTTTAATAAATGTTTCTGAAAAAGTCGATGTTTTTTTTTTAAATTGTTCCCATTTTCTATTTGTTAAAAAAATGACTAAATGCACAAATTTAACTTAATATTCATAAAGAGATGTCATTATCACTTTAAAAACAGGGCTGTTCAATCAAGTAGTGTATTAGTTTGGATATTCATCAACTTTTTTTATTTATTTATTTATTTTTTTTGTGCGTTTCTTTCTTTCATCTTCATCGTGAATGGGTCCCTGACTCGGACTCGATCAGTTTTGTTACTACTAGTCATTTTCATACCATCTCTGTCTGACAACATGAAGAAAGTTAAAAAGTTTCGAAAACTTAAAGACAGTCAAGAAAAGACGAGCAGCAAAGTTGATATCTGTCAGTCTGAAAATGGTTGTAAAGCATTCTCTTTGCAATTACAAAACAAATAATTGAACAAAAATCCTCACTGTCCTCAGCTAAGGTCAGTGTTTTTGCTTCAACAATGAGAAAGAGAGACTGATAAAGTGGGATAAAAGTCAGGCAAAAAACTGAAACTAAACTAAATGACCAGCAACAAAAAAACGAGATGAACTTTAGCAGAACATTCATCAAACCATGTATATAGCATGACAGGCGACGAGATATGTCTGAAATGTGAAAAAATGTCTCTGTTGCATGTAACAGTAACAGTAATAATAAAAAAATCATTCCCAAATTTAAAAAAATCTGAAATGTTTCACTGGATTGAGCTATGCCTTAACTCTGCTCCGATTTTCTTTCCAATCATGTAGATTCCTTAGGGGAAAACATTTCAGGAGAAAATGAAAGCTAAGCAACTCACCTCAAAATCAAGCAAGAAGACGTTCGACACATTTATTGGTTAAGATCAGACCAAAGGTTTCACACTTAGCCAACACTTGTGAGCTATTTAAATGTAATTCCTCCATTTCTGAGCGAGGAAGCATTTTCACATAAATCAAAGATGTGGTTGTGCATGTTTTATAAAATACCCAGGGCAATTACAATGTTGCTAAACAAAGATTGTGCAACATGTAAATCAAAACCAGTTGACAGTACGGTGTTTGTTTGGTCACATCTCATCAAACCACACGCGCTGAACTTTGGAGAAGAACGCTATACATCATTACTGATTATGTTCTTCTAATCTTTCCCCCGTTTCCTGCGAGGTTTTTTTCTGTTTAATTTATGATTTAACCAGGAAATACTGACAGCGTTTCCTCACATCCCCTGGCAGTTATCTTGTGGTAGTGCCCCTGGTGTGGAAATCCAGGACTATTTTTGACAAATAGTGAGTGGGGGGGGACAGATTTGTGTCATCGCAAAGGTGGAAATCAGAAGAGTTAAAGAAAATCTCCTTCCTCCCAGGAAACCCTTTTTGTTCCAGTAGTTTTTTGTTAAAACCCCACAAACCTTTCTCTCTCTCTCTCTCCAGGAATGAAACTGCAGTGCCAACGCATTTCTTCTTGATCATGACCAGCTGTCGCAACTCAAGCTTCAGTCCTGTTAACTGTGAGGGTCCGCTTCAGGCCATAGCATTCATCATGCCCCACAAACCTGACTACTCAGAGTTCTGTGCTGTGAGTAACAACCAACTTCACCTCTGTGCACTTCACCTCAGATAAAAGCTCCGTACAACTACAGCGCCGAGCAAATGTAGAGAAACCGCGCGGACAATCTCTCATGTGAACACAAAGCAGAATAACTGCAGGGTGCTACAATCCAGGTCATCTTAATGTAATTATACATCACCTTT